>NC_090295.1:11633333-11962916 GCF_037392515.1 Haliotis asinina | reverse complement strand
TCATGCATTTTGTGTTGAAATCCTCTCTAATCCGTATCAAAATCTGATGAAGGCTACTGACCCCTAGTATCCATTCTAAAATATTGGCTAGAACTAGTTGTGAAAAGGATGGAATACATGTAACATAAGGTGTACATTTAGTCCTTTGTGTATATGATGCCGCAGTTTACCTATCATGTGATCATTTCTTTCTGGCTTCTTTAGACCTTTTGAGGTATTTTCATTGGTTCCATTTTTCACTTTGAGTTTTGAAGAAATAATAAACCTGAGGAAACTCTCAGAAGATGTGTTCCTTTGAGACTTATTCATTTCTGTATCTGTTTGTTTTTGCTGTGTTTTCATGGGACAAGGGTCACGAGTCAAATTTAAATTTGTTTCAGCAATGTGTACAAGTTTGGTATTATCACTTTTACTAAATGGCCCAACACATTTATTGTTCACAGCTGTTGTTAATCATATATATATTTGAGACTTTACTGTGTTATGAGAAGTTTCTTGTTTATTGTTTGACATTTGACAAAATAAGGAAAAGGATTTTATCTTGCCATCATGTTCCTGGAATTGAAGCATGTCATCATCTGATGAGCCTTTTCAAGTTGTTCCTGTAGTTACTGCTTTTGTTAGTTCTGGAAAGTATAAATTGTACACATCTTGCATCGTTGGCATTTTGAGAATATGAGGAATTTCTTGTAAATGCAGCTTGTAAGTATGCAAGAAACTAGTTGTAAAAAGTAGTCCAAGTCTCAACTAATACCGTCTTCTGATTGCCACGATTGTATTGTTAGCTTGTACATACAGAATATCAGATTATATAACTCTTGTCCTGTGAGTAGAAAGAAGCTCTTCTTATATTGGTATTTCTCTTGATGATGAAATCATTGATTTTCAAGGATAGTCCATCAACAATTCCTGAACTGGGTGATAGTCAAGATTCAATTTGGGGAAAAGATAGAGTTAGGTAAGAGCTTTAAGAAAGATGTCCTGTCTCTGTTGTGATATGAAACTATTTACATATTACTGCAGGATGGCATTGGGTTGGCTTAATGGTCAAGGCAAGCGCAATTTCTTTATGATATTTGGATTGTTGTATATCATTTGTGACAAAATGAAGCTTGGATTTATGGCTCAGTCTGATGTAAACCCAGTTTGCTCCATGTAAACCCAGTTTGCTCCTTTCTGTCATAATCAGAAAGAAAAAAACAACCTTGACCTCACGGTTGGATAGCCCTTTGTCCACTAAAAAAATTAACCATGAAACCAATTTGACCTCAGTGAGCACATGCAATGGAGTTTGTTTAAGTTTGGAAACACAATTTGAATTGAGAATATGTTACATTCCACTATAATCGATTATGTGAGTACTGGTATTAACATAATGGGTGGACAGGCAAGAGGAACAAATCTCCCATATCAGGGACTCGTCACTGTTTAAGCCTTCCTTGGTCATCAATGTTTTCACATCACTTCCTACCATTCATTCCAGCAGATTTAGATTTTGTGGTTCATGTATTACACAGTATGAAATAATTGCTGGTGAATCTGTTGAGTACGTGACAGGCTTGTTGCACAGCAGTTCTATGCTACTGTGGTATGAGACCGCTAGTTACCAAGTCTAAGAATCTCCCTTTGACTGAGTTCTTGCTTCATTTAGTGTCACCGCCATTGTATGGATGTCATCACTTATTGTCCCACTCCACCTAGAATATGTTTACATGTTGCCATAGCAACACATAGATCTAGAAAACAACTGCTCACATCCACATGTGTTCTGTATCGGTTGTCCATAGATATGTCTGGGCTTGACTTTAGGTATTTTGTGCCAGTAGTAGCTGTGATGATATCAGTCTGACGGCACTGAATGAAAAAGAAAAGAAATTTGAAATCCTGGCATAGCGATATGGGATCTGTGCCAAATGCTTTCACCTGTGTAGATCTTGGGTATTGCTTCAGTTTGACTGTTCATATGGGCATTTTACAAGACAATATGTGTATGTACCAAATAGGGTTTCAATCTTGTTAAAGGGATGAACCTAGAGTTTCATATTTATGGACTTAAACAAGCATCATCTGTATATTATCATAGACTTTTAAAAAGGTATATGAAATCAGACTGATAGTGTTTAGCTCATTCTTCAAAAGCTGGAAAGAATGAATCTTGATTGAACATTCATTTCTTGGTTTGAGGTACATTCTTGCTCCCTAATGACTACCATGTCTTTGTGCAACATGAAGCTCCCCTCATGTGTATGACTGAAGGCTGAAAGGTGTGTCTGCTGCACGGAAGATGCAGTTTGCTGTAGACAGGATGACAGCTGCTGTATGAATCTCATGAGTCTCTGCTGACACTGACATCACTGTGGATGTGGACAGTTGTCCTCTGCACCATGATGGCAGACAGTTGCAACATCATAGTGGCAGACAGGTTACAAGGGATTTTGTGCATTTTAATCAGTATTTGTAATATATATATTGACTATTTAATTAGCAGCAGATGCGTACTTTTCTGGGAAGATTCATATTCATTTGTGCTGCTTGCAATAGTACATGTATTTAGTCAGTGAAATAACTTCAGTCTTCCTCCATCAATATATTCTTCTTGGACAAAGTCAGATGTGTTCAAGATCAGTATTCAGTGAGTAGTGTGAAATATTGACTTAGTTTTTTTGTTGTCATATGTTACTGATTGCTGCTATTTTCCTTGCTAGTTCTTGGGTATTCTCTGTCAAACTGAACTCTACGTGGAAGGTTAGTATACGTGGCATACATTTAGCAGGAAGTTCAAAATGCACCTACCATGCAGAGGATCATCCAGCTTCGTGTAATGAAAGCTTTCAAGGTGTATGAACAAGCTGTTACTTTTTTTTTTAGTGTTTGTAAGTTTGTAACTGATGGAAATGGATCTTATCAGAAAGATGTGTATGCTGCTGCAGTTGATGTTGTGTATAGCGTTCACATTGTCACCCCTCCCCGTGTCGTAGGTCACTGACACAAGGCTTTCCTAGTATCTTGCATTCTCTTCTGACACTCTGCTAGTTCCAATAAATAAATGTCATGTGTATTTATCATTGAGTTGACAGATTGTATGTACATTGTAAATGTCATATGTTAATGTAATAAATAAAATTGCCTCTTGTAAATTTATATTATAGTTTGTGTTTTTCTTGTGACAAAAAATTAATAAATTTCTGGTATTGACCTGAAAAGCCAGGATACACTGTTTCTAAGTACCATATAGCATTTCCATCGCAGAAAACTGCCTGCGGAGTGTTACATACATGCATGTTGCCAAGCACTGAGATAAGTGGGAAAGACTACTGCATACCAGATACCTTCCATCATCTTTGAAAACTTGACAACAGCACAAACTATGTGCGCAACTTGACTCAAGTTTTAGTACTTTGCTATCTTAGTACAGCTTGTGCTTTTAGCCCATAGATGTCAACTACTATCTCTGAAGGTTTGTTAAAGGGTCACATGCAATGTAAAACACAACTTTGCAAATTCTGATACCTTTTGGTGATTTGTTTCTTACCAACTGCAACAAATCATCAAAAATGTCAATTCACCCTAATAAAGTATGGGAAAAAAGAACGATGAAAACAAGCCTGCAAAATCGGAGTTCAAACGATTCACTAATTTACCACTTGACTACCCTATTGCCCCTATCCATGACATCACTGATAAGGCGGTGAGAGTGAGATGATGTGTAAATGTACCCAGACAGCAATGTGGATCAGTGCTCACAGTATTAAAGGAGCCTATTGTCTGGTCTGGTTTATCATCAGACTGATATAAGATTGCCAGGATATTGTGGAGTGACACATTCAAAGCGCAAACATGTTTGTCATTAATGGTCTAGTGCCATAGACTGAATTACACATACCTTTGAAGAGTGAATGAGTTTAATTTTACACTGCACTCAGCAATATTCCAGCTATGTGGCGGCGGTCTGTAAGTAATCGAGTCAGGACCAGACAATCCAGTGAACAACATATAAAAGCCGATGACGTGTGTCAACCGAGTCATCGAGCCCGACCACCCGATTCCGATCTCACAACAAGCATAGTCGCCTTTTCATATCTCTGAAGAGTTCTGTCAGACATGACCTTTGTCCTACCCAGACACAAATATGCAGCCCTCAGCCATTAGAACTTTAGTATAACTCTCAGTCTTATCTATGCTATTATCATGAACAGAAGTGCCAGTGTATTAACTGCACCCATGTTTTTTGCTGTTTTTCTTTTGTTTCATTTCACTGAAACGCAAAGAATAGTGGATCAGTCGCTTCACTGCATGTCCCAGCATGTTTAAAGTGCCAATTGGCACACAAAAAGTTACATTTCCCTTCGAGTATAAATTACCTCACCACGTTTAAATTATATAAGACTTATCAAATTTTCGGGTGTTCCCATACCTTTTGTTTGTAGTATATTTCCATGTCATTGCTTGATTGAGTGACTGACTGTGGAAGTGTTCCATGTTAATTTGTCAATGTCAGTTTACATACATTGCAGTTTGACAAAAATCATCAAAATTCAGTGTCTGGAAACAACTCTTTATTAGAATATAGAAGTCGGTAGACAACAGGTGCCTTCCTTTTCCAGATCACTTTAACGTGTGGTGATGGTTTATCTGTGTTTTCTAATCACCCGACTTAACTCCTGAATACAAAACTTCAAAATCTTTATAAATGTTCTCAGTCTAAGTGAACTTAGTCTCAGTATTATTTGTTGCACTCCTCTACTGAGTCTAATAAACCCTAGCAGGAGGTCGAGTCAGGTTATCTTTGAGGGACCTAGGACCATCCAATCAAACCCAGGACAGATGAACGGATTTAACCAATCAAACCACTGCTACTGTTCAAAGTTTACAAAATTCACTAGTCTCTGATACAGACCCTCAACAAAGGAAAATCTGCATAAAACACAGGTGTTTGACCTGCAGTATCCACAATCAGGATTTTCTGATGACATGCTTACCATTTGCCAGTATATCCGCAAGCTGACATCCTTGAATATTGATTAAAAACGCTGTTTTCAGTGACTGTTTACTCACTATTGACAGTGTTGTAGCGTGCTCCTTTTGCATACCCGGGAGCAATTCTACTGAAAATAGCACTCGGAATCGTTCGGGTACTACAAACATTTCGAAGTAAAAGTTTCATGATTTAGTAAACTGTGTTCTGACTGGTCAATCTCAAAGGTTACCTGGCGTGACCTCCTACTAGGGTTTGTTAGACTCAGTAATTGAGTGTAAGAAATAATATTGAGACTAAGTCTATTTAGACTGAAATATTCGATTTGGCCATGTTGAAGATATCACAATTTTGCCATCAGTCAGTAGTTTATACCCATGCAGGGAATCAAACCATGGTCCTCGGTAGAATGGGCAAACACTTCAACTTCAAGGATACCCATCTGCTCAAAAGTGCTATAGAACAAGTCAGTCTGAATTCTTCTACTGTTGCTTATCAGACCATAACAAAACAGTGAGATGGGGTAATATGTTTAAGGATTTGGCAAAGATATTACTTTAAGAGCATTTGCCTGGAAAAAACACGAACATTGTTCTTGAAGTTCATAATCTTACTCCACACTTTGATATGTCTCAGAACAGTTAAATAAGAATGCTTCACAAAATACTTTGGTAACTGTACACTCAAAAGAAGTTATATTTACAAACATGTCAGGGGATGGATGTATCATTTCTAATACAACACTGCGTTGGGGGGACATTCCAGTTATACATGTAAGACTTATAACTCTGTATTTCTGATCGACATAAATGACCAGTAGTCTGAAGAGTTTGATATAAATCTCTCATTTGAAGAATACTTTTCTTGTGAGTGACCAAATATAAGTTCCGACACCCACGAGATCTGTACTCAGTATCAAACCGAGGGTCATGCAACCTGTTCACATTCACAGGAGCCAACCACACCCCGAGGGACACATCCTCACTGATGAACGTCTTGAGATAATTAGCATTACTAGCCACATAGTGAACTAAATCACTTGAAACAACATATCCCCCTCCAAGTGCATAGGGCAAGTACCGGTCACACAACACCCATTCTTGTTCCTTCCATTTCCCTCTCTGTTTCACATGGGCCCGCCCATCGAAGAAACCCCAATAGAGTTTTTCTACATCTTTAAATTTCAGCTCCTTCAATAATGCATCAAGTCGAACAAAACTGTCATCATCAACTTTCAAAAGAAATTTGAAATCAACATGTTCATGTATCCATTCTAGACTTGTCAAAAGCTTCTTGCTTAATGATAGGTATGATTCCTCATGATCTTCCAACAGGAGTAAATCTTTACGTAGCATGTTTTCCCGCATCAATCGATCTTTCACATCTTTCGATAACTGTTTAGTTCCTATTACAAAAAATGCAGCTACATCTTGGGGAATATCATGAAGCCATGTTTCCCTTATTGCATGGCGCCGTTCTGTATTTTCTGGTCCTGTCAGTATCAGAACGACAAGGTGAGCAGTTCGCTCCCTTGATTGAGCAAATATCTTTTGTCCCCAACCTTTCTTCTCCTTGCCATGGCTGTGATCATCGTTGGCACGGCGATAGGTGCAGTCCTCGCATGGCATGTTGCATAGTGATAGGAACATGAGGGCACTTATTGTGAGGAATATGCCTCCAATAAGTATGGTGGTAGCATGACGATTCAGGCGACGTTCAACACCAAATGACATGGCAGCTACAGTTTGATATTGATCTATCTGAAATATATGAATAACAATTTTTGTGTTTCATGTGAATTATGAAAAAATTACTGACCACAAACCAGGAGGTCATAATTAATGCATCCTCGATATCTCCAGGGTTTACTCTCCGATAAGTCTCCACTATACCCTGGACACATCGACGGCTCTGCCAGATAAATTTATTACCTCCCTTTGCTGGCTCCGCCTTCTCACAGTAGCCAATCAGCTAGGCCGCCATTATAACAGAGCTTGCCAGTGTCAACAAAGGTAGTGGTCGCAACTGCGAAGGTTTGCCCACAGTGCGTCCCAGATTTTAGGGAAATCATACAAACAAATTGACAGGTCCGAAACTTTAAAACAACATATGCAAGAACGCCTTCTACCTCTTCCAGAGAACCTCTGCATGGTTTGTGTTGCCAAGTATAATCGGTTAGATAATTCAAAAAACAAAAGTGAGTTGTGATTGGTTCGCTCAACTTCCCAGCGTAGACACCTGACTGGATGAAAAGACAGTCAAGGGAGGTAACAAATTTATCTGGCAGAGCCGTAGATGCATCCAGGGTATAGTGCAGACTTATCGGAACGTATACCCTGGAGATATCGAGGATGAATTAATGTGACTGTACTATTACCACTTGATAATTTCCTGCAATCTTACTGCAGGGGACGCTAGAAGTGACAATATCTTCAGAGCAGTCAGCAAAGCATTCAAATTTTAATCAAGAACAGAGACAGTAACTTAGAACAACATGCTAGACTGGCCCTGATTTTTAGGGCTCAGTGCATTTGGTTTCAGACCCTTTGAAACTAATTTTGAGAAATGGCTGAAAGCCCACTGAAAAATGTGACAGCTGTCAAACAATCACTAATGTAAAGGAAGAACACTCTTCACCATGTTCACGAATAAAAATTGGTTATTTGATAAAAACATGTTTATACACTATCAAGCGAATTTCGGCGAAAAATAATAATTGCCAAACAAATTGTTTTCACAATATAGACAAACTCCATGGATAACAAACAACTTATCTTACTTCATGGGTGGGGCATTTCGACATCACACCTATTCGTGTATCGCTTGACAGCTGTATCGAAACGTCGTACTCACGAAAGGGAACAAGTTCTTGTCTGTTAAGGGTTTTATTTTTTGTTTTGTTTTTTTCTCCAGTCAAAGACGATGTACCTTTTTCACTCATTAACGTGGCAAAATGAATCGAGACTCAACTATGCTTCAATGTTTGAACGTTTCTCTCTGTAGAAATCCCTGTCACTGTGGTTGAGTAGTGCTGATTAAAAACTTTTCCTTCCATTATTATTAAAAGCGTCATCGATATATACAGGCTGATTCTTTCCGGAACGCTATATAAATTCGACCTCCAGCTGCTCTGACGCCAATCTGTTAATTTCTCTGGGCACCGCCATTTTTAAGGACCGCTGCAAATAAAGTGACGTAAGTTAATAGATATTCTTGATTGTCTGAAATAGCATACCCTTTAAAAAAATATTATCAAAGTTAAGGACAAAAGTCTTTTTCCATCTGCATTCTGAAACATTTGTAAAAATTAATTTGTATATTTACTGCGGATCTGGTATAAAGTAGTCATCATTTCCTGTTTCTTTAGAAGTGGAAAAATAATGTCATACGAGTTGGATTATACACAGTTTGTTTCGATATAAGATTTTCAAAAGTACCTCCAGCATCAATATAAAGGTATGTGGGCATAGATTTGTCAGTTGAAAGTAAATTTGATCGCCCAGAGCCGGTTTTATACGGAAAGGAAAAATACTTACGAAATATTAATCCACGAAGGCTAGAATGCAGTTTACCGGTCGCAGCACTAGCCATCCACCACCCTTTACGATCCTTAGGGTTGTGGTTTGGGCTCCCTTTACGATCGTTAGGGTTTGTGTTTTGGGGGTAGGGGTATGCACCTTTACGATCCTTAGGGGTTATGGGGTATGAGTTCCCGTTATCCCATCGCAACTAACATCTATAAAATGATCTATGCTAAAATTATTAACAAAACCTAACACAACAATTACCAGAGGAATTACAACAATAACTAAACACATCCAAACAAATTAAGTACGATATATAGGGTTGAACCACTTAGTGTTACCTCTGTTAATCTACGGAAGAAATAACAGGGGGGAACTCAGGGTACTTTTTCCAATTTTTATGGAGGGGTAATTAATCTGAAAACGTGCACCCGGTAAAGTGCAGTAGTCCCTGGTGTCCTTCTAGCAAAAGCCAAATTACTGTTTAGCATTCTCCCAATTAACATTCTCTAAGATAAAATGGGGTTATAGCTAAAACGGCACCACAGCAGAACAGCACCAAAATCGTTTGGCGAAAACAGCTACTGATTAATGGGCTAAAACGTCACCATCTATCAAACATTGTTATATTGACTTTATAATAATGTTGACTTTATTGTTTAATTGTTTGTAATGTATTGATGTTTATTATAAGTTATCAAGCATTCTTTTGGGTTGTTTGGTGGTCCTGAAAAGGACCGTTGAGACACAGTTTTGTTAACTCAATGGATGGGCCCATGAATTGCCACACATCTCGTCAGGAGTTGGGACAAGGAGAGATCACCATTCTTGAACTGGTTCCACGGTGTGAAAACCTCATCTTGTCTTGCCAATGATGTCTTTCGTACATAGGCCTTCAGAGGTCCTTCCTGGATGAGATTGGTCTGGTGGGGAAGGAGTTTAGCTTCCTGGTATAGCTCTGGGACGAGGCGGTATACTCCCAGCGACTGCTCTCTCAACTTGTTATTCATCCGCCTGTGCCAGCCTAAACAGAAAAATACATACGGTTGTTACTATAAATGTATTATTATGTTATTCAAGAATATCGGTAACTTTCCTCTTTAGTTTTTATTATAATAATGTCTACATGTATGTATTTTGCAATGAAATGTATACCTTCAACAAAGTTGTTTGTCCTGACTGCAATGTTGAAGACGGACCAGGTGCGTGGGGTGAACATAGGGTGGGTGATCCACTGACTTTCAAAGTAATCAGTGAGTTGGCGCAACATCCCATTAGCTGGAACCCTATCCGATATTCTGTTGAATAACCTTGTCACGTCAGCCGCAGGAAGAAATGGGAGCGCCATTAGCTTCCTCACAAACTTGTGGATGTCGTCATCCTCTATGTAACCTACCTGAAATAGTACATAAACATATGAATATGATTATTCATGAAAAATATGAATATGAAATGGATAAATGTTGTAATGCAATTAATATATTATTATTATGAACGTACCTGTAGACCCAGTTCTTGACATTTCCGCCAGACTGTTTGAGTCATGTGGAACAAACACCCACGGATACGAATGTCAGGCAGAGACTTCCGTACACCTTTCCAGGCAGCCAACTCAAAATCCAAGATTATTGTTTTCACTATTGGTTTCTTCGGAAGAGCCTCTAGGATATTCTTGAAAATCTTGACATAATCAGATGTCCTCCGCCTTGACATTATATCAAACACAAGAGGCACCAGCTTAAAGTCCTTGCCATCCCGCACAAAAGCATGAATAGTCAATAAATGATGGAACTGCCTTTTGACAATCTTAAAAGTACCGTCCATGAACCACTGCCTACTCACACTCAAGTGCTGTAATTGCCGGTCTGTGGCAAACACCAAATGCCTCTCGCCTTTGTTTCTTACATCACCACGCAAGAAGTAGCCAGGTAAAAAGTATAAAGGGTGAGGTGATATTTATTTACAGAATTACAGTTTTGATAATCTACTGATACACAATAATGTTCATGATCATCTTTTGCGCTATTATCCCGAAAACATGCAACACCATGGTATACTAAGCTCTACTCTTGATCGATAAATGTTGTATGAGATGGGAGTGGTCCACCAGGATGACTTTTGCCTTTAAAGGTTCTATTACCGCTGACATAGCCTACAGTGAATATTTGGTGCAATATTTGATATATTGATATTTCGTACAATATGTTTTTATCTTGTGATTAATAGTGGTAACACCAAGTGCTAGTAAATTATGTCAAGGAATGCGAAATATCAGGTTAGACCTGTTTCATTTATTCTCCACTTTAACTTTCGTTATCCACCTTGTGCCTGTAAACACATTCAGTGGCCTTTGTTGAACTAGAAGGTAATGCCCCCCAAGCTCACGGCAATGTTTTTAGAATTCTGCTTCGTGGGAGCTAACCCTCATGGAATCGTAGAAATTCCTATTTACTTAGACAAGCCCACAAGTAAAACTTATTACTCAAGCCCCGAGAAGTTTCTAGTGGTTTCTGACTGCTGATCAAATTTTTACCTTGTCTGATTTGCTTATAGTTTCTGATAGTTGTATTCAGCATCAGATGCAGTTTGTAGGCCAATTTGAAGCTTTGAGAACTATTGTAGAATGTGGGTTCTCAATCAACTCATCAATGAGCACCAGGCATGAAGTCATAGGCCTACTATAATACGAGTTGAACTTGCTCTCGATACAATTTAGTAGCCTTGGTTAAGCGGACATGAATGAATTTAGAAGACAAGCCTTTGAAATGATGTTGGTTGAAAACGTGATGAATGTTTGTCAAGTTCATCTTTTCAGTTTACCCACATTGAGACACTCCATCAGAAAACAGTAATTTTGTGGGTATTCACTTATAAATGTTTTCCATCATTGTGTCCAGTTTAACATCTTTAATGATATTCTCATGTATGGATGTAATGATTTGAAGGACAATTTTCACATCTTTGAAATGAAATCATATGTTGCATAATATTAAGGCTGCAGAGATTCAGTTCAGTTCATCAAAAATTGACTCTGACTCCTTTGTTTTGATTTTCGATAACCATTACAAGAATCAAAATTAAGTTATTTGTAAGTGTGTCTACGGACACTGTCATGATAACTTAAGTGTACCATTTCATTTTTATGTGTGCCATAAATTCATGGTCTTTTAAAATGCTTTTCAAACAATTACATTAAGTGTATGTAAATGATATAGTTGTAACATTCAGTAGTATATCAAGAGTAAAACAACAATGATAGGCATGTATTTTTGTTGTATTCACTGACCTCAGACTTTGAAAAGACATTGATGATTAGTTGGCTGTGTGACCTGTACAAGTTATCACTAGCCATTGTTCACAATGTCACTTAAAGCCATGAAAGATAATAAGGGTAAAAACATTCTTTAATGCACTTTTGCAAACAAATCAAGTGTGCCATAAAGGCACACAGATAAGCATTTGTCATTAAGCATTAAGCATAAGAATTTGTCCATGCCATTTCAATCTTAGCGGTGCCATATGTACGATGGCACTTAGCGGTGCCATATGTATGATGGCAGTAACAATTTCCCTGCATTATCACTGTTTTGATATGAATACCTATTTAGGTTATTTCCAAACAGCCAGAACATAATTTTGACTCGAACTTGAGAAGTTTTGAGCACTTCACCATGTTTACCGATTTTGCATGTCTCTTCTTTCTTTAGCCTTAATTGTGTTCTTGTAGTTTCCTTGACTCTACAGTCGACCTTTATGTCCTCTCCCTGATAAAACGCCCTTAACACCCTTGCTTAAGGTCAATAGAAATCTTAATCAATCTTTATTTATGATGTTTGTTGGGGTATGTCTTGGTTACCTGTTTTACTAGTTTGTAATTTTAGGAATACCCATCTAGTTTTATCTAGTTTCAAGGTTTGAAGTTTAAAGTAAATGACAGATACTGTGCATGCTCACTAGTGAACAAACACTTATTATTTGTTAAAGCTCAGTGGTTCTTTTGTGAACATGGTAAATAAGTATATAGTCACCACATTTTTTATACATGCTAACTGTAATGAAAAAGTGTATGTTGACATATTGGTGAGAGAACAATACCCTCTGATCTTGTGATGCAATTTGGATCCAACTCCAGCACAACAAGGGCTGTAAGGTATTGGTTCAGGCTGTTGTATTTGCTGAGAGAGGATCAATGCAGAGCTATAGTTAAACCCCCAAACAGCACATTTATTCTGAGAATATCCTGCTTTCATTAGTACTTTCATACAGACAAATAAAACGGAGTGATATCAATTTTGTTTGTGGACCAGTCAGATACAGAGAGAAGAGACACTCAGCACTTGGCTTCTTCAGAATGTCGTGGAACTGGTTATTCTTGTATTTTGTATAATTATAGGATTTTATGATTATGATAATAATAACAAAATGCTGCTGTATTTTTGAAATCATGTGCTTATTCATGTCTGAGAGTATTTAAGCATCTGATGAAAAAGTTCATGAGACAGCCTTTGAAATTGATATGCAACACAGCCTTTGTATTTCCCCCGTCATGTTATGCGTGTGGATATAGTTGACGGCTCATCTGTCTGTCCATCTCTCCGCCTGTCTGTCCGTCCGTAATCATTTTGTTTCCGGAGCATAACTGAAAACCAAAATTGATAGATATAATAATCTGAACCGATGGTTGTGCCTGTTGCTTTTTTTCCGATTTTTGGCATTTTTATTTTTTTTGTTTTTCCATGGAACATTTTGGTGGGGTGAGTTTCGATTCCAGAGCAGAACTTAAAAACCATTCAATGTTTTTCTGCAAAATTTGGTAGATATATCAATCAGAACCTAAAGTGGTGCCTTTTGGTATATACAGGTTTTTGTGATTTCTTATTTTCTCGGTTTCCATGGAACGTTTCGGACTTATTCTCAAAATGGAGGCATGGGCTTTGTTTCCGGAGCAGAACTCAAAAACCGTTCAATATTTTTCTGCAAAAACTTGGTAGATATATCAATCAGAACCTAAAGTGGTGCCTTTTGGTATTTACAGGTTTTTGTGATTTCTTATTTTCTTGGTTTCCATGGACAGGTTTCAAAATGGAGGGATGGGCTTCGTTTCCAGAGCAGAACTTGAAAACCATTTCATATCTTTTAACAGATCTTGGCAGATATGAGACAGATCTTGAAATGGTGACTTTTGCTGATTACAGATATATGGCATTTATATTTTTCATGAATTCCATGGAAACAATTCAAACTTAGTCTAAAAAAACAAAAAGTAAGTGTCAGATGACTTGTCCTTTCAAACATGTGGGGGCCGGGGGTATGTGTCATCTTCTGATGACTCTTGTTGTTTATTTATTTTTATTTTGCCTGCAGATGTCGAGTGGCAAGAGAGTCAACACCACTGCCACTGCGCGTCTTAAGCAGGATTACATGAGGATCATGAAGGATCCAGTACCCTATGTGAAGGCTGTTCCACTGCCAACAAATATGTTAGAATGGTAAAATATTGCCTTTTGTAATGATTCTTGCTGATTTTACCTGTTGTTGTTTGTGGGGTATAATTGCTCCTGTGTGTCCAAGAAGCACAACCACAACTGTGTGTCGCACATAAGTTACCAATTTGAAAACTGATGTTATGATTGTTGGTATAGGTTGTCTTTTGTAGAGTTTATGGAAGGTGTATGCATAACAGGCCAGGTTAGAACATCATGTCATTTTGTTTTGTTTTAAATATATTGTGTGTGTGTCCACAGGCAAACTGCAGCGCAAATAGAGCTGTGCAATAGAGAGAAAAATTCCCAGTCTTTCTATATTGTGCCAGCAAGCAAAGGTTGGCAACGTGCTTCCCTCGCTTATTTTGAAAAATAGTTTTAATATCAAACTAAATTATCACCACCATCAAAGGTAGACACCCGTTTCCTCGAAGGGTTTTTCAAATATTGAACTGGAAGCTGGCAGGGGTAGTGGAGGTGAACAATTTGTGCTTAAAATGTTGAATGAATTATATTTTACATAATTATTAAATATGGGAATGCAAATCTTAGAGTACAACCCCGAGAGGAAATGAGTTTCTATCATTGTTTAGGGTGATATTTTACTGTGATACAAGTATTAAAAACATTTTTGAACCAAAGCGAGGGAA
The DNA here is from genome assembly GCF_037392515.1 of Haliotis asinina. Taxonomy (NCBI): domain Eukaryota; kingdom Metazoa; phylum Mollusca; class Gastropoda; order Lepetellida; family Haliotidae; genus Haliotis; species Haliotis asinina. The sequence goes on along the minus strand of NC_090295.1, from coordinate 11,948,284 downwards.
GTATGTTGCCACCTTTTTCTCACTGTGCTTGCTTATAGGAAGACTGGTAATTTTCTCTTTGATGCACAATTAGCTACAGTTTGCCTGGTGTGTCTGAACCATATTAATTATTATCCAATCCACACAGCCCATAGCATTCTTACTGTAATGACAAATGAAGTAAGTGAATATTTTCATCAATTCACCTCTGTAGCACAGGGAGTCTTTGTCAATTTGTATGTTTCTTGTAGCTATCGGAATATATATTCAGAGTGTTAGGATACTGTTAGGCTAATGAATCAGATGATGATACAAGTTCCAGAATGAGGCATCGTCATTCTTTATCTTTTGAGGGCATGGTGGGCAAGCTGGCTACGGCACCAAGCTAGTGATCCAGGAAGGTTGAGGTTTCGGGATTGAGCCCACCCGTGACAAGGTGTAAAAACCTTGGAGTCAACTTTGTGTGCAGACTCTTTCGGTGTTGTCACAACCCCTAGTGTACATTACACAACCCAGTGCACTTAAAAGAACCCACGAATCCGTTGGTATATGACCAGATGGTGGCCACATGAACATGTGCATACACCTAATTGCGGGTGCAGCAACGTGCAGTAAACTTGGACAAAGTGTCCCAGTCCACCCAGCTGTCAGTTGGGTACCTCATTAGGATGAGAGAGCACCCAGTGGCAGCAAGAGTTGTATACTCCCCAGGGAGTTGAGATTAAAATACAATGTGCTGTTGAGATTGACATCCAGTGATCGACAGAAAAATACCAGGGCCTTGGATATATGTGCGCTATATAAATATTATATCTCTCTATCTATCTATCTATCTTTTCCAGGCATTATGTAGTACAAGGGCCGGAGAATTCTCCATATGAAGGTAATTTCTCAAAATAATGTGCATTGAAAGTCCCATAGAGTGCAAGAACTGCACGCCAGAAGGAATAAATAATTAAAACATCTTTAAGTGCAACTTGCATGGCAAATGTAACAGCAAATTTGTCCTCTGATGAAAAAAGTTCAAATTTCGATTCAAGAGAAACAAGCTGTGTTATTCCCCTCTGTCACTTGTATACAGAGTTGGACAATGACATATTGTTTCAGGTGGCTTATATCATGGTAAACTCATCTTTCCACGAGAATTTCCCTTCAAGCCCCCTAGCATCTACATGATTACACCTAACGGCAGATTCAAGTGTAACACAAGGTATGTATATCTGTGATTGCCTTTTATCTCTCCCAACTCTGTGACCCGTGAAGGTCCCGGGGTAGAATAGGCTTTCAGCAACCCATGCTTGCCATAAAAGGCGACTCAGCTTGTCGTAAGAGGCGACTAACGGGATCGGGTGGTCAGACTCGCTGACTTGGTTGACTCATGTCATCGGTTCCCAATTGCACAGATCGATGCTCATGTTGTTGATCACTGGATTGTCTGGTCCAGACTCGATTATTTACAGACCGCCGCCATATAGCTATAATATTGCTGAGTGCGGCGTAAAACTAAACTCACTCACTCACTCACTCACCCAACTCTGTATGCATATGCAGGGAACTATAGTTCTTCTTGCGGAGTTATTTCCCTTTGCAGCCCCAAACGTACAATGCGACATTGCATTTAGATTCTGAGGCATGTTCAGAACACTTGCACTCGAGCCTCAACCCCTGTGCCCGTTTGAGCACCTGCAAGCGTTTGTGAACCATCCTCACAGCTGCTTCGCCAAACCAACCAAGATAGTGACCATGTTTCATGTCATTCGTCACCACTCGCCCTCCAAGAAGAAGACAAGAAGCTTTTCAACTTGTCACGGAATAACACAAGTTGGTCACGAATGGTTTAATGTAACCAAGTGCATGCGTCTGTTCAGGTCCAAAGCAATGGCTCATGGGAGTCAGTAGCGCAGACGCACAGTTCTGAATATGCTTCTTGTTTGCCCTCATTTTATTTCTTTGGGCTTATAACATCTCTTCTTATGTGGAGTGTTGTCAAATTGTGCCCTGTTTAATTCTATGAATTAACCAAAATGAAATAGGCACACTCTGTATATAATTGTTTTGTACTGAGGAAACTGTTTGTTGTGTAAGACAGCATTTGGCAAAATTCAAGCAGTTTGACAGCACTTTATAAATAAATAAGGACTAGAAAAATCTAGAGACTGACATTATGAACATCGATTATTGCTGTTGGGATACAGTGACATGTATTAATCGGGTCAGCAAGTCTTCCCGCCCAATAGTCACCTCTCACAACAATCACATTTTCAGGGAAATATAGGTGTGACACATCTTTTGTATTTCCCCTTCCAACCAGGTTTTTTCAACAAAGAAGTGTAAACTAAAAACAAAATGTCTGACCAGGTGTGTTGTTGATAATGTAATGATCAATCTGTTTGTGTTGCAGATTGTGTCTCTCCATCAGTGACTTCCATCCTGACACATGGAATCCAGCGTGGTCTGTGTCCACAATACTCACAGGGCTGCTTAGCTTCATGGTAAATAAAGCTGATGCAGCACGAATAGTCACATTACACATTGTACAGTACACAATCCTGTGCACTTAAAAGAACCCACGAATCCGTTGGTATATGACCAGATGGTGGCCACATGAACATGTGCATACACCTAGTTGCGGGTACAGCAACGTGCAGTAAACTTGGACAAATTGCTGTGACTATGTGTCCCGGTCCACCCAGCTGTCAAATGGGTACCTCGTTAGGATGAGAGAGCCACAATAAACTCGGTGCGCCTAGTGGCAGCAAGAGTTGTATACTCCCCAGGGAGTTGAGATTGAAATACGATATGCTGTTGAGATTGACATCCGGTGATCGAGGGAAAATACCTAGCGCCTAGAGAAATTGCCTTGCAGTTTGATTTGTGCGCTATACAAGAACACTTATAATAATAATAATAATAATAATAATAATAGTAATAATAATAATGATAATAATAATAATGATTATAATAATTACACAGTAGGGCTGTTACGATACACTCACATATTTGGTGTATCGAAGCGTAGCCCTTCAGGAACACAATCTGTATTCATCTTCACTAGAACCGAATATGAATGATATTTACAATTTTTATCTGAGCATGTTTTACTTGAGCCCTTTGAAAAGTGACATATGCAAGAATGGAATATGTACTAGCCTTACAAGTCTAGTGCAAGTCATGTTAGTTAGCAAAGGCTGCATATGGTACCGTGGACTAAAACCATTAGTGTACTACATACCATGTCAGATCACTAGTTATTACTATGACAAATTAACAGTCAACATGGGGGCTCCATATTGTGCATCTGTCACCTATCTTCAATATTATATTTGTGAATAATTATTAATTTTATTTACCCATTGTTCGTGATATATATCATAATGACCACATAGTATATTTGTTGCAGCACTGTTACATAGTAAACTACCTTTATAAAGAACATACTTGTAACAAACCTCTTGTCGCAGTGAGTGAGTGTAGTTTGGGGTTACCTCACTTTTGGCATCATCCCAGCAATATGATTCCAGTGAACGGCAGAAATGGGCTCACTGATTTTATCCATCAGCATGTTGTTCCACTTGTGACCAGTCCCCTGCCGCAATATTGCTGGAATATATAACAGGGACATAAAACAATACTCACTCACTCCTTGTGACTCAGAATCTTTATTTATTTACGAGCTTGGGGAGGTACATTTGCAACTTGCTCAAATTTGTAGTAGGTGCTTGGTAGACAAGACTGCAAGTTAACTGTGGTGTATTTGACATCTTTGCTGTCCACTTTAGGCACTTTAAACTATGTTTAAATTGTAGTTTAGTCATCTTTAATCTATGGTTATAATAATTATTGTATTGTTGAAGTATAAATATAGTGTCCAAGGACATTGTCACAGTCTCATAGTAAAACTATGTCAAGTGATAAAAAAATTTTTGATTTTCTTTGTAATTTTCTTATAAAGGAAGGGGTGCACCAGTTTTCCTGTTGAGAAGCCAGTTGCTAACTTCTGCCTGTAACAGGTGCTTTTAGGAGAAAAACAAATTTGCACTGTTGTACCACATAAAACCCAGTGATTAAGGCTGTGGAGTTTAATCATCTTTAACAAGTGGAAATGAAATGGCCATGAGCCAAACTCAATATGAATTGAAGATATTAATGCATTTGTGTCATATAAGGGGTCATTGTTTAGTTTTGCTTGAACATGTTAAAATCAGATGTTTTCAAGATTTTGAAAATTATTATGAAACTGGAACCAAAACTAGACAAATAATGCAGTTGTGGTTTTTTTTAATCACTGAGAATATTGTTTATTTCAGTTGGAGAAGAGCCCTACACTGGGTAGTATCGAGACCTCGGACTACACCGTGAGTACCACCAAAATTCTTCAGTATATAGACATTGTTGGCAGAGTAAGTATTGACTGCCAAGTTCTTGTCTGACTGAGCTGACTGAACATTGATGTGAGGATCACTCAGTCTCCTTTTTATGAATAATACTTACGGGCGAGTAGGGCCCATTTCCTGAACATTGATGTGAGGGTCACACAGTCTCCTTTTTATGAATAATGCTTATGGGCGAGTTGGGCCCAGTTCCTAAAAGTGGGAGTTATAATTATCCCCCGCAACGCGTTTTTTGTGGGGGTATTAAAATGCACTCGGTCTGTGTGTCCGTGTAGATTTGTCTTTTCCAGAGTAGAACTTCAAAACCGTTTACTATTTCTTCACTAAACTTACCACATAGACAGATCTGGTGGTGTACTGGTGCCTTTACAAAAAAGGTAAAATATGTTTTGCCAAACTGGCCAGAAGCTATTAGTCTAGGTTAAATATGTTTGTTATATCTTCAGAAACGTCAGCTGGCTGCTCAAAGTGGCACGTTTAACCTGGGTGACAAGATCTTCTGTGAGTTGTTCCCAGATGTTGCAGAGGTAAGTTGACGAGCCAACTGTAAGTAACCATGGTATGACAGTTTGTATTTTTGTTTCATCCCTTTTTGGGTGTGTCACTGTTATGAGTGAGTGAGGTTTTATGTCGCTTTTAGCAATATTACAGCAAAATCACAGTTTGGGGCACCAGAAATGGGATTTACGGATTGTACGCATGTGTGAATGTGGATGTTTTCATGACAAGCCAATGCTTAAACTGTGACTGTTGTGATTTAACGCTTGTCAGAATAACGAAGTCATTCCATTGTCCTATATGCATGAGTAAGTTGGGGTAGGATCTGAGTCTAACATTATTCAGTAATCTTAGGTTCTGATTCCTGAATTCATTATTATCCTCACAACATGTCAACCATGATCCATAGATGTGCCTTTTGGGGTTAGACCCAGATTTGAATTTTACTTTTTACTGTTTTCACGATGACCAAGGCTGTGACAATGAGGATGTCATTTTGTCCGAAGCGTATCTTCCAAACGATAAATGCCAGCTTCATCAATCTTGGTTCATATGTCAAGCATGATCCTTAGTTGTGCCTTTAGGTGGTTAGATCAAGATATGAATTTTATTTTTTGATGTTTCCATGGAAACTTGACTTAGGCTGTGACTATCAGGATGTCATCCTTTCCTGAGCAGATCTTACAAACTTTAACGTTGTCAAACTTGGCACACATGTTCATCATGATCCATAGATGTGCTCTTTTCCGCAGCAGAACTTTCAAATCATTCACTATTTCTTCAACAAACTTGGCACATAGATACGTCTCATGGTATGCTAGTGCCTTTTGGTAGCTTTAAATTTCTGAATAAACTATGTTTTGCATTCACAACAGGTTATGCTATAGACTGAATTTGGTGGAAGTGCTCTTTTCTGGAGCAGAACTGTAAAACCTTACGATGATATCCTTCCATATACATACATATATATATATATACTAATCCGGTGCATCTGGCTTGTAACAAGTTCTGGCTTGGATGACTTCTGATAAAATCTGAGTCCAGTGTGTGTTATTTTGATGTGTCAAGATCAAAGAACTATATATTAGACTCTTATCACACAGTCATATTAGGATCCAAATTCTGCATGTAGTACTACACAGTTGTGTTAGGATCTGAATTCTGCTTATAGTATTACACAGTAGTATTGGCATCAGTATTTTGCACATAGTATTACAGAGTTATGTTAGGATCTGAACTCTGCATGTAATAAAACATCTGTGTTATGATCTTAGTCATACATGTTTCAGTCAGATGTGTCAGGATCTTGATGCTGACTTGATCAGCCATGTCTAATTTTCTTCTCATCAATTCTGACAGAACATCCGGGCTGAGATTCGTCGCAGGGAAGAAGAAATGCAGCGCTCCACAGATTCCAGTGGGAACATTGATGGCGGATCCAGGAATGGCCGCAGTGGCTTGCTCAATGGAAACCCAAACACTGTACTTAATGGACAAAATCAGGGATTCTTTGGGACAGCTTTGACAAATATATTTGTGATAATTGGTTTCGCAGCGTTTGCTTACACGGTGAAGTATGTACTAAGAAGTGTCGTTGATTGAAGACACACGTCTTGTTTGGCTGTTCTGACATTTCCACTTTGATCCTTGATCAAAGGTCTAAGGAATGCCTGTATATATTCACTGGTTCAGGTGTATCACTATATCTATCTATATGTCTGCAGATGTCCTGTTCCAAGATGGTCTGGATCAAAGGTACCCACTCTTCTACATCATGTCATGAAAGGATTTACGTTCTGTTTGTACATACTACTTTTGTTTTTTTATCAGTAATTTGTTATGCTTCAGAAATGAGAGGGACAATGTTTTATTCAAGATACAAGACTGCTGAGAATGGTTATTGTTAGAACTTTTATTGTCTTGGCAAAGTCCTGGATACAGGTCCACATAATGGGAATCCTTACCTGGCAACCATTCTTATCATCAGAAAAAAAATTCATTCAAACTCTCTCATTGTGTTTGATATGGATGTAATATTTGAAGTTAAATGGATTTGTTGGTTCAGAATAAGCATGGATGCTGTGAGTTTATGGATAAAACTTCAGGGTGGTATACAAGGCTACATTGTTATTAATTATTTGTAATAAGTGAAATAAGAGTGTGCTGTAACATAAGAGAAGACATCAGCAAATAATAAAAATACTGTGCTACGTATCAATATTGTCAATGAAAACAAATTAGTGTTGATGAGTTGATTGGGCTGGGTGATGAGGAGTTGACATGCCCTAGTGGGTGGGAGAGTTGATGAGCACTTGATGACATAAGTGAGTTGATTATGCCATTATAGGTGCAAGAGAGTTGGTTGAGTTCTGGTGAGTGTAAGAAGGTTGAGGTTGCTCATGAAGCTTTGCATGAGTTGATAGTACCTGGGGTCAGAGAGTTCACAGGGCCCTCATGAGTGAGAGGGATTTGAAAGTACCCATGGGTTTGGAAGGGAGTTGATGTGCCCTGGAAGGCGTGAAAGAGTAGATGGTGCTCTGTGAACTGGAGATTATGTTCCCTGAGGAAGTCAGGGAGATGATAGTGCCCTCATGAGAGAGAGTTGAAAGTTCCCTTGGAGGGAGTTGATGTGCCCTTGAGGGGAGTGTATGGTGCCCTGTTTACATGTGATTATGTTCCCAAGGGAGATGATCGATCTCTTATGAGAGGGAGAGGGATTTGAAAGTACCCATGGGTTTGGGAGGGAGTTGATGTGCCCTGGAAGGCGTGAAAGAGTAGATGGTGCCCAGTGTACTTGAGATTATGTTTCCTTGAGGACGTCAGGAAGATGATAGTGCCCTTATGAGAGGGAGAGGGTTGATGTTCCCTTGGCTTTGTTAGGAAGTTGATGTGCCCTTGAATGTGTGAGGGGTTTTGACAGAGGTTTATGGTGTCTTTCAGGATGTGAGGAAATTGATGAGCCCTCACAACTTGTAGGGAGTTGTTGATATCCTGGAGAGTGAAAGGAAATCACTGATGTTTTTGTGTGTAAGGGAGGTAATTAATATTTTACAGATCCTGATGTGTCAACTTGCACAAATAGTGTTGTTGCTTCCACCATTCCCCATGGTGGAGTTTGAACTCATGATTTTTTTAATTCAAAACTCTGTGAAATATGTGTTATAATTTAAAACAGGAGCAGTGATTAACATGGTGCTGATGAGATGCAAGTCAAGAAATATATTTTCAGATTATGCATATTTTAACATGTTTGATCAAGTTAGAATCTCTGTCAGTACCTACAAGAACATACTGAAAAGTAATGTATCATCTGCACGTCCCAGATTAGCCCAATTTTAGAGACGTGGTCTGACAATTCACAAGTTCTGCTTGTGGTTTTGAGGTAACATCAAGTATCTTTTCACCTCCTCTTCAGGAGGCCTGCCATACAAACAGTGAGCAAATCAACAAACAGGCAAAAAGTCTGCCACTGAGAAGTACAGTGGAAACTGTCTAAACCGGCACTCACCGGGACTGAAGAAATCATCCATTTTCAAGATTAGACTCATTGTTATGAAAAACATATTGGCCAAAGCCTGTTCTTCTCTCCACACCACCATCTTTGACAATATTTATGCCGTTTCGGGTTTCTATGACTGCAACCTTTCTCAAGTGATATTTGTAGCTGATAAATGAGTTTTCTTTCCCATTTCAGTTTTCAATTACATAGCATTTTTTTCGGTTTTAGAGGATATTGTTGCAGTTTGGGAAGTTTGTTTTTTCTATTTTGGTGATTTTTGTTTGGTGGTGTTTTTGAGTCCAGTTTTGATGATTTGTTCACTGTTTGTATGGTAGGTGTGTACAGGTTTTCCTCCAATGTAAAGCTAATATTCTGTGGTGTAAGTGTAACTAACTGTAACTTTGGCTCAAACCAAATCAAGTTAATCATGAAAACTGACATATATTATTTTTCAAATAATGAGGCCTGATTGTATATGATTGTTATATGTTAAGAAGGCTGCCTTTATGTAAATAAACTGTGTTGCAAGTGAGCTGTACTGTGTTAATTACAAACGGAATCATGCATACAGCAAAGACACTGGCTGAGACGATTCTGAGACGATTCCAGATTTTCAACTCCCTGTACTCCACCTCCTACTAGCCTACTGTATTATTCGGATACCTGTTATGCTAATAATATATATCTACACATATATATGTTCACAAAAGAACCACGTCCCTATTGCTGTCTTGCAAATCATTGCAAAACAAAACGATGATGTTATATGGAATGTTGACCTATACTTCCATCATATACAGAAATTGATAAACTCCAGGGCATAGAGTTGCAAAGTTAAAGGGTGCACCTACTAAGTACATTGTCATTTAATATTATTTAATTATATAATGGGACAACGGCCGCTTTGTTTTTTCAAATACTGTTGGACTGTCTGCTGTCAAGTTTTCCACAGTGATTTGGGTTCGGTTATGGACCGACAGGTTATCTACCTCAAACAACACACCATCTCTCACTTTCCCTCTCCTCCACATCGTGTAGGTGTGCCAGGACACCTGTGTCATCAGGCAAACTGTGAACTTGTTGCTAATTTATTAGCAGTTTGATGGTTTTTCATTCACAGTTTGTCCTTGTAGTGTCTATCATTGTGTATGGTGCTTCACTTTCCAGTTGTCATTCATTACTCATGAGGTGAACATGAATCAAAATTGTTTTTATGCCTTGCTGTGTGTTCAGCGCAAAGCGAGGGATATAGTAGTGTTTAGGTGATCCGTACATCATTTTCACTTTGAAGATTTCACCATGTTAAACTGCCTGTTAAGATTGTGAGTGAAATATCTCAAGAACAGTTCACTGTATTCTCTCCATGGACTTTCAAGATTTCCCCTGAATGATTTTTAAAAAGCATTTTCTTTATAACTATTTTAGACACTAAGACATTCATGTCAAGGTCTAGATCTAGAGTGTTGCGCTGCACTCTTAACGCATGCGCAGTGAATAGGTTCGCGGAGCTTGAAACAGCATGCATGCCCGGAGTATGAGGTCGTAAGCAACTAGTAGTCTAATCGTGGTTGTGTACACAAACAAGTAAATAATCTACTCGTTAAAAATAATTTTAAAAAACAAACAAACAAAACAAAAAACAAAAAAAACAACAAATAACGAAAAAAAACCCCGTTGATTGTGGTAAGCAGCCTCTGTCAGAGATATAGCTCAATGTCTGACTGCACACTCAGCGGTATTAGCTGGGTTCGTTATCACGGCTGCTTCGTTTCGAGGGAGCTAAACCCAAGTACAAAATATTGCACTTCTGATTTCCGATTATACGCTTATAATACTGTTTATTTGTTTTTTCACAATCACGAGTGCATTTTATATATCACGAACAAATGTCTAAATAGTGTCTATTGTCCTGCTTTATTTCATATCAATAATATTGAATAAGAATAGTTAACAATTTACTGCTAAGAGAACTTTTACTGACATATTACTTTTTACAGACCGTGCCACAAGGGGGTGCCACTTGTCAAACAAATTCCGTGGTGACTTGCTATTTGTATTACATAATTAGGTTCACTTTTTTCGATAAAATCATACCAAATTTAGCAATTTCTTGACATTCTGATATTTTGTATCCAAACATTTTAACATAACATTCTTGTTGATAGAACATGAACTAACTAGTTCATATATAATGATCCAGAGCCCCTATTCTCGAAACGTTCGTAATCCTAAGAATTCTTGACTTTGATCGTAGCCAATGTGTTAAGAATGGGCTTAAGAAGTTCGTAGGGCTACGAACGTTTCGAAAATAGCTAACCTGATTGATTAAGAGACAAAATCTTTCCTAATGAAAAATAATTTGATTATAGTAAGAGCAGGTTTGAAACCAAAAGGATCCTTGCACCCTCGAGGTTTTCATTTATATTATACTCTTCAAAAAGAGGAAGGGAACTGTACTTTCAATGTACGAGTCGAAATTTTGAGGTATATAGGATTGAATCGATGTTGATACAATAACAATGGATGTTTTGAGAATGCATCACCCCATGGATTTCATTCAAAGCAAAGCTGGAGTATGAAATGAAAATTTGAGGTTTACAATTTTCAATCAGCAGTGTGTGTTTTGACCCTGAAACCCCTGACCATGCACAGATGCCAGAAAATTATCGGAAAAAATGGTCTAAAGTGATTTATCGACCTGCCTGAAAAACGTCAAAGTTCACAATGACACCCCATGCAGGTGTAGGAGGTTTACTTCACCTGGTCATGGCTACGGTATATTCCTGAAACAGCATGCATGCCCGGAGTATGAGGTCGTAAGCAACTAGTAGTCTAATCGTGGTTGTGTACACAAACAAGTAAATAATCTACTCGTTAAAAATAATTTTAAAAAACAAACAAACAAAACAAAAAACAAAAAAAAACAACAAATAACGAAAAAAAACCCTGTTGATTGTGGTAAGCAGCCTCTGTCAGAGATATAGCTCAATGTCTGACTGCACACTCAGCGGTATTAGCTGGGTTCGTTATCACGGCTGCTTCGTTTCGAGGGAGCTAAACCCAAGTACAAAATATTGCACTTCTGATTTCCGATTATACGCTTATAATACTGTTTATTTGTTTTTTCACAATCACGAGTGCATTTTATATATCACGAACAAATGTCTAAATAGTGTCTATTGTCCTGCTTTATTTCATATCAATAATATTGAATAAGAATAGTTAACAATTTACTGCTAAGAGAACTTTTACTGACATATTACTTTTTACAGACCGTGCCACAAGGGGGTGCCACTTGTCAAACAAATTCCGTGGTGACTTGCTATTTGTATTACATAATTAGGTTCACTTTTTTCGATAAAATCATACCAAATTTAGCAATTTCTTGACATTCTGATATTTTGTATCCAAACATTTTAACATAACATTCTTGTTGATAGAACATGAACTAACTAGTTCATATATAATGATCCAGAGCCCCTATTCTCGAAACGTTCGTAATCCTAAGAATTCTTGACTTTGATCGTAGCCAATGTGTTAAGAATGGGCTTAAGAAGTTCGTAGGGCTACGAACGTTTCGAAAATAGCTAACCTGATTGATTAAGAGACAAAATCTTTCCTAATGAAAAATAATTTGATTATAGTAAGAGCAGGTTTGAAACCAAAAGGATCCTTGCACCCTCGAGGTTTTCATTTATATTATACTCTTCAAAAAGAGGAAGGGAACTGTACTTTCAATGTACGAGTCGAAATTTTGAGGTATATAGGATTGAATCGATGTTGATACAATAACAATGGATGTTTTGAGAATGCATCACCCCATGGATTTCATTCAAAGCAAAGCTGGAGTATGAAATGAAAATTTGAGGTTTACAATTTTCAATCAGCAGTGTGTGTTTTGACCCTGAAACCCCTGACCATGCACAGATGCCAGAAAATTATCGGAAAAAATGGTCTAAAGTGATTTATCGACCTGCCTGAAAAACGTCAAAGTTCACAATGACACCCCATGCAGGTGTAGGAGGTTTACTTCACCTGGTCATGGCTACGGTATATTCCTGAAACAGCATGCATGCCCGGAGTATGAGGTCGTAAGCAACTAGTAGTCTAATCGTGGTTGTGTACACAAACAAGTAAATAATCTACTCGTTAAAAATAATTTTAAAAAACAAACAAACAAAACAAAAAACAAAAAAAAACAACAAATAACGAAAAAAAACCCTGTTGATTGTGGTAAGCAGCCTCTGTCAGAGATATAGCTCAATGTCTGACTGCACACTCAGCGGTATTAGCTGGGTTCGTTATCACGGCTGCTTCGTTTCGAGGGAGCTAAACCCAAGTACAAAATATTGCACTTCTGATTTCCGATTATACGCTTATAATACTGTTTATTTGTTTTTTCACAATCACGAGTGCATTTTATATATCACGAACAAATGTCTAAATAGTGTCTATTGTCCTGCTTTATTTCATATCAATAATATTGAATAAGAATAGTTAACAATTTACTGCTAAGAGAACTTTTACTGACATATTACTTTTTACAGACCGTGCCACAAGGGGGTGCCACTTGTCAAACAAATTCCGTGGTGACTTGCTATTTGTATTACATAATTAGGTTCACTTTTTTCGATAAAATCATACCAAATTTAGCAATTTCTTGACATTCTGATATTTTGTATCCAAACATTTTAACATAACATTCTTGTTGATAGAACATGAACTAACTAGTTCATATATAATGATCCAGAGCCCCTATTCTCGAAACGTTCGTAATCCTAAGAATTCTTGACTTTGATCGTAGCCAATGTGTTAAGAATGGGCTTAAGAAGTTCGTAGGGCTACGAACGTTTCGAAAATAGCTAACCTGATTGATTAAGAGACAAAATCTTTCCTAATGAAAAATAATTTGATTATAGTAAGAGCAGGTTTGAAACCAAAAGGATCCTTGCACCCTCGAGGTTTTCATTTATATTATACTCTTCAAAAAGAGGAAGGGAACTGTACTTTCAATGTACGAGTCGAAATTTTGAGGTATATAGGATTGAATCGATGTTGATACAATAACAATGGATGTTTTGAGAATGCATCACCCCATGGATTTCATTCAAAGCAAAGCTGGAGTATGAAATGAAAATTTGAGGTTTACAATTTTCAATCAGCAGTGTGTGTTTTGACCCTGAAACCCCTGACCATGCACAGATGCCAGAAAATTATCGGAAAAAATGGTCTAAAGTGATTTATCGACCTGCCTGAAAAACGTCAAAGTTCACAATGACACCCCATGCAGGTGTAGGAGGTTTACTTCACCTGGTCATGGCTACGGTATATTCCTGGAGTGGGCCACTGCTCTATTACATAATCCAAAAATGAGCGGCCCACTCAGTCACTGACGAGAGTAAGGATGGCCCACTCAGTCACTGACGAGAGTAAGGATGGCCCACTCAGTCACTAATGAGTTACCTCGTTATCCGTAGACGCTTCTGTATTGAAGGGAGCTGGGAGTAACTAATGATATTAATTAGTTACCTCGTTATCCAGTAGACGCTTCTGTATTGAGGGGAGCTGGGAGTAAGTGAGAGCAGGAATACACTACAATATACAACTCTATATTGGCTCCCTGGTGAGAGTAACTAATGAGATTGCTGTTGTTTTAATGTTTAATAAAGATCTTGTTCTACCGTTGTTTGAGGGTAGCTGGGAGTAACTGAGAGTAACTAATGAGATTGCTGTTGTTTTAATGTTAAATAAAGATCTTGTTCATCCGTTGTTTGAGGGTAGCCCAGAGTAACTACGGATATAATGTTATTTCCTGCTTTGATATTGGAGATGGAAAGTGGAATACTATATATGTCGAAAATCAGGTGCAATGGTCACTTCTATCCAGACATGGACTTCCAGACAAAGGAGATATCACGCCAGGAAAGCAGCAGGGACTAGACATGTTGTTAGGTGGATTTTGCTGTAACATAAATCGAAAGAACAAGAACAAGAACAAGAACAATACCATCAGTTGGCGTTGTCGTGTCGTGTAGTGGAAGATGAAAATTCTCAGCTGTACAAACTGGGACGTCAGTACATGTTAGGCGACAGAGATATGGCTTTGTACATCATTGGTTGTGGGTCAGTGTTGGCTGGCCTCTTCTAAAGAATGAATACTGATACTAAAGTGTAATAAAATATATAAATCAAAATGGTATTTTCTTATTCCTTCATGTTATCCACTGATTCAATATCGTACGATGGCCCAGTCAGTCACTCATTAAACAGACGATGGCCCACACAAGCACGAGCTTGTAAAAAGGTGTGAACATTCTCGTTTTCCAGTCAGCCACGGCCCACTCGGGGCATAAACCGATAGCTATAGGAAGGGTTGTCACGACAACATTAAATCACCCCCCACGTCCATTCACGTGGGTCCAAATTTATTTTCTTTCTATCAAACACATGAATCAGACTTTAACTCCCACCTTCTTAAAATACATTTCAAAACAGGCCAGACCAAATTCATATGTATTTCTACGTCTATATCCTCAGAAAGCCTGGTAGGGGGCACACTTCATTTCCACCCGGGTTTTGTTGGTCGTTTCACAAAATGTCAGGACACAACGGGGGATGAGCACTCCTGCAATCCTGCAGCGATAATGCTCTAAATAAAGAAAATCTAGATATTCCTAGGATCTCTGATCTCCATGGGTCTCCTTTTCAGTTTCAGTGAGACTGGCTGTTACCATCCAAAACATATTCGGAGACTAAGAGTTAGTTTACCTTGCAGCAACCTATGACTGAATCCAGGTTCATCTGATTTTCTTCCATTATCAGAACCTTTGTGCGTTGGTTTCCAGAAGGTGGTATATGCCTAATCCGTCCATCACTCTCTTTTCTGCTCCCACATCCAGCTATCTTGCCTTGATTGAGGGAACTAGAGTCAGAATAGTGTCTATTTTCATGCTTTATTTCATATCAATACTACATCAATCTTTATAAAAACATATATTAAATTTATTCTAAAGAGAACTTTTATTGACATATTACTTTTTACAGACGGTGCCACAAGGGGGCGCCACTTGTAAACACAAATGATACCAAATTTAGCAATTTCTTGACATTCTGATATTTTTTATCCAACCACCTTAACATAACATTCTTGTTGATAGAACATGAACTAACTAGTTCATATATAATGGCCCAGATTAAGAGACAAAATATTTCCTTACGAAAAATAATTTGATTATAGTAAGAGCAGGTTTGAAACCAAAAGGATCCTTATACCCTGGAGGTTTTCATGTATATAATTATAAAACTATACAGCATAAAGACAATTGACTTATTTTGTCTGTCTTACCTCACCTGGTGCTAGATACAGGAAGGGTTGTCACGACAACATTAAATCACCCCCACGTCCATTCACGTTGGTCCCAATTTATTTTCTTTCTATCAAACACATGAATCAGAGTTGTTTTTATCCCTTGCTGTGTGTTCAGCGGGAAATAGAATAGTGTTGGTCGGGTGTTGGGTGGGTGGGCGTTGGTGTGCAGGGTGCTGACACACCGTATGCCCTGAAATTTTGTGAAATAACCAGCCTCGAAGTTACAAGGATCCTTTTGGTTTCAAACCTGCTGTTACTTTAAGGAAATTATTTTTCAATGGACAATATTTTATCTCTTCCTCTTAATCATTATATATGAACTATCTAGTTCTTGTTCTGCCAGTAAGAATGTTATGTTAAGGTGGTTGGATGCAAAATATCAAAATGGCAAGACCTTGCAAAATTTGATCTCATTTTATAGAAGAATGTAAACCTAATTATGTAATTGAAATAGCAAGTCACTATGGCATTTGTTTGACGCCTCTTAATGGCACTGGCACTCCCTGTACAAGGTAATATGCCAATACAAGTTCTCTTAAAAGTAAATTGTTTACATTTCTTATTTAATACATGTTTTTTCATAAAGATTGATATAGTATTGATATGAAATAAAGCAGGAAAATCAATTTTGAAAGCAGTATGTAGGATCTGACGCATTAAAAAGAAGATGCTGGTTTTGACAGCTTCCACTTTATGAACATATAGGTTTGACAGTTACTACACTAGGGGTTTGATGCGCTACATCCTAATATACAGTTTTCAAGATTAGACTCATTGTGATGAAAAACACACTGGCCAAAGCCTGTTCTTCTCTCCTCACCACCATCTTTGACAATATATATGCTGTTTCGGGTTTCTATGACTGCAACCTTTCTCAGGTGATATTTGTAGCTGATAAATGAGTTTTCTTTCCCATTTCAGTTTTCAATTACATAGCATTTTTTTTCGGTTTTTAGAGGATATTGTTGCAGTTTGGGAAGTTTGTTTTTCCTATTTTGGTGATTTTTGTTTGGTGGTGTTTTTGAGTCCAGTTTTGATGATTTGTTCACTGTTTGTATTTTAGGTGCGTACAGGTTTTCCTCCAATGTAAAGCTAATATTCTGTGGTGTAAGTGTAACTAACTGTAACTTTGGCTCAAACCAAATCAAGTTAATCATGAAAACTGACATATATTATTTTTCAAATAATGAGGCCTGATTGTATATGATTGTTATATGTTAAGAAGGCTGCCTTTATGTAAATAAACTGTGTTGCAAGTGAGCTACAGGTGTACTGTGTTAATTACAAACGGAATCATGCATACAGCAAAGACACTGGCTGAGACGATTCTGAGACGATTCCAGATTTTCAACTCCCTGTACTCCACCTCCTACTAGATACCTGTTATGCTAATAATATATATCCACACATATATATGTTCACAAAAGAACCACGTCCCTATTGCCCTCTTGTAAAGCATTGCAAAACAAAACGATGATGTTATATGCAATGTTGACCTATACTTCCATCATATACAGAAATTGATAAACTCCAGGGCATAGAGTTGCAAAGTTAAAGGGTGCACCTACTAAGTACATTGTCATTTAATGTTATTTAATTATATAATGGGACAACGGCCACTTTGTTTTTTTTCAAATACTGTCTGCCTGTCTGTCTGCTGTCAAGTTTTCCGCAGTGCTTTGGGTTCGGCTATGGACCGACAGGTTATCTACCTCAAACAACACACCATCTCTCACTTTCCCTCTCCCCCACATCGTGTAGGTGTGCCAGGACACCTGTGTCATCAGGCAAAGTGTGAACTTGTTGCTAATTTATTAGCAGTTTGATGGTTTTTCATTCACAGTTTGTCCTTGTAGTGTCTATCATTGTGTATGGTGCTTCACTTTCCAGTTGTCATTCATTACTCATGTGTTGAACATGAATCAAAATTGTTTTTATGCCTTGCTGTGTGTTCAGCGCAAAGCGAGGGATATAGTAGTGTTTAGGTGATCCTTAAATCATTTTCACTTTGAAGATTTCTCCATGTTAAACTGCCTGTTAAGATTGTGAGTGAAATATCTCAAGAACAAGTCTTTGAATGTCATTTAGAAGTGAAAATACATAAGAATGAAGATTTTTATGGATATCAACTTCTTTATGTGAGAACAACGTTTCGGAGTTAATGCTTACTCCTTCATCAGGTGATTGAGAAAGGGATACAGAGGTGTATTTATATGTACAGGTAAAACAATAACAAAGTAACAAGTGGAATGAGTTAACGAAAGCTGGAAACCAGTATAAACAAGAACTAATAGGAAGCCGATAGTTATGATAACAATGATGGGAGCCAATGGTAATGTAAACATGTAAACATGTAAACATGCTCACCCCCTATCGTGTGTTATGTAACATCATCCAATCATGCGTAATGTATCACCATTGGCTTCCATCCTTATCCCCAATCATGTACATCGTCCTTACCCCGTCCTTACCCCGTATCTGTGTAAACATATCCAATCAACTGTAATGCATTAGTCCGATGAATGTATTACCTCCCTTGGCTTGGTATTTTATCCAAACAGGTGTGTACGCTGTGATGTTGAGCACCCATCACAACTCACTTTCACTTTTTAAATTGAGTAACTAATTAAACTTGGCAACACAAATGATGAAGATGTAAGAGTTCTTACAAACATTTTTGTTACAGGTCACATGCAACCCAAAAATCAAACATAATCAAAAAACTCAGTTATCACTTGTTCGTGATATATAAAATGCTTCAGTTTGTCATCCGTGAAACGATTTTGAATTACTTTCTATTTCACGCAGACCATTTTATCTACCAGGCAATTTGGTCGAATATTTATGAGACTTGTGTTCGAGATTGCAGTTCTTTGATGTTGTTGTTGTGTGTAGATGCTTATTATGTCTATTTTAATGTGACGGAGACCTGGAATGAAAACGAAAATTTCCTTTACATGGACACTGAAGTATTATCGTATCTTATTTTATCTTATCTTACCCATAAGGGGAATCGAACCAATAGGCTACTACAACACCGCCCTACAAATAATTTCAAGAAATGAGTTGTAATCATATCTTATTGGGGCAGTATTTTAGGGTATTTCATCGCTTTAGAGACGCAACACGTTTTATGTACCTCTCCATAGACCCACCTTGCCATGGTTGAGGGGCCACAGGTGTTGCAGGAGTCATAACTTGCTGTGCAGAATTGCGTTCGTCGCACATACGTTCAGTATGAATCAATTCCTTGTCATTTTCTTGGCTAGGTCAAGAGCAGTGCTGTGTGTGTTTTCATCTGAAAACATGGGAACTCCAACGACATTGTTTCGCCTTCTGTACTGACGAATTTCATCAATTTCAATATCTTTTTTGATCAGTTTACCTTGCAGTTCAGCGATTGTTTTCGTCCTGTTTAGTTTGGGCTTGACATTCGGTTAGCCGTTTTCAATATGAGATCAAATTTTGATGGAGTTTCGAGACTATGGATTCTGTTAGGTTAGACGTTGTAGAGGCGATGAATTGTTCAATTAGGCACAGAAGACGAATCACTACTGAGATATCAGACACTGTGTACTCACATTTTCCGTGTCAATTGCCATCTTGATTCAGGGTGGTCTCGACTGAATTATAATCCGATATGTTCACTCCAAATGCACATCCATCTGATTGAATTTATTTCCAAATCACAATCACAGTGTCAAATAATGTCATATTACATATTTATTTTTCATTCCACTCTCCAATAACTTTGTTAATTTTACATGTAAAGCTGATTTGTCTCACAGCTTCCGTAAGGACACCAACACATTCCGCGGACGGAATATAGAATGATTATGATGTATTATTGAAAATGTCATTGTTACCTGTGCATATGCTCCTTTTCATTGTGACCCGTGGAGGTCCCGGGGTAGAATAGACCTTCAGCAACCCATGCTTGCCATAAAAGGTGACTGACTTGTCGTAAGAGGCGACTAACGGGGTCGGGTGGTCAGACTCGATGACTTGGTTGACACTTGTCATCGGTTCTCAATCGCGCAGATCGACGCCCATGTTGTTGATCGTTGGATTGTCTGGTCCAGACTCGATCATTTACAGACCGCCACCATATAGCTGGAATATTGCTGAGTGCAGCATAAAACTAAACTCACTCACTCCTTTTCATTGTCGTAATATAACGTCAAGATTATGGAATGATGCCATGATCAGTTGCTCTGCAAGAAGAAAAATGCCATTTATTTGTCCAGGGAATAGGTACAACACCTCCTCATTTGTCCATAATCAATTCGTGAAATTGTGCATGTTAAATCAGTGAATGATATTATATCTATCGTAATATTGTTGGTCAGAATAAGTGTTTTCTTCACGTATACATGTTTGTTTTCATTTTCTTCAGTGATACATGTGCACCACCTTGTAAACTGTACATGGATATTTGATACGTCGGTAAAAATTCCTCCCGTTCCCCTATCCCAAATAATATTCATAAACTGATAGATACTAGAATTATTAGACTCATTAAAATAACAAAAAGCCCCCAAATTAAGTACAATATAGGTTTGAACCACTTAGTGTTACGTCGTTAATGTGCGGAGAAAAGAACTTGGGGGAACGGAAAGTACTTCGTAAGGATTAGTTCAGCAACCGGCATTCCGGGAGGGCGTTTTCTCGTTTACCCAGCACCTATTGTTCTAGAGGGCAAATCACTGACGCGGAAAACCGCCAGACAGTAGGTGTCTCTTAAAGTTTGCTCCCCGTGAAATAAGGTCCCCCATAACGTAATTCCCATCAGCAGAGACCATACACCGTCGGTATATGGTCTCGGCCATAAGGTATGACAAATATAAAACAATTATCAGGTCATTCGCTTGTTCAGTGCTGTACAAGTAACATGTTTCGACAAATATGTACATGGGCAACATATTCCCTGCTACGTTCAAAATACACATATTCTCTCCGATGATACAACATGAATCAAAATGGACGTGCACGCAGATACTATATCATTACTGTCATTCAGAATTTACACGCTGGTCTCAAAGACATCACAAAGTTATCTTTGATGTTGACCGTGGCATGTCAGGTTTTCAGGTCATAGTTCCAAGGGGCGGACGTAATTATCCTTCTCTTAGTTGTGAACCTATAGTTCTGGAAAATCAAGTACTGACCGCCCGTACCATTGGGAATGAACCTGACATTCACTTGTTGGCTAGCCATCGTGACTGACGTGATAACCAAAATAAATATCATTATGTACTGATGATGATTTGGGGAAAGAGTGTTCACTAAATTTATTAAAAATCAGCAACAACAGCATATCATTAACCGCAATTCATGAACTGTGAACACCATTCACCTGGACGAGACTAATCAGTGTCACCACCAGCACCAAATTTCATGGTGAGCACTGGAATCACTAACCCCTGTACAGTAAACCTCCTTAATTCCTTATCATAACTTTAGGGTGGTGGATAAGTGGGAATGACCCTCCGGGAGTAAACCTGTCTTCAGTATAGGTTTTAGCAATTAAGCTGGATGAGATACAATCCTACCTCCGCGATGGCCAGGGGCATCCTGCTACAGTTGGTCAGTAATGTAAACTTGTATACGTATGGTAATTACCGTATCATGTATTCAGTGTCTCATAAGCCAGTTTGTGACTTGACGAGCGGTTGTCTTGTCTAAAGTAGCGCTCAGCAACCAAGTTCGCTGAGAGATACAACCCTGCGTAAGCTCCCAGATGCACTCTCCCACAGTCAGTCAGTCAAGTTGTGTGTGACTTTTGTCCATATCGTACGTTTGTCCTTCGGGCTGATACTGACAGGCCTTTCGTGACCACTCGCCAAGTTGCCGTATCCCAAAGAGAGACCTCAGTCGGCTTGTCCCGGATTAGCACGAGATAACCATCCTACAAACTATGTCCTTTAAATCAAAGCGATTACTCGATCTGGGTGACGAGGAAGCCCTTGTTGAGCGTTCGCAACACGTTCATTAGAAAGGAGCGCACGCACAACGTGCCATGCAGCTCACCTGAATCTCATCAATATCCTCGGATACAGTATCTGTCGCTTCCATGGTAACGAAAGTGATTGAGCTGTTCACCTGTGTCACCTTGACATTACGTGGCTTATCTACCTGGGCTCTTGACTGAACATTGCCTTGACATCCGTACGAGATTATCTTGACACAGTAAGTATGCATCGTTTACGAAAAATGTGTTTCATGAATGTGAATATTGTTTAATGTAATTAAGTTGTATGATACCTGTACAAGGTGTTTGCCAGGTGGGATATCCCTGAGTCACTTCCCCATTGTCATCACGCGTGTTCAGAAAGTGTTTATTCACAACGCACTCAACGATATTCCAGTTATATGACGCCAGTCGGTAAATACTTTCATTTTGTCGACAGTCTATTGCCCAACATGATGAGCATCGATCTATGCAATTGGGACACGATGACCTGTGTCAGCGAGCCTGACCACACCCGATCCTGTCACTCACCTCCAAGTATGGGTTACTGGAGACCAGTTTTAACCCAGGTCATCACGGGTTGTCGTTGTATCGACAAACTTAGTTTACAGAGGGACTAAACAGAAAAGATAGGTTTTGGGCTGATAGTATTGTTCTATTATTTCAATACTGCAAGTATTGTTTCATTTTTTTAATACAGTAATTGTTCTATTGTTTCTATGCTGCAAGTATTGTTCAATTTTTTTCTGCACTGGGATTATTGTTCCATTGTTTAATAATTGAAGTATTGTTGCAGTGTATCAGTACTAGCCGCGTTAGTCCAGGTTTACAATAACACTGCAAGTTAATAACCTTAGAGTCGGAAGTTTATCTTTGAAATATATCACATAGGAGCCAAAAGTCTAAACCACACATTCTTCGTAAGAATCACCGTTTCTGTGAGGTATTGTTGCTTCCACGAGCAACCTGACGTAACCGAACCGATGCATTTGTCTGTGCCTTTCTTAATAATCATTACATGACCCATTCAGATACACCCGATATATCATCAGCAGGTCTAGCGGACAGGTCTATTGATTTACAGTACAAAGTGGACGGAACGGTCATTTATTTGGTATTAGTGGAGATTCCCGTAGCCTTCTCACAGTATCTGACCAACATTGTTGTCACTTCCACCTGGTCCTTCTGTAACGTCACGTCACGCCACTAAATGAAGCAAGTTTAGACCCCCCCCCCCCTCCTGTTCAGTCGGAATTTTTCTGTCGACAGAGACTCATATCTCCTCACATCTTTCTCCTTAGCGGCGGTGGGGTAGCCTAGTGATCAAAGCGTTCGCTCGTCAAGCCGAAGACCCGAGTTCGATTCTCCTCATGCGTACAGAGTGTGAAGTCCATTTCTGGCGACCCCCGTTGTGATATTCCTGAAATATTGCTGAAAGCTGCGCCAAGCCAAACTTATCTCTGCGGGTTTTCCGGCAAATCGGCAAACCTTCCGATTTAACTGACTTACCCCGGATGTGTGTCGATTGAAGTTATTTTAAGTATGTCGATCTGGCGACAACTTTAAACCCAAAAAGAAGGAACTCTCCAATGACATCGCTGCCTCTCCTCCATAATGGCTGCATCAGTTATTGCATTTGAATTTGCCGTATTGCGATCATCATCATCATCATCATCATCATCATCGTGCACCTCATGACTAACATCTCCATCTTCAAACAATATATACATTGTTGAAAGTGGCATAAACTCCAGTAAACGTTTAGTCTCCGACATTATAATATTTTGCAAGACGTCATATTTTTTTTTAAATGTATCCCCATTGAGAGACTGAGGATAGTGAGACTGAGGAAAATCTAGACTTGCTTCATTTCGATTTTTTGTTTTACAATGTAAGCCGGAAGAAGGACATCCTGTAGTTGAGCGACTGCATGTTAACTGCTTTGGGCGAGCGTCAACTGAGCGAGCGAGAGGTCACGTGACGGAGATAGCATAACGCCATCATTCAACATAGTGAAGTTGTTATTCTGTATCCGGCTTTCGCTGTGTCGACACTGAAGTACATTTGTATCTCGGACAGTTAGGGGGCATGGTGGTCACCTGAGGTATAACATCACTCCGGAATAACTGTGAGTACTTTGCACAACCCGCGCTTGGCCTTGACAGATTAATTAATCTGGTGTGGGTGGGTGTAACCCCCTGAATATACAATTTGTTACATCATGTACTATCATTTAAGGATAGGCTAAAGGGATGTTTCTTTCCGGAGAGATTGTTTACTATGGTGGTTTTGACGGGTCATGATGAATTGTTAACAGTGTAAACAACTGAATGGATTGACGCTTTCCGCCTCTTTTGGCACTATGTCACTATGTCACGTGGTAGGAGGCCAGAAATGGACATCACACTAAAGGTGTGCAAACAAAGAACGCTCTCCACGTATTGCGTCGGGTGACAGCGTAAACGTACCTTGACCAGTGGTCAGGAAATCTTTGTACCATTTACACCTGTCGCCTGTAATTTAAAAACACAAGATCAGACAGGGGTTAGAAGCCTTGGTCGTTGTTCCGTACCACGCGTGGTTAAATTGGACATAAACTGGGCTCGTTATGAATGTTTTACGGCAGACAGTGGAATTCCATTGCTTTGGTCATGGCCCGGAACCATGCCGTTTTGACAACGCTGTTTGTCATGCAAACGTTCTGAATCTCTGGGGTTGTTTTTCGAGTTAAATGCAGTTTTGGGTCTTTATTATCGAGGTATATGAGCGCTGATCTGATTTTTCGAAAGTGAGTGAACAGGCATACGGTAACAGATGTCAGGTCCTGTTTTTCATGCCGACCCAGAAACATTCTATACAGACCATGGAAATCAATAATATACACAAAGAACGTGATTAAGCACACATTTAACTTGAGCAATGGTTTCCAACACGTTCACAAATCTTGTTGTGGTATCCACGATGGAAAACCACGAGGTTTTTCTGACCCGTATGATGCTTTGACTCAAAACGACAACATGACAGGATTTTATGTTGACAGTTGTTATTTTTTTTTTAAAATCCAAACAAAATAATCACTTTCATACAAAAACATGTCTGGCCCTGGAATATTTTATGTTTTATCTGTGAATGTTAAATATGCATTGTCATGTGCTTCTCTTACACGATTCAAGATCAATAGGGTTAAAATCGGGGCCCATTCAATTATGAGAATCTAAGTTCTTGTGTATATTTCTAGATTACTAAGAACACAACATCACATGTAGCAGCCAGTCGGGAATATTACGTGCTTTAACCAACTGGTTTTCGAACCACCTCCATTGTCAAGCTGTAGCGTTCCTAAATCGTCAGGTACACCAGCTGTGCAATCTGAATTTAGTTGTCTAGCTGATTTGCCATAATCGTGTGTCCGATGTTAGTTTGCATATCAATTGTATGCATGTCAAGTTCATTTATCATTTATACGACATCATGTTGAAGCCTGTGGTCGTTTAAAACGCCAACTGTGCAATTTAGAACTGTCATTACCACCTTCCTCGTTTGTGAGTGAGTTTAGTTTTACGCCGCACCCAGCAATAATCCAGCTGTATGGTGGCGGTCTGTATATAATCGTGTTGGACAAGCTAATCCATTGATCAACAGCATGAACACCGTTCTCCGCAATTAGGAACCGATAACATGTGTCAACCAAGACAGCAAGTTGTCCACCCGATCCCGTTAGTCGCCTCTTACGACCATCATTGTGTGGGTTGCTGAAGACCTATTCTACCCCGGATCTTCACGGGTCTCCCCGTTTGCTTTGTATCAAATGACATCATTCGTTCAAAACGCGTAAGGGTGATTGGTGAACATGAACCAACACAGTTGTAGTATTTTGTTCAGTTTGTTCAAACACTTCATCCTAAGCCTAGCTGACGGTGCATATGAAATATCCCAATGGGATCGGATATGGGATGACCTTTAAACGTTATCACGGAAAGGGCGAATATCCACGTTGCCATGACAACGTCAAAATGGCTTCCATACATTTTAGACGACGGGTGATTGAAGGTTTCGCTGGTCTCGCCGAAGACTCGGGTTCGATTCCCCACATGGGTACAACGTGTGAGTCCGTTTCTTGTGACACTCTGCCATGATATCGCTGGAATATTGCTGAAAGCGGCATAAAACCAGACTCGCTCACTGTCGCGTTTACATTGGCATGAAAAGGACCGCTCTTTTGGATAACGAAATGAGGTCGCTCTAACATAAAATGGTTTAATATTAAGTGATTGTTGCATGGCAGTTATTCCTGTGTCAGTGATATCAGGACGAGACTACTATATCAGCCTGTGGGCCTGACCAGCTGGCGAAAGGAAAACTGTCATTTTGAAATCCGGTGTTTGCATGTATTCATTCCTTTCTAGTTTAGTAGCTTTACAATACGGCTGTTATGGATTTTCGGCCCTTGGGTTGATGCTGATATGCATTTTCGGCGCTGGTGGTCAGTTTGGACACGTGCCTACAGCCAGCATGTACAACATGGTCCATATTATTGATAGGTATAAGATAAATATCCGGGTGCGTGACCCTTCCAAGAAATCCCTAACAAGGGGCATAGCTGCTTTGGGATGTCCTTAACAAGGTGCATGGCCGCTCTTGGCTGTCCTTAACAAGGTGCATGGCCACTCTTGGCTGTCATTGAAAAGGTGCACGGCCGCTCTTGGCTGTCCTTAACAAGGTGCATGGCCACTCTTGGCTGTCCTTAACAAGGTGCACGGCCACTCTTGGCTGTCCTTAACAAGGTGCATGGCCACTCTTGGCTGTGTTTAACAAGGTGCATGGCCACTCTTGGCTGTCCTTAACAAGGTGCATGGCCACTCTTGGCTGTCCTTAACAAGGTGCACGGCCGCTCTTGGCTGTCCTTAACAAGGTGCATGGCCACTCTTGGCTGTCCTTAACAAGGTGCACGGCCACTCTTGGCTGTCCTTAACAAGGTGCATGGCCACTCTTGGCTGTCCTTAACAAGGTGCACGGCCACTCTTGGCTGTCCTTAACAAGGTGCATGGCCACTCTTGGCTGTCCTTAACAAGGTGCACGGCCACTCTTGGCTGTCCTTAACAAGGTGCATGGCCACTCTTGGCTGTCCTTAACAAGGTGCACGGCCACTCTTGGCTGTCCTTAACAAGGTGCATGGCCACTCTTGGCTGTCCTTAACAAGGTGCACGGCCACTCTTGGCTGTCCTTAACAAGGTGCATGGCCACTCTTGGCTGTCCTTAACAAGGTGCACGGCCACTCTTGGCTGTCCTTAACAAGGTGCATGGCCACTCTTGGCTGTCCTTAACAAGGTGCACGGCCACTCTTGGCTGTCCTTAACAAGGTGCATGGCCACTCTTGGCTGTGTTTAACAAGGTGCATGGCCACTCTTGGCTGTCCTTAACAAGATGCATGGCCACTCTTGGCTGTCCTTAACAAGGTGCACGGCCACTCTTGGCTGTCCTTAACAAGGTGCATGGCCGCTCTTGGCTGTCCTTAACAAGGTGCACGGCCACTCTTGGCTGTCCTTAACAAGGTGCACGGCCACTCTTGGCTGCCCTTAACAAGGTGCACGGCCGCTCTTGGCTGTCCTTAACAAGGTGCACGGCCACTCTTGGCTGTCCTTAACAAGGTGCACGGCCACTCTTGGCTGCCCTTAACAAGGTGCACGGCCGCTCTTGGCTGTCCTTAACAAGGTGCACGGCCACTCTTGGCTGTCCTTAACAAGGTGCATGGCCACTCTTGGCTGTCCTTAAAAAGGTGCACGGCCGCTCTTGGTTGTCCTTAACAAGGTGCAAGACCGCTCTTTGTTTTTCCCGAACAAGATGCGAGATCGCTCTTGGTTGTCCTTTACAAGGCGCGAAACCGCCTTTGGTTGTCCTTAACAAGGTGCAAGACCGCTCTTGGTTGCTATATAATGTGAAAAAACATTAGATGATGCTGGAAAGCAAAACTGAGTGTCAAGTCTCAGAAATTTGTTATTTTACACAGGTTTTACGCACGTTTGGTTTTCCCAAAATGTTGGTGATTCTATCATGTTTACAACTATTTCCAAACAACGGCAGAGTTATATATTATCTCTGCACTATCTATGTAATCACAGTAGTATAAAGTCCTTGTTACAGGAAAACTATATCATGTTTCTCTCGGATAGGTCTTTGTTTAGAGTCTTATGTACTTGAAGAATATCTCGTCATGATTTCAATGTTAACTTACGTAAAAACGTAAATGAACAAGTACATAAACCACTCTGTTCGCAATGTGATCTCAGTGTTATGGAGGACGAGGTCCACGTCCTGTTTAAATTGTGAAAAGTATCACGACCTGAGATTAAAATATAGAATTGCTATCAGGAGATTTCATGGAACCACACATCGAGCAAGCTCAAACGTTCAACGATCACATATGGATCTATTAGGTTATTTTCTGAGACTTTTCAACTGATCATTGTCAATATCCAGATTGGAGTGTAAGGCGTGGATTGTATTATGTGTGCCATCCTCTGTGTTAGGTAACACCAACGTGCTGATTATATATAGTTATATATTTATATTACTTTGCTCTCCGGTGATACAGACTTGGCCCTATAATGCTGTAACCCAATCATTAGACAAGACTTTACAAATTCTTCACCTCAAAACGAGAAGTGTGAGGCACAAGCTAGCTTACTTCAATGAATGCTTATCTGAAAGCCAAATTATTTGTGGCACTGAGACGCTCTTATTTAACTGTATCAGCAGCACAAATGTAACGTAGAATGGTTCCTGAACTGTATCAGCAGCACAAATGTAACGTGGAATGGTTACTGAACTGTATCAGCAGCACAAATGTAACACGGAATGGTTACTGAACTGTATCAGTAGCACAAATGTAACGTGGAATGATTCCTTAACTGTATCAGCAGCACAAATGTAACGTGGAATGGTTACTGAACTGCATCAGCAGCACAAATGTAACGTGGAATGGTTACTGAACTGTATCAGTAGCACAAATGTAACGTGGAATGGTTACGTAACTGTATCAGTAGCTCAAATGTAACGTGGAATGGTTACTGAACTGTATCAGTCGCTCAAATGTAACATGGAAAGGTTACTGAACTGTATCAGCAGCACAAATGTAACATGGAAAGGTTACTGAACTGTATCAGTAGCACAAATGTAACGTGGAATGGTTACTGAACTGTATCAGCAGCACAAATGTAACACGGAATGGTTACTGAACTGTATCAGTAGCACAAATGTAACGTGGAATGATTCCTTAACTGTATCAGCAGCACAAATGTAACGTGGAATGGTTACTGAACTGTATCAGCAGCACAAATGTAACGTGGAATGGTTACTGAACTGTATCAGTAGCACAAATGTAACGTAGAATGGTTACTGAACTGCATCAGCAGCACAAATGTAACATGGAAAGGTTACTGAACTGTATCAGTAGCACAAATGTAACACGGAATGGTTACTTAACTGTATCAGTAGCACAAATGTAACGTGGAATGGTTACTGAACTGTATCAGCAGCACAAATGTAACGTGGAATGGTTACTGAACTGTATCAGCAGCACAAATGTAACACGGAATGGTTACTGAACTGTATCAGTAGCACAAATGTAACGTACAATGGTTACTGAACTGTATCAGCAGCACAAATGTAACATGGAAAGGTTACTGAACTGTATCAGTAGCACAAATGTAACGTGGAATGGTTACTGAACTGTATCAGCAGCACAAATGTAACGTGGAATGGTTACTGAACTGTATCAGTAGCACAAATGTAACGTGGAATGATTCCTTAACTGTATCAGTAGCACAAATGTAACACGGAATGGTTACTGAACTGTATCAGCAGCACAAATGTAACGTGGAATGGTTACTGAACTGTATCAGTAGCACAAATGTAACGTAGAATGGTTACTGAACTGCATCAGCAGCACAAATGTAGCATGGAAAGGTTACTGAACTGTATCAGTAGCACAAATGTAACGTGGAATGGTTACTTAACTGTATCAGTAGCACAAATGTAACGTGGAATGGTTACTGAACTGTATCAGTAGCACAAACGTAACATTGAATGATTACTGAACTGTATCAGCAGCACAAATGTAACATGGAATGGTTACTTAACTGTATCAGCAGCACAAATGTAACGTGGAATGGTTACTGAACTGTATCAGCAGCACAAATGTAACGTGGAATGGTTACTGAACTGTATCAGTAGCACAAATGTAACGTGGAATGGTTACGTAACTGTATCAGTAGCTCAAATGTAACGTGGAATGGTTACTGAACTGTATCAGTCGCACAAATGTAACATGGAAAGGTTACTGAACTGTATCAGCAGCACAAATGTAACATGGAATAGTTTTCACAAAGTTTTTACGTAAAGATAGAAATGCTTTCGGTGGAGGTGTCATGATCCATGTGAAAAATGTTTTGAGTTTTAAAGGACGCTTTGATTTGGAAAACACTATGGATAAAGCAATCTGGTGAGAAATATATTTAGGTCAGAAATCGATCATGCTTTGTGCAGCTTACAGACCCCCGGCATAAACGCGACTTTTTGGGAGCGACTAGAAGGGTCAATAGAAAATTCATTAGACCTTACATTTAAAAAATGCTTATCGGTGATCTGAATGAAGACCCCTTGTCAGGTAAAATTTCACATTTAAGAGAAATTATTAACAGAAAGGCATTTCATAATGTTAGTAAGGACCCTACACGTGTTAGTAGAATAAGCCGAACTTTATTACGTCCCGTATTAATTAGTAACGATGTTGACGTGTTTGACAGTGGCGTGATCGATTTCAGTAGTGACATAACTACATAAGTGATCACAGGAGCACATTTGTCGCCATTAACACAGCTATTTCTCTGTCTGTATGTTATAGCAGAAATGCATCGTGTAATGGCGACCATGAGTTACTGACTAAATATATAACCAATACTGGTTGGAATCATGTGATAGCAAACACTACTGGTATTGATGAGACAATATATGTATTCTATAATCACCTAGGAAGGTATATTAAGGAATGTATTCCATCCAGAAATGTAATGATTAGACCCAGTGACAAACCTTGGTACAATTCGGAAATACGACGTGAATCAAGAAAACGTTAAGTTAAGAAAAAAGGCAAAATTAACTAACAGATATGAGGATAAATTGGCATACCGTAAACAACGAAATGAAGTTCATAACATGAAGTGTTATGCAAAGGAACATTATTTTTCGTACCTTGATGAGTTTATATCTGAGATGAGCAGAGACAGAAAACCTTCATTTTGGAAAGTTCTGTGAGGGCTAATCAAAGAATCAGGATCTATCAACTCTATTCCGCCATTACGACCTAAAGTACAGGTATATACAAAACAACGTATAATAATATATATAACAATATATAACAATATTTGCTCAGCTCTAGATAGACGTGAAGACTATTGTATGGTGTTTTATGGTGTTTCTAAGGCCTTTGGCAGACTGCAAGTACGACAAATGCATAAAATCGACATTCATAGAATATTTATACAGATGTTGTCCAGGCATGGGATATATATATATATATACCATTCCGTGATCAATGATGCATAGTTTTACACAACGAGGTAGGTACGGGGTAACAGACCATATCAGCTGTTACCTGTGCAGCATGGAGGATATACTAAATCACTCTTTTTACGAAGGTTTGAGGCATGGAAACTGTAGCAGGCCAAGTTTCTAATACCCGATTCATGTTGGGAGGACATGACTATTTTGGACTTTGCCATAGTTGGGAATTCAGAATATTTAAGGGGTATGATGTATCTTTGGCGGAGGTCATCGTAAGTTGCACAAGTCAGCAGGAAGTAATATTCACTGTCGACGTATCCAGTCTTACAGACATTACTTAGTCTTTCATGCCTTGCGATATCAGAATATCTGCCAGTTTCAATGGCTAGTTTATGTGACCTGCAGCAGAACTGTGCAAGAGCAGTTCTGAATTTATTTATGGTTGTAACAGAGAGGTAAAATTCAGTTTGGGGTTTGGAAAACTGTCTTAAACAGAGAATATACTTGTAGTATTTATGGCTGTTGGCGATACTGCCGTGCCACCCTCCTTCCTGGGCGCATTTAACCTGTGGGGAAATTCAGTAATAAAGGAAGGAACAAAATCTACATGCTGTCATTCCCAAAGGTATATGTTAATGAAATTGCCGATGAACTAGATTGTGCTGCACGCTTGTGCACAGATGATACATCAATGGGATTTTCATCCATAAATCACAGGCCCAGATACACTTAATAAGAACTTACTGTGGTGCTGGGGAAATCGTAGGCTTGTGACATACAATCCCCACAAAACAGAGGCTGTACTTTTCAGTCTTAAGAATAAAAATACAATTCTACAATTCTACAATTCGAACCCGCACCCTCAGAGTCAAGCACGTAAACGCCAGCACACAAAGTCAGCCGCCTAGCCCACTCAGCCACCGCGACTTCCATATTAGGGATTTCACTAAATTACACAGGTTGGAAATATTTCATAAACATCTTGGAGTAACATTTCCTCCTGATTGTAAATGGAATACCCATATTGATGACATCGTAAGAAGAACGTCCTTGATGGTTTCAACAATGAGAAAGTTCATGTTGAACAGAGACAGCCAAGATAAGATCTGTATTGTATTCATAAGACCAAATCATGAATATGCCTGTGAATTGTGGGATGGTTGTTTGATAGATTTAACCGATAAAATTGAAAAAGTTCAGTTTGAGGCCGCCAGGATGGTTACTGGTTTACCAAAACATGCTTCCAGAGATACTGTAATTAATGAAACAGGTTAGCAGTAGTTAAAAGAGAGAAGAAGATATCTTAAACTTTATTCTGTAATATCTACAACAAAACTGCTCCATCCTACCTTTGTGATCTCATACCCCACACTGTGAATCCAGGACAAAATATAGAAACATATGTGATATTTCCCTGTCCTATTCCTGCACAAGTCTCTACACCCAATCGTTCTTCCCTTCATCTTCACAACTGTGGAATTATCTCCCCTAATATGTTAGAGAATCAGATTCCCTTAAAAGTTTGACATCGCCTGTAAGCTCGCGTAAGCCAGAAGCAACAGAATATTTCTCGTGTGGTAATAGAAAACTCAATGTAATTCATACCCAGCTAAGATATTCAAATAGTAGATTAAATGGTGATCTGTGTAGGATCGATCTCATTGAGAACACAGAATGTACTTGGAAGTTTACCTGTGAAAATTCTCATTATTTCATGGAATGTTCTTTGTATTGTAATATCAGACGGGAAATGTTTCAAAATGTTGGCAAAATTTGTAGCATTAGAGCACAAATAAACCTAGAGGTACTGGCAGTGCAGATCTTATGTACAATGACAATAAACAGATTTTTAAAGAAGTTCAAAGATATATATCAAACTCCAAACGGTTCATCAACTTTGATATGTTTATGATCTAAATAATTCGTGTATTCAACGTATTACTTTCATTTGAATGTATTATTGTATATACCTTTCTATCCCTGTACATACACTTTGCTTTTCTTTTGCATGTAAGCACTGTAAATAGGAGCGGGTGTCTCAAAGTTGGAATAGCTTGTAACCAATCCATTTTCTTGAAAAGATATGTTTAAATCAAAATTAAAATATCCCCCAGGCCTATCCAATGTTAATCACTACTCAGTGAATCTCTTGTGTAATATAGCAAATAATGTGGACAATTTACGAGCATCGTTCTTAAAACTGTGTTTCAACTGAGATGTAAATGGAAACAGACATATTGCTGTATTGTTCAGCACACGTGACATGATTCTATGACGTATTGATACAAACTGTTTTAAATCCAATTTCCAGTCTTGTCACTGTTACCGATGTTATTGCTGTTAGGACATGTTACAACCGCTCACCTGTTGTTATCTCGTGATACTGTTGCTAGGATACCTCATCACTTGTATCTTTATTAATGATATACCTGTTTCACAGTTACTACCTTGACAGCTGTCACAGTGTTATGTTTTCAGTCAACTGTACAATTAATGTCGATTTAATGAGCGTTTGGATCAGTGCACCACCAATGGTACAATTATGTATGCAGATGTGAGTGAGTGAATTATTGAGCTGCATTACACAGCGGGTGATATGTATAATATTTTTCTTGTGAGATTCGAATTAGAAAAATATTTCTTTCTCCTAGCGTAGGAAGATACAACAAAAGGAGAGAGGGAGAGAGAAAGAGAGAGAGAGTGTGTGTGTGTGTGTTGGGGGAATGGGGAAAGGGGGTTAGGATGGGGGTTAGGGAGGGGCGTTTAAAGGGTGGTGCACCGTATCCAGTGTGATTGTGGAGGTAACATTGGGGGGGGGGGGGGGGAGTGGGTTATGTGGTGATAGCGTTCCTGTGAGGGTGCTCCTCGGGCTCGCTGAGTTGGTTGACACTTTCCTCCGTATCCTAATTACGTACAAGGATGCTCATGGTGTTGACCACTGGATTGTCTGGTTCAGACCAGTGTGTGCAATGCTTTAATTTGGCCGTTGTCCACCAACGTCGATAAAAACCGATAAAATTAAAATAGACTACAGTAGCTATTGTGACAATTGCACACTGTTTCTACAAAATCAGTTAGCGAAACCTATGACAGCTAGGGAGAATTTGTCATTCCTATGCGCAAAGGTCTGAAATACCAGGAAATGAACCTGTATGTTATTGTAACATGATGGGTCGTACAGGAAGGATTCCAGCTGATATAAAGACGGATAATTACTGAAGGCCACAAGGGCCTGCAGATATTTGAAACTGTCGGCCCCTTACGATAACAACTGGCGCTGGGCCTCCGGGCCGGCGATTATTTCGAGCGCTGGTTCAGACTTGATTATATACCCCCAGTCCGACCCCAACAATTGTCTGCTTCACCCGTCCAGGTTTTGCTTTTGAGACGACCGCTCCTACCTCTTTCTCTCTATAGTGATAGTGAGATTATATGGTAGCTACATCCTTAATAGTTTCAAGTATGAAAGTTGTTATATTTTGCGATAGCTTTTGTCTTGCAAGAATAAGGATGTCTTAGGTGTTAATGCGTCGAACATCTTCCAAAACTCCATTATGTAACTCTAATGGTTGAAGAGCTCGATTCACCACATGGGTACAACGTGTGTGAAGCCCACTTCAGGTGTCCCCCGCCGTGGCATTGCTGGAATATTGCTACAAGCGGCGTTAAACGTAAGTCACTCACTCACTCACTCACTCACTAAAACAGCACGATTTTCCAGTCGTAAACACAAGAACCGGGCATCCAGCCACAATACCGTTACCCGAGTCACATGGCATTACGTCACACAGATAGCACTACACCTTCCCATCTAAGTGAATTCTCTGAAAAAAAGAGTCAACATTAATCACTTTAACAAAACAAACAAACAAAAACAACATAGTGTCAAATACTGTTCAGTGCTATGTGCACCTCAGGTCCCGCCCATTCTATCATTAGCCAGTTAAGGTAACAGTTAGAAAGGGTTCCCTGCTATATCACAAGTCTGTGTCCCGCTTGACCTGATCAAGTGAGTACCAATGCATTGCATGACCGTGTCACAACTGGTATGGTCTATTATTGTGAGGGGTGCACCAAAATGTCTGAACGACCGCGACAAGGTCGACGTTTGACACTTCAGTGTCGAGAAATCGTCAGCAATGTCCTAACTTTGTTTGAAAACGTAGCCACAGACCGTTTTATGTTCCAACACGAGCTTGTAGGCAACGAGAAGCAACCTCTGCTCCCCTATTTAATGCTTACTGGACATTCCGTTTGTGCCTTGTGGCCTCGCGGGTCATGCATATGTGTAGCTCAGGTCGAGCTGAACAAGCTGTATTATCAGTCAATCGGTAAAATGCGTTTAACAACAATACGTAATTGTTCGAACAATGCAACTAGAACTAGTCCTGAACTGAAGCCATGGAAACACTTGTGCTTTGTTTGTAAGCTGTAACAACGACTGCCCTTTGATCCTGTCGTATCCTTCACAAATAAATCATGACCAAAAGGCGCGGATTACCGGAAGTCCTATGAATACAAGTTTCGGTGTTCCTAGTTCATCTCAGCTGTAGCCTGTTTACAACAGAACACAGATAATGCGCATCTTGTAGTCGTTGATTTTGTTAGCATCTTTCAGAGTAAGCGCAGTAGTTGGAACAGGGAAACAAATACAGGTGAAACTAGAAATGGGTTTCACACATTTTACCCATGTGTGAAAATTGAGCACGGGTCTTCGACTTTCAGTTTCATTACCCCTAGTTCTATGTGCAGAGTAAATGTGTGTTTCTAAACTAATACCTGATCCTGGGCTGTATTGAGCCGGCAGCCTGCAAACGGACAATCTGGTCACACGATTGCTCATGCACAACATGACGCAGGTACTTTCAGTCGATAATTCACTCTTACCGTCAAATTCAGGTATAGATCAATTTCGGCATTACATATGGAAGTGATTGTTGATGTCCGTATCGCACATATGTCTCGGTAGCCACGGTAGTATGGACTTACAGATGCCCATGGCACGGTGCAAACACTATTGAAAACTCTTCAGTTCTCCTTATTTACTCCGGACGAGATTTTACATATCGCACGTGCCCTGACAACGCACTACGCCACAAGCATTGATGGCCCAGATCATGTATAACATATCTTTCTCCGCCTGCTCCGAAATAAATTCCTTAGTGTTTATGTTGTTTAATCCTAGACGTTGGGGATTGCACCACAGGCACCGTGCTCTCATATTGTAAAACCTTGCTAATACGGACATTATTCATCAAGACCACGTATGTCAACAGCACTGCGATGACATGTTTGCCGAAGCTGCCTGGGTCGGTGCACGAGTGTCGGTGTCAGGTAAGGAACACCAGAGTTAAGCGTTATCACGTCACAGTCGTGGGTCCCGTGAAACTGGCGCGGTGCAACCTTTCTCGTTGGAGGAAGCGAGGTCGCGAGCGTTGGTCTTCTTAGATACGGCTTCGACATGCCGAGTGCCGTTTAGTTCAATCAAAGACCATATGTGTTGTAGGGTTAGATGACTGTGGACTATTTGCCGGGATAAGAATGGGTTTTCCACAACTGCCGGATTAGGGCGGGATGTGGTATCAAACAAGCAATACGACCTGTGAATGGAGCCATAAAACTCGTAACATTATACACACTCTTGTCGACGGCAGGGGAGTTGTCAGCAAACGGACAGGCAAGCCTGTAACCAGAGGCCGTATAATAGATGGTCTCTGCTGTAACCATGGTAACGAGCTCAGCGTAGAACTACCCACAAGAACGCCCATGTAGATTATTTTTGCGGATGCTCCTTTTGAAATGACTTATGACCACAAGATTGTTGTTTTTTGCGTTGGCGGAGCAAGTGGGGTTAAGGAGGTTCGAACTCCCTGACCCCTGACCACCGTCGCCTGTAGTAATATTCCAGCAATATCACGGCGGCGGACACGAGAAAAGCGCTTCACACGAGGGGAATCCATCCCGGGCCTTCAGCATGACGAGCCAACGCTTAACGCTGTAACCAGTAGGCTACCATATTTCTAAGAACAATTGAAATTTAATTTCGTAGATTGTTTTAGGCTGTTTGGGTTTTTTTGTTGTTTTTTTGTTTGTTTGTTTGGTTTGGTTGGGTTTTGTAGTTAAGGCAGCTCCTTGGTGTCCGTTAAGGAAACCCTCAGAGCTAAATATACTAAGGGGGCTGTCAGGCCTCGTTTTCGGGAATCAGGTATTGGGAGCGAACCGTGAAATAAGGAAAGAGAGAGCAGTGAGTTCCTTGGGTTTATTCAAGCAGAGACTATCTATTATATGGTCTCTGATTCAAGCAAGTGAGCCTGAGATGGAAAAAAACAGGATATAACCCACACTACTAGCCATTGTCATTATCAAGTTTCTCCGATGTTGGAGCTTTCCATATGCGTTATCTACCCTATGCTGACAAGGCTTACTATACGAGGTAGGTGGTAAGGAGATGATTACCTAACAGGACTTGATGTTCTTTATGGTATAGCCATGGTCAGCTCGTGACCGCTGCTAAGCCAAACATCTGTCAGAGCTTGGCAATGGCGTTTACTACTGGACAAAGAGGATGGTATGAAGGTAATCTTACTCAGCAAAAGTTGACATTTTATTAGTTGGTGGTAAACATGCACCTGCCGAGATGGAACTACTTATCTGCCCTTGACCAAGGGATGTACCTGAGAATAAAGACCGGTGCTGACACAGCTCACTAAGTTAATCTGGGATTAAGTAGTTTAAGGTTGCCGTGGACACGTTTGCTAATTAATTGCCGCTGTGCTTGGCAATTTGTCATAAACAAGATACACTACTCACATCGACTTGCACGTACTCGGACTTCCTTAGTAAATAATAAGTTGTGACAAAAATAAAAATGTAAGCAGAAATATATGTGCTGTAACGCTTTGACTAACGTTTCCATGAGGTTGTTGTATGGCCGTTGTGTTCGTCGACTGTGCCTAGATTCGGTGACATTGACTTTAAGCTCGTCTTAAAGAATGAGCTTAAAGTAAGTCATTACCATTGTTAGCTCTTCATGCCGAAGACAGGTTCGTCCACTCCCCATCCCATCCCCATTGTGTCAAGCCCCTTTCCGGCGCCAACGCTGTCGTGTTGCTGTGGTTTTGCTGGAATATTGCAAAGAGCGGCGTAAAACTAAACTCACTCACTAACCAACTCTACGGCATCAGGATGTGAAGTTGGATCCTTGTTCGTCATGTTCAGGATAAACATACAGAATATTTGGTCTTGTGAATTGAACGGAAGGTCGATGGTTCGAACCGTCTACACCCATGTACCTCCTACGCAACTCTATCCATACCCTTATCCGCCAGTTCAACACATACATGTACTTCTCTATTCACTAATCTTGTACGCAACACTTAACGCTATCGCAGCTCACTGGATATAGACCCATGAAGGTCCCGGTGTAGATAGACCTTCAGCAACCCATGCTTGCCATAAAAGGCGACTATGCTCGCCGTAAGAGGCGACTAACGCGATCGGGCTCGCTGACTTGGTTGACTCATGTCATCGGTTCCCAATTCCGCAGATCCATGCTCATGTTGTTGATCACTGGATTGTCTGGTCCAGGCTCGATTATTTACAGACCGCCTCCATGTAGCTGGAATATTGCTGAGTGCGGCGTAAAACTAAACTCACTCACTGGATATAATTAAGTGAATTTCTTTGTCGCTATGTTTCAGATGGTGTGCCGAAGAAACAAGCGTCTATTGTTCTGTACATCCGCGGTCTTGTTTGTGCTTTTTATATGGAGCACGCTCACAAATGTCTTCCGAGTAAACGTCAAGCCCCCACGACGACTTGCCTCTGTTTCAAGGATGGTTTCTTCTATTTCAAGGTTCGAAAATAACAAGTCATCTCTTCTTGTATGGCCAAACGGTGAGAGCAACCACCCATATTTCCTGTCCCCGATTTTGCAGTTCCCAAATGACAATTTTCGCCAGAAGTCGCGGTATAATCTCACGGGCGTTGAAAACATTTTCACACAAAACAAGACAGAAGAGAAACTTATCATCATATACAACATGCCTTCATGGCATACGTTTGAAACAAGGTACAAGGATAGTCTGAAAAACTGCCGATTGCAAAACTGTAGATTATCTGGTGACCATAAACTTCTTCCTCAAGCCGATGCAGTCGTCTTTTATGTCCTGTCGATTACTGATGATAAACCGCCACCAAAACCAGCCAATCAGATGTGGATATTTTTTGCACACGAGGCTCCATGGGACTTCAATCGATGGAATGATAGGTTTAATTGGACGATGACTTTCAGATATGACTCGGATATTGTCTGTCCGTATTTCGTGCTCCTGCCTAAACCTGCAGCGGATGTTCGAGATTTCCGGGCTATCACTGAGAGGAAAACTAAACCCGTCATGTGGTTGGTAAGTCACTGCAATGCCCGGTCGAAACGCGACGACTACGTGAAAAAACTTCAGCAGTACATCAGCGTTGATATATATGGTGGATGTGGACCCCACAAGTGTGAAAACTCCGGACCAAACAGTTGTAATAATCTTCAACAAACGACATACAAGTTTTATCTGGCGTTTGAGAATTCACTATGTCGAGGATACCTGACAGAAAAGGTGTTTCGGAGTTACAGTTTGGATGTCATCCCCGTGGTGAGGGGTGGGGCGAGCTATGCAAACCTTCTTCCAAAGGGCACATACATCGACACAGCCGATTTTTCATCGCCAGAAAAACTTGCCGATCATTTGAAATATTTAGATTCAAATCATACGGCATATGCTGAAATACTGAGACGGAAATCACAGTATGGTATCACAGATCCGAAGTCAACCTTAGATTCATCGTTGTGCGATATTTGTGTGAAAATTCATGACTTGGAGAGATTCGGAAACACATACCATGATGTGAATAAATGGTGGAATACTGACAGCTGCTACAGTGCCACGGATTTCTGAAGTGAAGATGGACTGACCTGCTCACCATGGACGCCTTAACGTTCACCATGTATTCATTTGAGATCATTTGACAACTGAGATTTCACAGTTGAAGATTTTCCAAGACTACAAAGACTGGATCATCTGCAAACTGTGCATGTTATACTGAATCGTCTCATCATGCAACGATATGTATTGTTACGGAGACACGCTCAACTACAACGTATAGTCACGTGTGGTCAGCACGACCTGCGGATGTGTATTGTTACAAAGATTCGTTCAAATACAACATACGGACACATGTGGTCAGCTGACCATTGTAACTGATCCACTAGAAGATATAGATACGTGTGGTCAGCTAATTATGTCACTTTCACTTCAAGATAGACACGTGTGGTCAGCTGACCATGTAACTGTTCCACTACACGATAGACACGTGTGGTTAGCTGACCATGTAACTGTTCCACTACAAGGCATAGACACGTGTGATCAGCTGACCATGTAACTGTCC
This sequence comes from Haliotis asinina, assembly GCF_037392515.1. NCBI lineage: Eukaryota > Metazoa > Mollusca > Gastropoda > Lepetellida > Haliotidae > Haliotis > Haliotis asinina. The sequence continues at coordinate 11,907,578 of NC_090295.1, read as the reverse complement.
CACTTCAAGGTATAGACAAGTGCGGTCAGGTGACCATGTAACTGTGATGCTCTTCAAGTAACTGTAATGGAGAACATTGTTTTTAATCTCTTACAGGATTAGTTCACATTGTGAAGTATGTGTTATGTATATTTGGCATTCTGCTCGTGTGTAGGATACCTACTGAAAGTCGGACCAGTAAGTGATTCTCATTCATCTTTCATTGAATCTCCTCTGTCACTTCGTTACGAATTTCGTTTGGTAACAGTTATAATGTACTCAGATCACGTATTTGTCAAATCGGTGCTGTTCCCAATAATCTCCGGGATTAAATAGTTTAACGCAAAGAGTGAAAACCATTGTGGGACTTAAGTAGTTTTATTTTGTACCGAGATCTCAGATTGGTGATGCGTTTGAGCCAGTCTGTCTGTCCTTTTGCCATTTTCCTTGTTGAACATGGTTCAATGTACTGAAAAGGTTTGTTGGTTATGTGCAATGAGAGAAAAATATGTCTCCTGTGAACATGAAGCTAGACCCAGTGGTGCCGATGCACCTTTGAACACTTTAACTGTACTTCTTTATGTTAACAGTCGGCAATATTCAGGTTTTATCAAGACTATTAGCAAACGAGTGGTTGATAGCATGACGAACCATCGTTTAAGCCACCATATACCATTACAAATAGTAGGGGATATTGAATTTACAAGAGAAAACTTTAACTCACTTGAAAAACCTCACTGAGAAAACACACTGCAAGACTCGATCAAGCCGACCCAGTAACTGTCAATGACATCGCTAACGAGATCGCGCACATGCTCACGGACGCTGCACGAAAAACTTTCAGATCACGAACACACAGAGGATCCTCGAAGAAGGAACGAACATGTAAACTTCTGTCGGAGCAGAATGTTATAGAGCTCGTAAGAAATTTCATAAAACAAGACGTCGTCTACGAAAACACGACTCCATTTATAATAAACGTGTATTTAGGTGTATTAAATCTATCATATACACGGACATATGTTACTTTTTCTCTTATAGACTGGCTTTCGCTAGTGGTATGCTCGCAAAATGGAATATCCCCTACTTTATATAATGGTATATTTTAAATGTCAGAATCGCACTGATTATAACCTTAGCACCATCGCTACCTTATCCATGTTTTTAGCTGTGTCTTCATACCAAGTCATGAGTAATACTTTCCGAAAGTGAACATATGCAAAGGTTTATTTTCTTACATTTTAACATGGTATTAAAAATGTTTTCCATGTTTTGCAGTTGAAGTTGTTTTTGTTGCATTCATGTTGGGCGAACCATAAACTGTATATGACAAAATATACTATACTACCCATCAAACGTTTAAGACTCACCAGTGTAAATGTACTTCAGTCAACTGCTCAAAACTAGATTTTGCGAAATGTTCCATTCTGTTTAAAGGTACTATACCAATGAACTGATATATTGTAAAAGAAATTTGTAAGGTTGAAAAGACTGTTGTCATGAGTTCAATACGTGATAAACTCTGTGAGATTTGGCTATCCTTAACAAAACTACACCAAAACACTCTCTCACATGCATAATATTTGCAGGTTTTTTCAGCAATTTGACGCATGGTCCTCGTGCAGTATAGCTGCATAAGGTTCAAACAAATCAGTGGAGAAATTCATCTTCGATGTAACCACACACTCGCCGCACACGCGCGCGCACACACATATACACAAATACGCTGTCTCTCACGTGCATAATATTTCCACATTTTTTCAGCAATTTGATGCACACACACTCACACACGCATAATATATAGTGAATGCTTTAGATGAGGCTAAACCTTTGACGGGTGGTTTAAGATATTTTCATGCTGTAGACATCTGTATGTTTCCACAATGTAAACTGTTAGGTTCCTCGTGATTTCTTGTACCTATGCTTGTTCCATTGTCTCCAGTGCGGGGAAAACCCACGTAACACTATACAGCAGGTTGAAGACTACCTTGCTCGTTTGGATTATGCAATTATATCACCGGTTTAGAAAATGATTTTCCACAGACACATGAACTTCATTTCCGCGGGGAATGACAACTGTCCGGATATTGTGGCTGGTGACATTTTAGCTAATGCGAAATAAGAACAACTGATGTCAAAATGGTGTCTCCTATGTATTAGCAGTGCAGGTGTGTTATTTTTAGGCAGTATAGATCTGTGTTCTGTTACAAGACTGTTCTTTGTTCTGGAAACTTTTGGTTCTTCTGGAACGGAAATCACGAAAATACATTGAGCTAATCCACAGCAAATTCATTCTGTTGAGCACAGAGAGGTTCTCCTGACCAGGATGAAACAGTTGTTCATGGTTCGCATTGGGTCAACTCGAATAAACCCCGGCGTGCACGTGTTTTTCACAAATCTCGTGTTTTGGGTGGTATCTGACAACAGCGGTGAAAAAGCTCAACACTGTCTTAAAATGATACTAGCTCTGAGGGACAAGCTTGGAGGTAAAATTGGTATTTGGTGTGCAGAAACAAATTCCCATTCGTTTTAAAATAGTAATTGTTTTAACATTTAGCTAGTGGGGGCTTGTCGTTTTAGGCCTATTTTGTGTCTATACGGCCTGTTTGAATGTCCGATATCGTAATGGTGGTTTTGCATTTATTTCATTAATGGGTAACTAGAACTACCCCATTCCTATCACACCCGTGAAGATGAGGGCTAGACATGATCTTCCCTAACCCATGCTTGTCGTAACAGGCGATTAACGGGATCGAGTGGTCAAGCCTGTTGACCTTGCTGACATCGTATCCCAATTGCGTAGGTCGATGCTCATGCTGTTGATCACTAGATTGTCTGGTGCAGACTCGATTATTTAAAGGCCGTCGCCATATAGCTGGAACATTGCTGAGTGCGGCGTAAACCTAACCACACTCACCTCTCTATCATCGTTTGACGTCATGTGGGTAATCACCTTCCGTCACTTAGTACGCCCTGTTTATTCTGAATCACCTAGTACGCCCTGTTTATTCTGAATCACTTAGTACGCTCTGGTTATTCTGAATCACCTAGTACTCCTTGTTTGTTTCAAAATCACTTCGTAAGCCCTGTTTATTCTGAATCACCTAGTACGCCCTGTTTATTCTGAATCACTTAGTACGCTCTGGTTATTCTGAATCACTTAGTACGCCCTGTTTGTTCTGAATCACCTAGTACTCCTTGTTTGTTTCAAAATCACTTCGTAAGCCCTGTTTATTCTGAATCACTTAGTAAGCCCTGTTTATTCTGAATCACTTAGTAAGCCCTGTTTATTCTGAATCACCTAGTACTCCTTGCTTGTTTCAAAATCACTTCGTAAGCCCTGTTTATTCTGAATCACATAGTAAGCCCTGTTTATTCTGAACGTGAAATTTCATACATCAGCATATGTATTCATTTACTTGTGTCGTTCAGTTATCATACCATCGCTTGACCCGTGAAGTTCCGGGTTAGAATGTAATTTCAATTCTGATCGCATTAAAAACAAACCTTGGTTTATTCTGAAGTAATCACGTGGTCACTGTCCTGGATCATATAGAAGAAATTTCACATCATTTCCATCGTGACGCCGAAGACGTTCGATTCCCACATGGGCACAATGTGTGAAGTCCGATCCTGGTGTCCCCCGCCGTGACATTGCTGGAATATTGCTGAAAGCGAAAAACTCACTCACTCACTCATCGTAGTTCACTTTGGCTTTCCTTTGTTGTCTTCTGTTTTATCATTATCACACAGACGAGTTACCTCCCTTAGTCGTGCAACAATCCTGTGACCTGATTCGCCATGATTTTCAACTACTCAACTCGCTTTCCGACCAGACGATGCAGACACGTCTACTGGGCATTAATTTAAGTTCACTCACAGGTGAATTATGGGGTTGTGTCAGTAAACACGCTCGAAACGCTTGCTGCATCTGACGGTCTTGATAGGGAACGGCCTGTGAAGAAAATAGACGGTATTAAATGCAACAGCACAATATGTATCATTAGATTAAGAGACATGTATCAGGCTAACTGATACTAACTGTCATTAGGTGAGATGTTATATGCACTTACGTAATTATAAACAGCATGCGTGGGTCGACCCAAAAGGTAGTCGGCCTCAGCCAGAAAATGATACAAATGCAGCTGTTTTATGTTTTATTATTATGCAAATTATCTGTCAACATCAACAGGGCAGGTAGACCAGGGGGCAGCGGGGCAACTGCTTCCTTAGCATTTTCTTACAGATTACTTTTTCTGCTTCAAAGTGTTGACATAACGCTCTATTAACGTAGGAAGTGCCCACCGCCCATCAAGAAAAGTCAAACTACGACCCTGCCCAAGCAAATTGGTTTTGCTATGTTCCAGTCTCACGTAAACCGGAAGTCGGACAACTGCGGAGTTTGTGTACCCCCATGATAAGAGTAAATTGGCACGGTTCCAAAGGCAGAAAGCCGTGAATGCACAATGTCTCTTATAAAATGGTCAAATGTAACATGTTATACTGGGATTCATAAAATGTTGTTAGATGTACTTTAAAAGGTTTTTAAAGGCACCGCTTGAAGTTGTCCAGATGGATAGTTGTATGCTTGAGTGAGCGTCATGCAATACCATACACCAGTATCTTGTACATTGGTTATTTATCGTATCATGTTTGTCAGAAGTGTGTGCATTTTTCGTTCGTGCATCTGCAGACTGCAGTTTTATAAAGGTTGCAAGTTTTATGTGAGAGGCAAGAGGTTTGATCGACATGCAAGACGTTGGTTAGTAAATAAGGAAGCATAAGACAATCCGGTGATTAACAGCATGAGCATCGATCATTGAGTTTCGATGACGTGTGTGAACAAGGTCAGCGAGTGTTTTTGTTAGATGGACCCATGAAGATCCGGGGTAGATTACGTCCTCAGCATCCCATGCACGCCACAAAAGGTGACTATGCTTGTCATGGGAGGCGACTTGCAGGATCGGGTGGTCAGGCCCGCTGACTAAACTCACACACACTTATATTTAGATGGCGACCATCTAGCCCCAATGGCGGCGGACGTGTTTTCACTCACTGGCTGATGTTTTATTTTGTTTGTTTAACAAAATGTTACAGGTCTATGGCGGTGGTCTGTATATAATTGAGTCCGGACCAGACAATCCAGTGATTAGCATGATCATGGTCCCAAGTTTCAACCTGTAAACTCGAACGCGTCAGTCGCCTCTCATCACAGTCGCGTTAGTCGCGAAGACCAATTCTAATGAGGATCTTTACGGGTCTTTGATATGGTCTGTATTGTCACGTGCCATGGGAATGTTGTGGGGAATACTATTGCGGGTTGCGGCGTTCAGCAACATTCAGTTGATAAAAAAAACTTGCAATACTGGCACATTGGTAGGGTTCCGGTCCCTGAAAAACTTGCAATACTGGCACAACAGTCGGGTTCCGGTCCCTGAAATACTTGCAATACTGGCAAATTAGTAGGGTTCCGGTATCTGAAAAACTTACAATACTGGAGTAATATTAGGCCTCCGGCCCCTGCGAAAACGACCGCTGTTTTTTGTTTTTTTCTTAACTATGGAAGTATGGAAGTTACGTGGGACTACATAACCCTGCACCATTGACAGTTTACCATGATGCACAATTCTTGTTTACCATTTACCTTGAAGAGCCCTTGCTTTTAGAAAGATCCTCTTTTTCTCCACCGTTCTTTCCTGCAAACCAGATGTTTCTCATGAAACACAATGGTTTAGAATCACGCCCGACAAAGTGAGTGCGTCGACGCCATTTTCTACAACAGGACTTCATCTGAACTGAACTGTGCACATATTAATCTAGACAGTTCATTATCCGAAGGTGTCAAAATTATGTCACAAGAATTCTACTCTTTAGGATCTAGTGTGATAATATACAAAGATGTGGTCTTCATTTTCATTTTGAAAAGGTTCGCACCCAAACGATTCCGAATGCTAATTAGCATACGCTGGATTCCGGGTGATTTACACGGCGTACGTACAACGATGACAACGGTGAGTAAACAGTCGCTGAAAATAGTGTTTAGCTTTCGGAAATATTAGCTAATGGTAACCATGTCAACAGAAACCCCAAAGCGTATATACTGCAGGTCAAATAACGGTTATATGCAGATTTTTGTTTGTGGAGAGATCTGTGTCAGTGACCTGAATATTTTGAAAGCCCCTCCGATCCCTAAATAGTAGCTGTTATCTGACTGGTTAAATCTAATTAACCGTCTCGCGTTTGATTGGACGGTCATAGGTCGCTCAAAGGTTACCTGACACGACCTTCTAGTCGGGTTTGTTGGACTCAGTGGTGGAGTGTAACGAATAAAACTGAGTCAAAGTTTACTTAGACTGGATGTTATGATACATTTCTTTTGAATTTGAAGAGAAACATAGCTCTTTAGAAGACTCGACGAAGCATGCGGATGCTGGAACTGAATATTGTTGGGAGATTCACCCCTTAAGTCCAAGACTTATCATTCAAGAATTTCTAGTGTCACCCTACACAGATACTTTATTTGCAATTATAATTTTACTGCTATCATCACAGTCAACAATGGAAAACAATTGTGACCCAGACCTCTCGCTATAACACGAAGGGTGGATGACGACATAATCCTGAAGTGGCATGTACTTACCATAGTCAGCTGTTTCCTGAGCTGCTTGCCAACCTCTTTATAAGACGAGGACCGCGCCATGTAGTAGAAGAGAAGGAGTCTGAAGGAAAAGTGCGTGTATAAATGTCTTATATTACTGCAAACAAGAATAAGTGGAACCGGCGCAGAGAACACGTTTACGAGAAGTAGGCGGTGCACGGCAGTGAGCAAACCCATTTGGTTTGTGAACGGTAGATGAGCCCATTTCTGGTGTCCCCTGTCATGTTTTACCGGCATATTACCAAAAGCAGCGTAAAATCAAACCTGTGAATTCAATATTAAAGTCCTGAACGTTTTATGTTGAGTCAGAAGCAAGTGTCCGGGTCGACAGAATTTGGATAAACCAGGTGTCAATCGGGACAGGTGGTATTAGATCATGAGTTAGCAGTATTTAAGCTAACATGGTATACTCAGGGGGAAAAGGGGGAGCAGGCCGAAAAATACCTACGACGCGACTTCGATGGTGATAAAAAGAAAACAGGATTCATCTGGCACCAGCCGGAGTGGAAAGCCCAGGACGGGGAGATCTGGAGAATACGGCCTGTGTCCCACGAGGGGAATCGGGGCTAAGTAGGTAAGTAAGTATTAGTGTCAGTAACGGCATTTGACGGATAACCTACCGCACATTAGAGAACCGATATATACTGAAGGACAAAAGAAACGTCGTAATATTGTAGCATCAATGGAGTATTTTATGCTATTTTTTAAATATAGACTGGAAGTCGAGTTTGAGGAAGTCATGAATCGTGGTCATATAGTCTGTTTTGCCCAGTTGAATATCACTTGAGATTGAGGTGAGAAATGTTTTTGTTAATGGAAAGGGAAGAGTTCGTACACTGAAATCGAGATGCACCTGCATCATGCATCATGCATGCATTCAGACATAAATTGCCGGCTCGAATGGCAATGGTTCACTTGTTTTCTGAACACAGCAACTAGGGCTAGTTCAACATCAAGATATTGGACGTCTACACAGTCTCCGGCGACGTTTCTTTTCCATTTCAGTCTTACACTGATTAAGTCTGTCATCCAGGTATAAGATATTTACCAACGTTTAATTCAACGTAAGTCCTGATAGCATCAGGTTTTGGGAAACCAAAGATTATCTAGGCTCTATTATTTTATGGGGATCGGCAGAAAGGGGGATTTGTATTTTTGGTGGTAAATATGTATTTTGAAAGATAAGTTTCAGCCTGACATTGAGTGAGAGAAGATGGTTTTGCGCCATGAACAGTATTTCATTTGATTCAAGGCATGACGCCATGTAAGACGCAACCTGGTGCAAATTAGGTCGTTGATGAGTTCTTTTCGGTGTCACTTATGAGACTGTCAGTAATTTTCTTCTGTGTTTCTCATATCCATCGCTGTCTTAATGTTCATTCCAACGGGAACAAACACAACGTTTTCTTCTCTCAGTGTGGAAATATATGCCCTGGTTTGATAAAAAAGTATATATATATATTTTTTTACCTTTGAACTCATGACCAGTTTGATCTTTCTTTACATACATTTTCTTTAATTCCGAATGAAAACGATTCGATCTTCATATTTTCAAGACTCGCCAAGTGATCTTATTATGAAAATTTCAATCAGTGAATAAAATCTTTATCGCCAATTTTTCCCGCCCGCTTTCTTTCTTGGTGAAGCCGCCTCTGAGGTGTAGCGGTTCAAGTATCCCGCCCTAAGTTGAAATATGGTGCTCGTTGGTCCCTGTCTGGCCCTTGGTATTAATGTGTACAACAAGTACTGGTCGGCTCGGAGTCAGTATAAACAGTACAGACAGCCTCGGTCAAAGTAAGTTGTTGGCGCACCAGGGTCAATGTTCTCGATGCAATAAGCTAATCCAATGAACGTTGTATAACGGTATTACCGTAATGTATATGACGCTTGCATGCAATTAAAGATTTTCCGGAGGTTAATACCTGTTCATATGGACGTATATTGACCGAGGAACTACCAATGTACCACGTGAATACGCTGACCTACATACCAAGGTAGCACTATTGAAGCGCGGTAAATTGTCACTAGACCTGCTCCTTTCTGCATTTGATAGATTAGTAGAACCAATATTGATGTATGGATGTGAAATATGGGGACATGAAAGACTGACATGATAGAGTAAATCGAAACTGTCTAAAATTAGCGACAGGTTTATGGTATAACACACCTAATTTCATGATGTACAGGGAACCTATTAAGCTCCAAATTTCGAAATGACTAATTTCGTATTTGTGTAAATTGACAGTCTCACATCCAAAAAACAAAATAGCAGCTTTCATTCTTCAATATATTACTAAGCAAAACAAAACATCAAATATCCATTTCTCAAACATATTCTCGGTAAGTGTGGATTGCCTGATGGTTGTGACAACTTGAATCATTTCCAGTGTTGAATCAGTCTTAAAAGACAATTTTTTACAAACATGGATGAGCAATATGATTCCTCTAAAGAAGATTCTGAAGCGCTCTCAAAATTCGAAGAACATCTACTTCTCCCAGATATTAATTTAGGACATGCGAGCATAAGTTTCCCACAGAAGCTGGGATATGGCAAAACACCACAAGAGAAGAAAGATTTTGTAACTTATGTGATACACATTTGATTGGATATGAATTTAACAATTTATTTAAATGTAGTTATTTTGCAGACACAAATAAATCATAGATTAAAGAACCATATTGTTCCTGGCCAAATTCGTCAAAATTCCGTCAAGTTGTTCCATGTCAAATATCTACGCTTAAAAATGTATCGAAATTCATTAAGATTGTTTGTAAACACTTTTATTGACTATCATTTAGTCATCTTGTACATTTTGTATGTACTTCTTTGTTAAACTCATGTACCATCGACGGTGGATTATTTTTAAAAAACGAGCAATAAACAAGTGATGTTTACATTTCGAATTTTAAACGGTCGGGAACAGAGATGTCGATGTTGTCTTTGTTTCTCACAAGAACTGGTTGTCCTGTAATTCATGAGCCATCCACTTGCAAGATATACGAGAGTGAACAAAAGACTACATCGGGACAACTTCGGTGATACAAAATCGATGACGGGGTGAGACCAGGACCACGTGCTGCATGGTGGCAACCGACGTCTGTGACGTGAATCAGAGTAGACAGTCGAGAGACTGACACCGTGAACATAGAAAATATGACACTAAAGTTTTGTTTCGTTGTGTTCAATAACTTCAACTGAGGTCACTAAAGGAATCCCTGGCGAGATTTGATCTTTTATACCAGCAACACTGTTAGAGAGCTTTCTACCATTTGATCAAACATACGACAGACTGCTTCTTTGCGCAACTTTTATGGACTATTTTGCAACAAAAATGGGTGATTGTACCCATCTGGGGAATCTAACCCATGTCTTTGGAATGACGAGCGAACGCCTTAACCCCTTGGCTACCACACGTCACCATAGACTTATAGAATCAGTTGTATACCCAGACTTCTATTGATGATAAAAACACGTCGCCATAGACTTATAGAATCAGTTGTATACCCAGACTTCTACCGATGATAAAAACACGTCGCCATAGACTTATAGAATCAGTTGTATACCCAGACTTCTATTGATGATAAAAACACGTCGCCATAGACTTATAGAATCAGTTGTATACCCAGACTTCTACCGATGATAAAAACACGTCGCCATAGACTTATAGAATCAGTTGTATACCCAGACTTCTACCGATGATAAAAACACGTCGCCATAGACTTATAGAATCAGTTGTATACCCAGACTTCTATTGATGATAAAAACACGTCGCCATAGACTTATAGAATCAGTTGTATACCCAGACTTCTACCGATGATAAAAACACGTCGCCATAGACTTATAGAATCAGTTGTATACCCAGACTTCTATTGATGATAAAAACACGTCGCCATAGACTTATAGAATCAGTTGTATACCCAGACTTCTATTGATGATAAAAACACGTCGCCATAGACTTATAGAATCAGTTGTATACCCAGACTTCTATTGATGATAAAAACACGTCGCCATAGACTTATAGAATCAGTTGTATACCCAGACTTCTATTGATGATAAAAACAATTCTAGATGTGAAGCTACAAGCGTGTTATTCGTTTGGTGCAAAAAGCGATAAATTTCAAATCGTACATTCGTCAAAATTTCCGTAACGTTTATTGCCTGTTTTATGGTGTTTTTTGTTGGTTAGCGACACACTCGACATTATTCCAGCATTAAGGACGGGCTGTGAGTGAAGTCTGTATCGGGCAATACAGTGATTGACATCATCAGGATCGATCTTGCAAATGGAGTGAATTTAGTTTTCCGCCGACTTCAGCAAGACTTCCGCATTATCACAGCCGGGGACATCATCTATGGACTTTTTACACATTTTAACCATGTGGAATCGAACCAGGGTCTTCAGCGTGGCGAGTGAACTCTTTAACCACTAGGCTACCCCACCGACCTCGCAACCAGAATGCTATTATTACATGGATCAACCATGTCTGTGGACCATACCACCGATCACCGATCACCGATCACCGCTCAAGTTAAGCATTGGTTTCTGAAGACCCGTTATAATCCGAATGTTTACGGTTGGTTGCTATCGTAACCAATATTATGAGTGTAACTCACAGCAGGAATATTATGACGGCGATAACGACAGAGGGTGTTGCAATGTAATCCAGAGCGTCGTGTAGCCAATCAGGGAGGTTTCCCACGCGTGAGGCGATGACGTCATAAACATGTCGCTCCAGCTGAAACGGACCGCAGTCATCGGATGGCTGAAGTCTGCAAAATAAGTGAGTGGGGTAGTTGGGTTTAACGCCGCTAATATTATCATGGCGTGAGTGCTTTGTGTGAGCGGAATGCCCGAAGTTTGGAAGGTCTGAGACCACTTTGAGGAAAAGAAGAGGTCGAGAACCATGACCTTGGAGAAATCAGTTTGACGTGCATGTGCAAAATACCACTATAACATATCCGTTCTTCATATAAAAACATAAATAAAACTTTGTGTTTTTGTGTACGAGTAAACATTCTCTTCCCACAGTGGGTTACTTGTCACATCGTAGATAAATCTGCTGCCATTTGTTGCCGCTAGGGGATTTTACAAGAACCGCGAAATATGGCCGTATTAGAACAGACGTTCGTAACCTCTGCGGGAAGAGAATGACAAGTAAACTGCACATGTACAACGTAACTTGCAATTTGATATTACTTTCGGATCCGCGTTAACTGCGGTTAATAATAGTCACAGTAGCTTTGTCTTGAAAGTGTCTCGGGCGCGTTAATTTCGGATTTCCGTGGTATCCGAATTTACGAAACATTTGAGCATCCCGTTCATAAAGGATAAAATTCGGATCCGAAGTTAGAACACTTTGACATCCGGATCAAGTGGGATCCGATGAATGTCGGTTGCCACACCCTTCTGGCCTGAGGATCAGATGTTTAGGACAGTTTTGCTGCCAATTTTGATATACATGTACAAAGGTGGACGGAGAACGCAAATTGTTTTGTGGGGGTTGCTTTTGTTGTTTTTTTTTCAGAGTCGCTGGCATGGTTGACATATGTCATCAGTTCGAAACTGCACAGCTCGAAGCTCATGATGTTGATCACTGGATTGTTTGGTCTAGACTTGATTATTTACAATAAAGCTGTAAAATTTATGAGTGCGGAGTAAAACTGAACTCACTCACTCAATTCAACCTAGCAGTGGTTTCATATTTTGACGTAAATATTATGTAAGTCATGTTTGAAATTATTCAAATTATGCATAATCGTATGTATTTCAAATTAATCTGAAAAGCTGTGCTTGCATGAGTGTAATTCAACGTCCTTCAACATTACATGGTCCCTAAAAGTACCCAGTGGCAGTATACATCTAAGGACACTCCAATCCAGAAATGGTAGGTCCACAGATGTTCTTTGGTTTGTTATTTAAAGCTGCACTAAAGTAATGTTCAAGCTATGTGACGGCGGTTTGTAATTAATCAGCACTGGTCCAGACAATCCAGTGACAAACAGCATGAGCATCAATCTACGCAAATGTAACAACCATGGGTAATATATTTCTGGACTCACTCTATGACGGCGTATCCCAGGGGAAAGAGAGCGAAGAAGAGGTTGAGAAGTAGAATAAACATGTAGAAGTTCCCGGATCTCGAGGCTCGGAACACTTTTCTTGGCGCCACGTAGCACGTGCGGGCAATGACATATTGGAAGTAAAAGAGGATGACAAGTTTGACAACGCCCGCCAGTGCCAGGAATGGACAGAAGTAGAGACCGAGCCAGACCAGTGCTTGACCATAGGTGAGATCTAACACCCCAGAAGCTACGTCCATCTCGCGATACTGTACAACACAAAGAAAACACAATTACTATTAAGTGGTAAAGGATGTCCTCGCGCTGTGCAGGCATAGATTGAAAGGGTGTCTTCGTTCTGTGCAGATATAGATTGAAATGGTGTTATTCATGCTCTACACACATGTGGTTGAAAGGGTATCTGCATGCTCTGCAGACGTGTGGTTGAAAGGGTGTCTTCGTGATGTGCAGAAACGGGGTTGAAAAGGGTGTCCTCAAGCGGTGCAGACGTGTTTTAACGGGTGTCCTTGTGTAAAGCAGACATGGGTTGAAAGGTGTCTTCGTGCTGTGTAGACATGGGGTTGAAAGGTGTCTTCATGCTGTGTAGACATGGGGTTGAAAGGTGTCTTCATGCTGTGTAGGCATGAGGTTGAAAGGTGTCTTCGTGCTGTGTAGACATGAGGTTGAAAGAATGTCCACGTATAGAGCAGGCACGGCTTGAAAGGGTGTCCTCGTATAGAGCAGACATGGGGTCCCTGTATAGCATAGGTGCTGAGACGATGTCCCAGCATAGTACGCATAATTATGTGGGGGAGACGATGTCCTAGCATAGTACACATATGTGAGTGAGACGATGTTCTACCATAGTACACATATGTGAGAGAGACGATGTCCTAGCATAGTACACATATGTGGGTGAGACGATGTCCTGGCATAGTACACTTATGTGAGTGAGACGATGTCCTGGCATAGTACACATATGTGAGTGAGATGATGTCCTGGCATAGTACACATATGTGGGTGAGACGATGTCCTAGCATAGTACACATATGTCAGTGAGACGATGTCCTGGCATAGTACACATATGTGAGTGAGATGATGTCCTGGCATAGTACACATATGTGAGTGAGACGATGTCCTGGCATAGTACACATATGTGGGTGAGATGATGTCCTACCATAGTACACCAATGTGGGTGAGACGATGTCCTGGCATAGTACACATATGTGGGTGAGATGATGTCCTACCATAGTACACATATGTGAGTGAGACGATGTCCTAGCATAGTACACATATGTGAGTGAGACGATGTCCTGGCATAGTACACATATGTGAGTGAGACGATGTCCTGGCATAGTACACATATGTGGGTGAGACGATGTCCTAGCATAGTACACATATGTGAGTGAGACGATGTCCTGGCATAGTACACATATGTGAGTGAGACGATGTCCTGGCATAGTACACATATGTGAGTGAGATGATGTCCTGGCATAGTACACATATGTGAGTGAGACGATGTCCTAGCATAGTACACATATGTCAGTGAGACGATGTCCTGGCATAGTACACTTATGTGAGTGAGACGATGTCCTGGCATAGTACACATATGTGAGTGAGATGATGTCCTGGCATAGTACACATATGTGAGTGAGACGATGTCCTAGCATAATACACATATGTCAGTGAGACGATGTCCTGGCATAGTACACATATGTGAGTGAGATGATGTCCTGGCATAGTACACATATGTGAGTGAGACGATGTCCTGGCATAGTACACATATGTGGGTGAGATGATGTCCTACCATAGTACACCAATGTGGGTGAGACGATGTCCTAGCATAGTACACATATGTGAGTGAGACGATGTCCTGGCATAGTACACATATGTGGGTGAGATGATGTCCTACCATAGTACACATATGTGAGTGAGACGATGTCCTAGCATAGTACACATATGTGAGTGAGACGATGTCCTGGCATAGTACACATATGTGAGTGAGACGATGTCCTGGCATAGTACACATATGTGGGTGAGACGATGTCCTAGCATAGTACACATATGTGAGTGAGACGATGTCCTGGCATAGTACACATATGTGAGTGAGACGATGTCCTGGCATAGTACACATATGTGGGTGAGATGATGTCCTACCATAGTACACCAATGTGGGTGAGACGATGTCCTGGCATAGTACACATATGTGGGTGAGATGATGTCCTGGCATAGTACACATATGTCAGTGAGACGATGTCCTGGCATAGTACACATATGTGAGTGAGACGATGTCCTGGCATAGTACACATATGTCAGTGAGACGATGTCCTGGCATAGTACACCAATGTGGGTGAGACGATGTCCTGGCATAGTACACCAATGTGGGTGAGATGATGTCCTACCATAGTACACATATGTGGGTGAGAGGATGTCCTGGCATAGTACACCTACGTGAGTGAGACGATGTCCTACCATAGTACACCAATGTGGGTGAGACGATGTTCTGGCACAGTAGATATCTATGAGTGAGACGATGTTCTGGCACAGTAGATATCTATGGGTGAGACGATGTCCTGGCACGGTACACATGTTTGGGTGAGACGATGTTGGTGAGATGATGCATAGTACATATGAAATTGAAAATACCTTTAAGCGGCCACAAGACTTCACAATAACAGCTCGAAGAACGTCAAATATGAGTCCCACAACGAGGACGAGGCCCAGATCGAGGATAAGCACTTTAAACACTTGCTCTCCAACCTCGTTTTCCCAGCAACAGAACTCCGAGGCGTTTCTCTTTGGAAACAAACACAGTAACACATGAAAACAGTGATCAATGTTTGCCATGAACACTTAGCCTCTAAAGTTACATTCAAATCGAAACTTTCAGGACTTCTTGTGATGTGCCACATTAACCTTCGAGATGTAAAGCTGACTAAATCTGTTTTATCGTTATTTAGGCACATGACATCCTCGATATCTCCAGGGTATGCGTTCTGATAAATATCCACTATACCCTGGATGAATCAACGGTGAGGGAGCCGCTTTCAGCAATATTCCAGCAATATCATAGTGGGTACACTAGAATAGGCTTTGCACATTGTGGCCATGAGGAGAATCGAACGCGGGTCTTCTGCGTGACGAGCAAGCAACCACAAGCCCCTACAGCATCTTAAGGTGGCACTAGTACCTCGCTAAATTAGTCAGCGTCACCAGATGGCGCATTGGAGGAACCTGCTGGGATACCTTGAAGAGTTTCGGGAGGGCTGTCTATTTCATGCATTTAGGACTACCGGTGCCTCAGCATGACATACAGACTCTTAGCATGACATACAGACTCTTAGCATGACATACAGATTACCTGCTCTGTGGTGGAGTTTGCAGTGTCGGCAATACATTCGGTTGTGACGTCATACAGTGACACGACAAAGACGATGAGGCTGGCGATGTAGAACAACGTCGTCCTGTTGACGATAAAAGATTATGAAGTGACGGAGTACGGTACGGGCATCCACAATTTTTCCTACTTCAGCCAAGTTCCCAAGTTTGGCCCCTCAGTCGCTTTGGACAATCATTGACTGTTGTTTTACGCAACACTCAGCACATGTTCCAGCTTTATGGCAGCGGTTTGTAAATAATCCAGAAAAACCAGCGGTCAAATGCATGAGCATCGATCTACACAACTGGGATACTCTGACATGTCTGAACCAAGTCAGCGAGCCTGATAACTCGATCCCGTTAGTCACCTCTTACGACAAACATAGGTTACTGAAGATCAATTCTAACCCGGATCTTCACCGCTTTTTCACCTGTTTCAGCTTTGTCACGAAATGCCAAGAGTATGGGTCGAAAACCGACGTCATGTACACTTTGGTCAATCCCAGAGAATATCTCGCTCAACAAGCCTAAATCATCCGATCCGATCTAACTAAGATCATGGATACTGAAGACAGATTCCCAGACGGGTCTTCACAGACAACAAGCACTGGTTGCAGAAGACCCATTCTAACCATCATCAAATCATCAAACTTAATGTTGGATATGCCCTTTTACCTGCCCAGGGTCAGTTTCAACTCCGTTCTTGGGTGCCACTGTTCCAACCTGATCAACTGGCTGAACACAAGAGGAACAATCAACTTCAGACCTGCAACCACTAGGGGCAGCTGCAATACACAAGTGCAATCATAAGAAATATACTATCCGGAAAAAGAAACGCATAGACGAGACATTTGTTACGAATATGTTGTATTTTCAAACATGTATAATTCGTCCACAAATTGTCACGCAATTGTAGTACCCGGATGTACCGATCTTGGGCAACTCGAGGTCTGCCACTACAGGGGCGGTCATTTGTTAGTTGCAGCGAGCTGCAAGTCATGATATCTTGCTCAGACTAACATTCAAACTCCTCGCACAGAAGATTGGTAATCTCCAGCATGCATTCTTTCAATCGCGATGTTGCGTGTCGCAGAGTCAAGGCGTGACGTATTGATTTCACCTTGAAACTCCTTCAAACCGAATGCTATTTTCTGAAAGTAATCTGGAGTTTTATTGCCAAACAGTGACTGCTCTTTGGTGCACAGTTTCAACTGGAAGGTGCCGGATTTCTGTTGCGTTGCGGCGATGACTTTCCAGTCTTTGTAAGAAATCTCATCAAAATCAACATTTTCAGGTAACATAGATTTTTACATGTGCAATTGTGTAAAATCATGTTATCAACGCGTTTGTTACAGATTAGCACGATTGTTTCATCACAATAGGTAATTTATAGATTTTGAAAAGTACAAATCGCCTCTGCGTTTCTTTTTTGGGGGTGGTATATTAATGCATAATATCTGAATTCAGTTTTAAGATCATCTTAATCGTTCTGTTTGTTTGTTATTCCACACCGGACTCAGGAATATCTCAGCTATATGGCGGTGGACTGTGAATACTCGAGTGTGCACTGGACTATCCAGTGATAAACATCATGATCATCGATCTACACAGTGCGGCGTTAAACAACAAACCAACGGACAAACTCTGATTACATGTTCTTGAAATATACCCCTGGCTTCGGAGGATGTAAGTCGCTGGATAACCCTTTAGGAAACAAGCATGTGGCGTACAATGTCAGCATGAGGTCCATGCTCACTCTATCAGCCTGTGGTTCCGTGACCAAGAAGTGTTCTCTTGAGTGGCCACCGATCCCACTTACCTCGTATCTATCCAGGAAATCGCTGAAGAAATCTGGTAAGGGTATCGGCGTCTCTTTGATGTTGGCCACAAGGAAGATGAGGTAGCCACTGCCTCCCAACACCGCCATCACCAACAGATTCACCACCACCCTCAGTATCACCAACATACACCTTCGCCAGCGGGGACGAAAATGTTGTACATAATGTGTTTTCATTCTCTACATTAATATTAACAAGCACTGACATGTTTCTTTTGTTAGTCGCCTTTCATCAGTTAGGGCCGAGAGGTAGCCTAGTAGGTAGAGCGGTCGTTCGTCACACTGAAGACTCGGGTTTGATTCTCCACATCGGTATAATGTGTGGAGCCCATTTCAGCTGTAAGCCACTGTGATATTGCAGAAATAATGCAAAACGCGGCGTAAAAATCAACTAACACCCAACAACCAAACCTAACTCACTCACTTGCATCAAACATGGTTTCCTCATGACCTATTCCAGCCGCTTCAAGGGGGCATTCCTCTCCACTCGCCTCTTTCCGTAACCTCCGAGAAGAACCGTCTTGCTATTCGGTTTGTCCCGGAATAACACGAGTCGGTCACGAATGTTCACGGGGGCATACCGAATGTACAGAGACTGCATTTGCAAATTCACTTAGGGTACCACAGTTGTTGACGGTATTTCAGTACAGTCTGTGGAAAATGCACAAATGCCTTACAGGACATGTGTTTATCAGCATCATCAACAGACCATCACTCATCAACGGCAGCATGACCAGCAACATCATCAACACTACCAAGCAGCATCAGATATCACAGTCATCATTACCTTGAGCATAGCCCACGTTGTTTTCTTTTGTTCTTCCCTCTGTCTTCCCGCACAAGTTCCTAAAATCAGTTGATTATGTTGATATAATACGCTTACTCATCACTACGAGTGCAAGGAAATATACTAGTCACATAAAGAAACTGTGCACTGTCAAAATATTTTCCCAGGTGATAAGTACGATAACAATGTCAAAGGTACATATAAACTGTAATGGAAGGATCATGAGAGCATAACAATCCGGGAGCATTTCAATTGAAAAGTCAAGCACAATGACGTCACTAGTCCACAAGCGGGGCACGGGTCAAACGATCATGTCACAAGCTCAGTAACGGGTATGTCCACCATCGGCATTAAGAACAGCAGTGCATCGACGACGCATAGAACCTATCAAACATGTCACGACAGATCCTCTCAAGTTCTGTTGCAAGGTCAAGGACGTTATCTGGCGGATGATGAAGATCCATCTCGTCCAAAACATGTTCTATCGGAGAGAGATCCGGAGAATTTGCAGGCCAAGGCATTAAGTCAACGTTGTGGTGTTGCAAGAGGGCGGGCACTGTCCCGTTGGAATGTTGACGCAGGGCTATGACTTTGCAGAAAAGAAATTGCCACAGGTCGACGAATCTTATCCCTGTAGCCCACACCAGTAAGGTTGCCCTGAACAATTACCAAAGGGCGTGCTGTTATCCCACCCCAGACCATCACGGAACCACATCCATTCCTCTCCAAGACACACGCCTGTTCTCCCACGCGTTAATGGGAAATGTTATACCTGGACTCATCTGTAAAAACAACATTTCTACACCAAAATCAGGGTCTGTGGACATGATTTCAGTACCACATTCGGCGAGCTTGTCGATGCCGTTGTTGACGTAGGTCGTATGGCGGGACGTCCTGGTCTGATCCCGTGATGACGTATACGTTGTCGAACTGTGTTGGGGGTGAATTCGGCGAAGTCTGAAGCCTGTGGGGAAGGTGGGTCACCCTTATCCATCTGTCCTGTCTTGGCATCGTTGCACGTGGACGTCCAGAACGTTGCCGATGGACGACGTCTTTTGTGTTCTGGTAGCGTCTCACCAGTGCAGAAATGGTGTGTTCCGGTGGCAGAGGAAATGTGCAACCACTTGTCGTTGAGACATTCTCCCATGGACCATCCGAATGGCTTCTTGACGTTGTGCAGACGCTAGCCTTGGCATGCTTTGCGTTTCAGTAGCCGTTTAATATTTTGAACGATCGCAAATGGCGGAAATTGAACATTCTAAAGTGATAGTATTATGTGGCATTCATTTGCTCTGTATCTCTTTCACGGAATGCACGTGCAGCAACGTATTCCACCTCTCAAGGACGAAACCACTGACGTCACGGAACGCGGCACGTGCATGCATGTTGCATGTTGAATACATGTCAGTAGCCTCTGAGTTTAAATCATTATGTGTCTACACAGGTTTGATTAATTTAGATTTTTATTTTTTGTATGCACAGTTACTTTATGTGCCTCGTATCAATTTCAAGTGCTTAAACCGCTATGAAGGAGTGAAAATTCTGCTATTCTATTCTCTGACCATCCTTTGTGTTTTCTATGCGCAAAAGCAAAAGTAAGCCTGGCGGCGAATGTACCTTTAATTATTACAAATTAATTATTATTAATTATTACAAATATATCTTGAGTTACTCACGATGGCTGAAATGTTGACGATGTAACTTAAAATCTTAACTCACTCACTCACTCACTGGCCGCAGTTTTAATTGGGATTTGAAGGGACCGTGTGCTCTTTCTTGCATCAAGAAAATTTGCTTGGTCACCTCAAGCAAAATTCAATCACACAGTAAAAACTATGCCTGTCTGACGTATTGACACATGTGACGGCTAAATGTCTAATGCTTTCTTGACTTTGTGAAGATACGAAAATATGAGGTGTGACATTTTTCAATGTCAATATGTACATAACAAAAAGAAGCATACAGTTAATGATCACTCAATCCAGGCAATTCATACAACATAATAGAAATAGCATTGTCCTGTGTTCAGCGAGTCCTTTTGGCACTCGTTTAGAGTTACTTCCCCTTACCAGCATTTCCGTTTTAATGGCTTCCTTCCGGTCACTGGCTCCCTGCTTCTCATACACGGAGTAGTCCCATGACGTAAAGAGACGCCAGGTGTACGTCATCTCCTCGTCAGAGCTGCTGTGTTTGGTTCTCCGGAACCGAAACAGCATGCTGGAGGTGGAACCTTGTCTTACCATAAAATAACTCAATACAACAGCATCAGGAAGTCAGAACTATGCGTTCAGACTATCTAAAGCATGAGTGAGGTGTGTCAACATTTGTTTGCTTGTTGCTTCACTCCACATTCAGCAGTTTTCGAATTAGATGGCGGCGGCCGATACTTAATCGAGTCTGGACCAGACAATCCAGTGATCAAGAGCAGGACCTACACAATAGGATTACGATGATGTGTCAACCACGGCAGCGAGCCTAATCACCCGATCCCGGTAGACCAGTTCTAACCGAGTAACCGGACCTACACCGCTTCGGCACATGTTAGCTGTCAACTGGATGGCCCGTAGAGATGCACACCGCAAACGTTTAACACTTTGGGAAAACATAATATGTAGAGCCCAGAGAAGACCTCGCTTTTTCGGAAACAGATTTTGTTGGGGTAAAAGACAAGGTACACAAAAATGTACTTTTCCTGGCATTGGTGTTGCGCTATTCAAACAGAGAATGCCCTGGTTCTGCTTGGTCATTCAATGGCTGTCTACTGGATGTGCACTTTTTTAACAGCTGGTTTCGTAACCAAATCCCCCAAACTCTTTCCAGAACCACAATCCAGTAAGACAATATTCCTGTGATGTAAAAGTGCTCTTAAAATGTTTTAAGTTAAACCATGGGCTGACAGGAATTATAGGTTAAAATTTGTACGACTCAAACAAAACCTGTTTCATTTTAAACAAACACGCAGTTTAACAACCGCATTTCTATCACCTTGACAACATGAACAAAATAGTTTTACCTGAGAATTATGACAATAAAAGACAGCAGGTTGACCGAACCCCAGGTGAGGAAGTACGCCATTGGTCGTTCATAGTACCCCCATGTTGTGTTGCTGTACGCCCCGTAGAACATCACGCTTGTGGAAAGCTCACCCTGTCAAAACACGCGACATTCAAAACGTCATACAATTGTTTTCTCACGACACACAGTCTCTATAAATATTTTAACAATTTTGTTCGGTTTTGGTAAAGCTATTCAGAATGACCTTTTTTTCATTCTGAAGTTGCTCCTTTGGTAAAACCCTTCCTGATGAACAAATAGGTAGTGCGGTTGTAAGTCTGTCAATATCCGTGTGCATCTGAGATTTTAGCAAACAAAAAAAAAAAGAATTATTCCAGAAGAAACTGTCAGCAATCACAATTGTATCCTACGTGAATACATAGCCTCCGAGCCTTAAACATTATCGGCATTCTAGACGATGGTTTGCCGGCAATGAAGTATACGATTTAAGAATAACTATTTACTCGTCATTGCTTTTAGCTTCATCGTAGTGTAAGAACATACACCGAAACGTTTCTCTATGCAACAAAACAAAAGTTGCAACTGTGTTGTTTAAAAGGTGAGCGCGCACTGTGCCACAACAAATTACTATGTTATTGTAGGTGGTATCTGAACAATACCAGGGCTCTGTTCCACTATGCCACCTTGACGCATAGCTGATCACACATCCAAAGATTTAACATAGGCTTAAGATAGGTTTGTGCAACCGGCCCTGATCATCCGGCGATCTGGCACACAGGAATGATTTGTTTTGCTTGTTGTTTGTTGCACTCAGTAATATCTCAACGATATTCAAATATTATGTAAATAACTGAGCCTGGGTGAGCAATCGAGTGACCAATATCATGCGCAATTATGTCACGATGACGTATCGACGAAGTCAGCGAGCCTGATCACCTGATCCCGCCTTTTACGACAAGTATGGGTTGCTAAAGACCAATTCTACCCAGGATCTTCACGCAGGGCAATAAACTATGCATTTATCAACTATGTATGATATACGTACAAAATATCCCACCACGTCGCCTGGGATAGTTGCATCCCCTGACAGAATCTGAAACAGACGCTACCTGGGATATATTCCAGAATAATGGTGATCTATATTGCACAGATCTGAGGTAACTTGTAAAGATTGAATTGTATATTCTGTGATTTTTATACTGACCTTTCTATGTTCGTTCAGAAGACTTGCGAAAACGTAATCTACCTGTGGCATACTCATTACCCACCTCTGGTACACTGGTGATTAGTGATAGTGTTTACCTAACAGGTATCTAGAAGGGGTGACTATTGAGGGGATAACAGCTATGACGATAGTCTATTACAGCATGCTACTGCGATAGTGGTAGTTTTTACTCCTTGAATTGTCTCACTTGAAGTCTTTCCAAATGAAAGTACAGTTTATTTGAAATAAAAACTAGTTGAAGTAGTTTGTCTCTTTTAATACCTGACAGAAACGTCACCTAAGCAGATGAAACGTAAACTCAATGAAGCTTCAAGTCTGCACCTGCACTCAAACAAACGGCCTTCCGTGTTATACCATATTTATTAAACGAGTGAATGATTTTTTTATCAAACGAGCGAAAGCGAGAATGGTCTTTCACAGAAGCGAGTTTACTATTGTGTTTATTACATCCAACACAAACTGACAGAAACTGAGGCTACAGTGTGAAGACTCCCTCTTTTCCTCGAGTCAAACATGGTCCAGTACTACTGCGATAGCGGCATTAGCATTGTGACGTCATAACTCTGAACCCTTATGACGTCATACATCTAGCGGTATTACACTAGTGTAATATTGCAGTAAAAATATTACACTAAACTGATGTTGCCGTAAAAATATTACACTAAACTAATATTGCCGTAAAAATATTACACTGCAGTATCTTCCAGGGGTGAGCAATAAGAAAGTAAAAGTACAACACAAATATTTGTCAACGGAAGTCAGTTACTACACTATCGATAGTCACACATACTATCAGTGCATCGATGGTTTTTCATTTCTAGCATCAATTAATTGCTATCGGAGACTCAACACTAACAATCCATCATTACAGTCCTAGTGTCTGGTTTGGTATATTAATGAAGGCATGGACCTTACAGCTGAAGACTGACGAAAACGTGTTTCTACCTGAATACTGACGTGCAAGCCTACATATGGCATACTGAGGTAGGGTCTGCCTGTTTGTACCTGTGGTACCATGATGACAGCATTTGCCTAACCCGTTGAAACTGAAAAAGAATTTGCCTACCTGTGGCATACTGATGAAAGCGAGGAGAAGCAGGGCAATGATTATGTTGAGGTAGGTGAGGAACCTCAGGAAGAGAAAGTAGGAGGCGACGTTGCTGCCGTGGTAGGCTGCGAGGGGAGCAAACATTTCATGAATTAGTTTTGGAAACAGATATCATAACATAAAAGCGACTAAACCCTTTCAACTTTTATAAAGAATTTCTGCTGAAACATTGAGTCGATTGTAGAATTCCGGCTGTATGATGAGAATGTTCTTTTTTGTTTGTTTGGGTTTTTTGATAAATCTCTTTCAAAGAGCCTTGATAAAATGTGTTCGCAAAGTGAAGCGATGAGCCCGTCTGGTTCTTAAGCTGTGACAGCAACTGTATCATTATAGTGTTTCAGATTGACAGCCCTTAAATCTGTGAATGGTCATTATGTTCAAGATAATGCAGATTCGATCATTAATTGGAATATTGCTGGTATATATAACTGAAATATTGCCGAGTGCGGCGTAAAACTACATTTACTGTATGACTCTTACGACAATTAGTTGGGGATCAGAATCTTCGCCAGTCCCTGGTACATGCGCATAAAACACATGCTTTATTTTTTGAATGTATGTCATGTATGTCAGGATCTGTTCTACCTACCAGAAATTTTAGTTATGTTCTTTCTCCAAAATCCGATTCCAAAGTCCCCGTAGATCCTTGCAGCCTAAAACACATGAATGAAGATACATTTCAATGTCGCAACATCTACAGGACCGAATTATCTCGTGGTTTCCACAAACAGGTGCGTCATAAAACATCATATAAGTTGCAGATAATGCCGGTGGAAGGGGGCATGTTTGTCCTTACAGAGAACAGTGACGTCATCACTGATTATCAATCACTTTATGTCTCTAAAACTTGTTATTAAGTTATTTGTATTCTTACCCGTGATTTCTTTGATCGGCTTTTAAAGCTTGTGTACATGGAATCTGCATCAAGATTGTCTCTGAGATATCTGTAGATGGGGACAGAAAAAATGTTATCATTTTTTGGAAAAAAAACCCATGCCATTATTGTTTAAAATAGCACATATAGGTGTGTAGATCAAAATATTGATGAAATGAAGGTGTGAGGTTTGAATTGCGTTGTTAAGTTGTCTTTCACTGTCAGGGTTTAATTGTATATTCTTGTTGAAATCTCTGCATGGTGGTTCTGTGGCGGAAAGTACTTGACTATGTTTGGTTTCCAACAGAACTTAAGACAACTGCCTGTATGTGGTACACTGAAAAAAGTTCCTCTTTGAAAAGCATTTTAGAAGTTGTATAGGTGAAGGAAAACCAAGGTCTATGGGTAGTCAACTTCTTTCTTGCAATGGGTGCAACGTTTTGATGTAGGTACTAACACCGTTATCAAGCAAGTGATGAAGTGACGTCACACACTGCAATAAAGAAGTTGACTATGCACAGAACTTGGTTCACTGAAGAAGGGTACTTGCCTGTCTGTGGTTTTCCAGCTGAGTGAGTGTGGACTTTCGCCCTTTTGAGCAATATTCCAGCAATATCACGACGGGGGACACCAGAAATAGACTTCATACATTGTATTCATTTGGGGATTCAAACCCGGCTCTTGCCGTGACAAGCCAACGATTTAACCACCAGGCTACCAGACCGCCCAAGATTACCATTTGAAGGCTTTTCCCAACAAGTAGAAAGCATCTGTTGTGGAGACGTGTGTTAATACCTGGATAGCCTTAGTTTCTGCTGAATATGGAGGGGCTGTTCTCGCAGCTTGTTGAGGAAGTCCTGATGTACCGATCCCCTTGCATCCATCTCCCCTGAATTCACCGCCTCGATGTCGTTCGACCAGTCGAAGCTGCCATCAGTGAGTGAGTGAATGAGTTTATGTTGCTTTATGCGCTGTCAGTAGGTTATCTCATCTGGTGATGCGGGAGAAAAGCCCATGCACGACCATGGACATATTGCTAAAATTCAAGGATCATGAATGGGACGAATTGTTGATTTGAAACGACTGTCAGAGGATCCTGGCACAACTAAGGGACGCAACCTTCACCTCTGATTGACAGCTAGGTCTTTACATTGTGAAGAATGTCACTGGATTGTCCCGTAAGTGTTTATCGACCATTTTCACTGGTTTACAGAAATAGGCTGGAACTGTTTTTGTTTATTACCAGATGCAGTCAAAATACATCAGTTGTACAGCTAGGAACTTCTGTCTCCCACGTCGTCCTCAAGTACACAGCCGTGAAGGTCCGGGGTAGAATAGACCCTCAGCAACCCATGCTTGACATAAAAGGCGACCATACTTGTCGTAAGAGGCAACTAACGGATGGTCAGGCTCGCTGACTTGGTTGACACATGTCATCGGTTCCAAAATGCACTTGAGATATGAAGACATGTGTTAAACAAGTCAGCGCGTCTGACCACCCGATCCCGTTATTCGCACTTTAAGACAAGCATGGGTTGCTGAGGACCAGTTGTAACCCAGATTTTTGTGTTTCACACAAAGGTGACTCTTGTCGGCTCATTCGCTCGAGGTTTTAGCTGGATTTAGTTTCAGCGAAGAACTCGAAAAAGTTTAAGGAAGCTCAGAAGGTATAAAGTTACTTAACATTCAGGCAGCTGAGAGAAAAGATCTACCTTTGTTTTTCGTGGGAATAGCGAATGCGGTAAATGACCTCATCCAAGGTCTTGCGTTCCTGTCGGTGTCGGGGCTCAGGGGAGGGTTGGTAGCTGACCTGGGGGTCATCTGGAACTCATAGTGAATGAGTGAGTATGGTTTTGCACCGCTTTTAGCAATATTCCCGCAACATTAAGTCGAGAGGCAACAGAAATGGGCTTCACACATTGTGCACGTGTGGGGAATCGAACCCGGGTCTTCGGCAAGACGAACGAACGCTTTAACCAGTTAACTACCCCTCGTCCCGGTGGGCACAGAAAGTCCATCTCATTTCAGTGAGATGAAAGAGCACTCCAAGGGGCACATGATGTCTCGCTAGACCCTTATTCTTTGTTTCCTGTAGGTTTTAGAGCTTTCAATATGGGGGCGTAGTTTAGTGATATTACGAGATACTGTATTTGCAGGGCGAAGATGTTTGAATGGCGCCTGGTGTTTGAGGGTCACATCATATATCCCCAATGTGTGACTGGTGCCTAATGTATTGGAGATGTTTGAGGGTAACACGACATCTCCCCAGTGTTTGAGTGTTGCCTAATGTATTAGAGATGTTTGAGGGTAACACGACATCTCCCCAGTGTTTGAGTGTTGCCTAATGTATTAGAGATGTTTGAGGGTAACACGACATCTCCCCAGTGTTTGAGTGTTGCCTGGTGTATTAGAGATGTTTGAGGGTAACACGACATCTCCCCAGTGTTTGAGTGTTGCCTAATGTATTAGAGATGTTTGAGGGTAACGCGACATCTCCCCAGTGTTTGAGTGTTGCCTGGTGTATTAGAGATGTTTGAGGGTAACACGACATCTCCCCAGTGTTTGAGTGTTGCCTGGTGTATTAGAGATGTTTGAGGGTTACACTATATCTAAAAAAAACAGTCTCTGTACCATTCAGTCATATATAAAAAAATGTGCCGTTCATCTTTGATGAACTATCGATCAAAATGAGGTCATTTAGTCATATAAAAAAAGAGTTCCGTTCATCATATAGTGTATGATTTGTCCAAAAGAGTGTTCATTTGTCATTTATCAAAAGGTGTTCCGTCAACAAGATTATGTATCATTTATCAAAAAGAGTGTCATTCAGTTATTTATCAGAAAGAGGTGTCCCTCAGTAGAGTCCAACAGTGAGTCCAACAGCAAAGAACGGGTGTTGGGGTACCTTCCCGGGTGATGTTGTCGCTGAAGGCGGTGTTGCTGACACTGTTGTAGACACTGACGCTGGTTGGGGAGCGAGTCAGAGGGTGCGTCTCCACACTCATCTCCATTGTGGTTGACTTGCTCAGCTGATTGGAGCCGACTACAAATAAAACATATATTACTGTGCATAACCCAGGCGCCGAAACCAAGTTTTAGGCTCGAGATATGTTATTTTCCAGCTACAGGTACTTGTTTAACTACGACACAGAAAACCCGGCTGCAAAGCACAAGCAGTTACTATGCAATCTGACCCACACTGCGTAAACACGTATAAACTGTACGGGTGTAGGCGTACATAATCAGAACATAATACCAACTCTGTGACGTTTTTGCAGAATATCTTTCCTTAAAATGAAACAGTTGTTTAACAAACTATCATTAAAATATTGACACAGTTCACTATTGGTTACGAGGGAGGAGTGCAGATAAAGGGACAGCCAGGTGTGCGAGAAAGCGTGGAGACAGCACAGCAGAGGTTAATGAATAACTTTCTCGGCACTTGTGCCCGTGCTTCTCGAACACCTGGCTGTGCCTTTCTCTGCACTCCTCCCTCGTAATAAACAGTGAACTGTGCAAATATTCTAATGATAGTTAGTTCAACAACTTTTTTATCATTAGGACAAAACATGGCAAAAACCTCACCGAGTTGGTATGATGTTTTGATTATGATGTGCGTTCCACTGAATCTATATGTTATGCGTAATCCTTTGCGAGTTACATTGGAATTAATCGGTACGTTTTTGAACACGTCAGAGAGGATTGGTCTCGCCATCTAAAGCATCCTCGTTACCTGTAGGCAGGTGCACCTTATCACTAGTCCAGGATATCCTCATTTCCCCTGTTATTGTGTAAGGGTTGGGTTAAACATAGCTTTAATGTCATCCCCATCAAGAGGAATCAACTCCAACAGACTCGACTGACTTCATTATGGGAGTGATGAAAGCAAACAAAAGGGTGACACACTGAACAATGTTTACTCAACGGTGTGTTTGCAAACTGCGATGCGTCTATTCAAGAGCTTGTGCTCCTGGTTTTGGGTGAAGACTTCTTTCGGCCTGTTAGCGAAATAAGTGTGACTGTGTTACTATGAGTAAAC
The DNA here is from genome assembly GCF_037392515.1 of Haliotis asinina. Classification (NCBI taxonomy): domain Eukaryota; kingdom Metazoa; phylum Mollusca; class Gastropoda; order Lepetellida; family Haliotidae; genus Haliotis; species Haliotis asinina. The sequence continues at coordinate 11,878,617 of NC_090295.1, read as the reverse complement.
AAGAGTAAATCAGGGCATGTGAGTGAGTTAGGTTTAACGCGGTTTTGAGCAGTGTTTCTGTTGTGTCAGTGCGTATAAGCTTAATTTGTGAGTAAGTGGTTGGTGGAGTGAGTATGGTTTTAAGCCGCTTTCAGCAACATTCCAGCAATATCACAACCGGAGACGCCAGAAATGGGCTTCACACATTGTGCCCTCAAAGGGAATCGAACGTGTCCTCAGTTTGATGAGCAAACACTTTAACCATTGTGCTACCCCTCTGCCACCCTTGTGGACGGAAAGCCAGAGAGCATGCAGGTCTATGACGTGGATTCGGGGATTCAAACCCAGGATCACTTGTTTCTGTGGTGCCAAAGGGGCACAACCCTGCAGGTGCCCCTACTGCATGTCCATGCTTAGTGTGGTGCTGGATAAACATCCACAGCTCCCTCATCAACGTTGTTTCACGTCACCTCATTTGACGGTGATGGCCAAAATCTTCATAACATAGTCAGTTTGGAACCATGCTCACCGAATCCTGACGAAAGCAAGGGACGCAGCAACTCGACACGGTGACAAGATTAAATCAATTACTCTAACTAATTAGATTAATGTTGAAATAAATTCACACGATTCCTTTTGGCGATTTAATAATATACGATTTATAATAAATCAAATCAATGTGTTGGACGTATACAGGCCTCGTATTGGCCAAGTAGCCCTAAAGTTATAAAATCAGCCTTCCAAGAATAAATTTGCATTTCAACCATACGATCATCGTATCGTGACAAAAGCAAGGGACGCAACTCGGTCGTCAGTGCATGGACTCGCGTGACTAGGATGATAGTCGATTTGTCATCTGTCAAGTGACAGTATTGTTTGTAAAGGACATTACACTAGAAATCCACACAGCCAAGTCTCAGTGTGTCAGTTTCATCATAACATAAAATGACAATGTTTTTATCAACACAATCGGATTACTTGTTTCGAAAAAAAAGAACAAATCGATGTTAGCTTAGACAACATAATGGACAGTCCTTAAACGGGACCAGTATCACCGTCTTGGTGCTTATCACAAACGTACAGTAATCGCGACTACTCAAAGACAATGGGCAAGAACACCCGCCTGATAACTCCAGTCAAACAATCAAAATAGTACTTACCTATATTTCAGTCAGAACAACACAGGATCACCTTTAGATTTCCATTTTGTGTTGTCATTTCACCTCGGGAGTAAACGCCATCAGCGTCATGTGATACAGCTTGTTATCAGATAGATACTGATATGACATTGTGCTGACAGTATCACTTCAACATTACATCAACTCTCTTTATACCGCTCGGGCACATAAAACATTTATTCGGACAAACATGGCTTGGGGATCGTCTTTCAATGATATGTGATTTACGAAACCAATCAGCTTGGAGCGCTCGAAATAATTTACGAACATATAAATACAAAATGTCGAAAGTTTTTTTGGCCGACGGTTTTAGACTGTTCTGTCTGCTGTGAAGTTTTGGATAAGAATCATGCAACTGACGGCGAAAGATCCAAATACACGCACACGCGTATGTTGAGCCCTTAAACCCCGACAGGTCTTAAGTGCACATACATCATAAATATGCATGAGTGGTCGGAGCTTATGTGACCAGGTCGTCTTTCTTACGCACAGCTTCTCAGAGAACACAGAGAACATTTACTTCTGCTCAGTCGTGCAAGGTTCAAAAGCGTGCAATGAGAGTGTATTTCACTCTAACTACCATTTCAATACTACGGAAAATAAAGACATGTCCCAATGTTTGTTAAAAAATTGATCGTGTTTATGTAAGGTATCATTGATAATTTACCGTTTGGGCGGGGTGATGATGTTTTTTTGACACCAAAGTAAGTCTACCAAGTGACCCCTAGGGTTGGCAGAATGACTCACCAGTTAGATCTACCTACATATTGGAGGGATGCACAATTCTCTGACTGGTTTGCCTTTTTCCAACATGTTTGGAATTTATAATCAACATCAGGAAATGTTGGAATTTGTACAACAAGAAACAAATAATGCAGCTCTACAAAGAGAACTACCGTGGTCAAGCAACCCAACAAAACAACAGACAACATTATCTCTCAAGATGACTTTATTCATATTTCTTGTATCAAACGTAAAACCGAGCAAAGATGCAATTCATGAGGTCCTCCAGTGAAGTAAATCATTCAATTTCATTGTGTTTTTTTTTATCAGAACACAAAAGAGACAGCATCAATGCTATCAATAATGTACACGTCCAGGAGGTCCACAAGAAACAGCAAGTAGATATTTTCATGCTTACGTATTCACAAAGCCCATCTTTAAAAAAGTGCAGTTAAAAAGTATAGGAACAATGGAGGAGTGTTTGATAATATTTTTATAATATTCCTAAAACTTGTTAAGACATATCACCAAATCTTGGATTTCAATGAAGGACCAGAGTTTAAAGTAATATAAGAGACAGTACAAAAATACAAATTTCACTTTTACAAAAATATAATAAAAAATACACTGCTAGCATTACTACAGTACCACAAGAAGTTCATGTACTTTGTAACTGATGTACACAGGAATACCTGTATCAAGGAATGTCTCACTGTACACAATGTGTTCATGTTAATTAACAAGTTTGATCCCAAACTCAAAAGGCACTGGTGTCGAGTGAATTTAATATTGCTATACACACTACTGTCACTTCATACTAGCCTTGTTTGAAAATTTGAAAACGACTGAAATATTTAAACCTGAAATAAAACAGCATGAATATCTCTACATATTTCCAGACTGTGTGAAATAATCTGGCTCAGGCTCAAAGACAGGACTGATGATGCTTTTTGGAGCCAAAGGTGTTCTTGGAGTGGGACTCTGAACCTCTGTTACCTGAGGGATCCCTTCATCCAGAGTGATCTCCCCTGACAGTGGCTGGTTCCAAGAATCCTCATATGGATTCTGGGTCTTCTGCTCTTCTGTACGTTTCATCACCTGAAAAATGAATGCCAAAATGTTGCAATAATCACACCAATTTTACACAAGGTAGAAATGGATGAAATAATGTCACATTGAGGCAAAAACTTGACATACATAGAGCACGATTCTCAGATGACCAATGCAAATGTGTGATATAACTATTGACCTTCATTAACACATGCTTGTTATAAGAGACAACACGGGGGTTGGGTAGTGAAGATTCTGACTTGGTCCATGCATGCCGTTTGTACTATATTATTTGATGTTCATTATGCCTATTGCTCGTTCATGACAACAACAAAATACGTTTGACACCTGATATGAAAACAGCGTAAATACTGTAAAAATCATCATCAATGATGGCACCAATATTTAACAAATAAGTGTGAATTTCTGGGATTTGCCTCAAAATATTAATACCTAGCAGATTGTTGCCATTGGAACATATCCATCAGTTTATTGTCATCTAGCCGAGATATGGAATTTAATTCACTGACAGCTCTGAATCATGACTTATTACCAATAATTGTTGTTTTTTTGTGACTATTACTGCCACACAACGAAAGACAATGGAAAAGTAATTAAACAATAAAAGTGGTTGAAATATTACAGTGCACTTAGCTTTACAATTTTGAGCAAAATATTTATTCCTGTATGTTTCGTCAAATTTAACAGTTCATTTTCTTCAATCAAGAGTATTAAACTAAAACAACAAAATTCTGACTAATTGAAAATATGTTTTTTACAATCATTTTTAATCCTTCTTTTGACTGATTTTTGATCATCGGAACACCACTAACATAAGGCTCTGTCAAACCTACAAATAACAGATTGCTTTACAAATACACTAAGCCAGTAAATAAATATGTTCAGCAATGTTTATAGGTTTGTGTCTGTGTTCTATATATATGAAAAAACGCTGAATAATATTTTCGCAACAAACTGAAATCATCTAACCTCAAAACTATATATGATGTGGTTCAGGGACTGTGAGACAGGCTACACTGCAGGGAGGGTTAGACTGTAGGGGAAATGATGTGGTTCAGGGACTGTGAGACAGGCTACACTGCAGGGAGGGCTAGACTGTAGGTTAAATGATGTGGTTCAGGGACTGTGAGACAGGCTACACTGCAGGGAGGGCTAGACTGTAGGTTAAATGATGAGGTTCAGGGACTGTGAGACAGGCTACACTGCAGGGAGGGCTAGACTGTAGGGGAAATGATGTGGTTCAGGGACTGTGAGACAGGCTACACTGCAGGGAGGGTTAGACTGTAGGGGAAATGATATGGTTCAGGGACTGTGAGACAGGCTACACTGCAGGGAGGGTTAGACTGTAGGGGAAATGATGTGGTTCAGGGACTGTGAGACAGGCTACACTGCAGGGAGGGCTAGACTGTAGGGGAAATGATGTGGTTCAGGGACTGTGAGACAGGCTAGCTAATTGCCATTTCCTTCCCCTTAGACTACAAGTTAAGCATTGCTGTGTGGAAATAAATATATAGATGTCCTGATCCACAAATTCTGACTTGGTGGTCTTAATTTTATACTTTATCATCGTATTGCCAATGGAGTAGTGCTTCAAATTCTTTGTTCATAGGGTTTCTTAGCTGTTGAGTTGGAAATAAGGACTCTGCAAGATTCATCAGATATTTGATCTGATTCAACAAAAAAAAAACAAACAAAAAAACAGGTCAAGTTTATATGATTCATTACTAATCACTGACCGATGGAACAAAACGAATTCTTCTCTGGTCATGTGGCGGGGTGCCACATGTTGGGTCGGGGCGGCCGCCAAAGATTACCCATGATGCACCTGAATCCTGGGAATGCCGCCGGAATGGTTCATCCTGTGTAATAAAACAAGTCTTCTTAAATAACAATTTTGTGAAATATTTTCAAAATAAAGAGACGTACAGAAGAAACAGTCATATCACTCCTTTAATTTTTTTTTAGTTTCATGAAACAAAATTTATATATCTTAAAATTAGTTTACACAACATGAAATAAACAAATATGGCCTGAGAATACTTGTTTGTCATCAAGCCTATTAGATGAAAAGAAACCAGACACACCATTTTCTGCAAAACTTGCAAGATAAAGTAAAGCCAGAATTCCACTAAATTAAATGCATGTTAAAACTCACCAAGGAAAGCTGATCTCCATCATAATCCTGCAACCAACAGGGTGTACATGTATATTATTAATCTCCTCCTTAGTGTCCTGTCAATCTTTAGTACTGAATGGCAGTTAATGCCATCCACTCTCATTATTAACAGCTAGATTATGCAGGTGTAATGCTGGTCTACTATGATTTGAGATAATAACTAAGACGCATCACACCATGCTAGTGGCTAAAGTTTAGTTTATAATAAGTCATACTGAGATTATCAATGTCAGAAACTTGCTCTGTCAGTAAACGTTCATACAATGCAGATGTGAGTCACCCTTCCCCGGGAGGTGATCCTCAAAATTGTAACAGATTTTCTGATAATAAAAACATTGCATTTTGAGATTTATACCCGTGAAGGTCCCTGAATAGAATAGATCTTCAGCAACCCATGTTTGCCATAAAAGGTGACTATGCTTGGGATCGGGTAGTCAGGCTTGCTTGCTTGAGATTAAAAGAAAAAAAAATATCGTGACCAGCCTTCAGCTTATTATGTATCAAGTTCTCACAATAGCAACAACCACGAAAACGGCCACGATGCCAAAGCTGTGAAAATGTGCGAATGAAGTAAACAGAAAATAGAATGGAATCAGAAAATTGCTGATGACATCACTGTTCAAAGACTGTGACTCTCTCATGGAAAGTAATAAATTACAGGTGAAAATTGGACATGTAGGTGTGCCATAGGATTTTTGAGTCCAATGTTGGGATTCAAACCACAGACTTTCTGATCCAAAGGTGGCTGCCTTGTCCAAATGACCAAATGTTAACACAGTCAGTAAAAGAAAGTCATTAATGGGATGACCCCATGCCATGCTGCACAATATTGTTGTGGGTATATATTTTAATAAATTACCGAACGACCAGTTCCCTTGTCCCATAAACATCTTTACTGCATTAGCTGGTGAGTGAGTGAGTGAGTGAGTGAGTGAGTGAGTGAGTGAGTGAGTGAGTGAGTGAGTGAGTGAGTGAGTGAGTGAGTGAGTGAGTGAGTGAGTGAGTGAGTGAGTGAGTGAGTGAGTGTGGTTGTAGGTTTTTAGGTTCTCAGGTTTTATGCTTTTAGCAATTTTCCTGCCACATCATGGTGACGGACACCAGAAATGGGCTTAACCCCTTGTACTCACAGGGGGAATCGACCCCCTGAGCAAACACCTTAACCACTAGACTACCCCACTGTCCCACATTACCTGATATGCTTGGTTGACAAAAGCAGTGGTAGTGTCCTTTCCTTCACTGCTGGGATGGCTACCAGCCCTGCACCTCAATTTCATGAAAAGTGTGGACCACTTCAGACGGCTGAAATGTGAGACAGTGAGTTTATTTTTACAGTGCTTTCTGCAACATTCCTGCAACATCCCTGTGGTGAGCACCAGCAATGGGCTGCACACTTGTACCAATGTGGGAAGCGAACCTGGACCTTTGGCCTCAGGAGCAAACACTTTCACCACTAGGCTGCTAGGTTTGCAAAAGAGATTTGAAACAAAAATCATATGTTCATGTATGTTACTGCACCCCAACCTTGCTACACCTGATAAATACAGGTTGCACCTCTTGCTAAATATGGAAAGTGCTGTAAATCATTACATTTGCTACATCTTGCTACACCTGACTAGATAATTTCCACTGATGGTTTCAAACTGAAAATAAACTTGGATTTAATTTCATATCTGCTCATAATGTAGCTATTACATTTCGCAATAATAATAATTTAGAGCTGTCGTTCTCTGAAATTGATCACTATTCGATAAATAGTCCAGTAAACATTAACATCAAACATTGTGTCATAGAATCAGGGCCAGTGGAAAATTAGCCAGGACAAGTTAGTTTAATGTAGTCACTTGCCCTGTGGCAAGTGCCTCTTAAAAACTTTTTTGAACCACTGCACTGAATTGCTGATCCAACTCAGAGGCCTATTTGACGAAGTGATTGTAGTGCTATGACTGTCATATGTCTGTTAAAGTATGGGAGTTTCACTTTCACTGGTGCAAGTTGGTACAAAAATGAGGTTGTATTTCTCAGTTTAAGGTTGCATCAGAGCAAGTTGTAAATGTCTAATTCAAGCCCTGTCAAAACATGGATCAGGTGGTCAGACTAAGCTCAATGCAAGTTATACACCAACATAAAAGTAGAAGTTTGCTTCTAACATTGACCACTGGATTGCCAGGGCTATACATGATTTTTATACCCGTGAAGGTCCCTGAATAGAATAGATCTTCAGCAACCCATGTTTGCCATAAAAGGTGACTATGCTTGGGATCGGGTAGTCAGGCTTGCTGACTTGGTTGACATGTCATCGGTTCCAAATTCCGCAGATCGACGCTCATGCTGTTGATCACTGGATTCTTTGGTCCAGATTTAAGTACTAACCAACTCCCACCATATTGCTGGAATATTGTTGAGATAAGTACACTCATTATATATACGTATCTCAGATTGTGGACTTTCTGTGTCAGCAGCTCTAACTACAGTAGTAATCTGATAGTGTGGAATCATACGACAGAAAAACAACATTAAAAACAAGACTGGACACAGTGTCCCACTCACCATATCGCCTTACTGATTCATCCGGACTGACAGTCCATGACGCACTGACAGAGTTCTGGTCCTGGGTCTTCATAGAGTTGGGTGGCACGACTGAGTCACCCTGGGAGTCAGCTCCCTCTATTGTTGTGTTGACATCTTCAGCAGGTGGAGGTTCAAGGAGGACTGTCACACCTTCAGAGAAAATACCATGATCACTGACACACGTTCTTGTGACATTTAATTTTGTGTGTTAGATAGACTTGAACTGGATTAAGGATATATCACTATTTGTCAGTGTGATCTGGGACAAAACCAGTGATGAAGTTCATACATTTGCTGATTTACCCATGGTGCTATCAAGCTTAGAGCATGGTGACCCTGAACTTCAACCCACAATCACAAGCATGTAGGATGCCAAGGTGTCACAATCACAATCACAGGCAACACCGAACACTGGAGCAGCTTCTGACTTGTAATTCAACTGAATAGGCAGTGTTATACCTAGTGGCTGCAGGGGTGGAAGGGTAGCCTAGTGGCTGAAATGTCCACCCATCTTGCTGTAGGGGCGGTGGGGTAGTCTATTCCCAAATGAGTACAATGTGTGAAGCCCAGTTGTTGCAGTGAAGCCCTGGAGTCCCTTTTGTTTCTACTGAGGGCAGGTTAACTACTGCATTTGTCAACCCAAAATCCACCTAATGCCCTAAAGTACCCATCTGATTACAGTCATCTGATTACAGTCATCTGATTACAGTCATCTGAATATATTCCAGTCATATCACAGCAACAGAAATCAGGTAAGGCACCTGACTCCCTGCTGAAGAAATCCAGAAATGGAAGGACAAAGTAAAACTGGAGGACAAGGTCAGATATTGCACATCAGATACAAGTGGTATGACCAGTATATCTTAAACAGAAATGTTTTAACAGTGAGCAGGTTTTCACACACAATAAGGTGAAGTCAGCATCATCTACAAAGTAGAACAAGCTACAAAACCTGAAGTGACGACCTATAAATACTCACACACACCACCCACAGCATCATCAGCCTTGCTTTGACACCTCCTGCAAACACCTTCAATGACATCATCTGCACACAACTTCATGGAATGTCAGTCCCCCATCTCTCCACTCATCACTGACATCAGCCCTCCCTCACTACAGCACCATTCAAACCCCGGAAAGCAGAAAGCATAGGTGTTTGTTCACCACCATACCCCACAGCCGGCAGCCTGGGTCAGTCTGTGAACACATATTGAGCTTGGCATGCAGTCAACTGCATCCCTTATAACATACAGTAGCAGGGGGGATGCACAATGCAGTAAATCCTGGACATGACATGTCTAATGCTATTGGGCACATTGACAAGAGGTATAAACCTACCTGCACTGCACAATGTTCCCTCTGAGGGGCTGTGTAGAGGTGTGTCCCAGGTTGTGTCAGTGGCGGCAGTCATCTCAGTCAGGGTCTGCAACAACATCCAAGACAATGAGCAGAACCTACTAGCAGGCAAATAAACAAATACAATTCCACATTGCTCTAGAGATACTACCTCTGAAACCATGGTAACCCAAACCACAGAATCTGTTCGTTTTCTTGGAAATTTACATATGGACATGTACTGTCAATAAAAGCGACATTTTTCGTGGTTTGATGATGCTGACATAATTACAGACCTGTTTACCAAGGCTACAATGACAGCATGATTGACACAAAGTACATTGCTGGTTGTTACGTTACGTACTATCACAGATGTCAGTTGGTGGCACAGTGAACTTTGTCGTGGAAGGTAAGGAGCCAGGGTCCAAGGAACCAGGCTGTGGGACATTCATTCAGCAGCAGGTGTGGAGGTCAGAATACAGCACGAAAACAGGTGACATGCACTGCGTTCCATGAAAGTGAGACTGCATGTGGCTGTTGGAAACATGACACTATAAGGAACACGCTTCGTGCATGTTTTGAGCGAGTAAAATTGTAAAATGTGGAGTGAAAAACATGGATGTACTTACCTCGAGACCCGTGACACGTTTAGTCAACCATGATCAGCTGATGGAGGTAAACAGTGTGATGTGGCGCCTGATTGGTGCTTGCCACTTCCGGGTCAGGGAATGCCTGCGGGTGCAGGTTACTGTGAGAGTGATTACTCCAGCTGCGTGTTGATGTCTAGACTAGAAGGAGCCGAGTGGATGAACGCTCTAAGTGGGGAAAAAGAGAATTATATTGTAAACTGTTGGTCTGTGTAGAGAAAATAAAGTGGAATTATGCACCAGTGGTGGTTGAAGAGCTGGTTACAGGCAAAGTGTATTTAAGAAGCGTGAAGGTGGTGGGCGCCTGTGGAGCGCCTGTGGCTGAGTGGAGGCGATAGTACTACGTGCCCATATATGGGAGATGAATGAAGTGTGGCTGGAAATGAGGGTTGGGTTGGGTTAGTTTGGTTGTTTTGGTACCCCGTGGTAGGTTTTGTTGGGCGTTATTTGGTTTGTATGTGTTGGTTGCTGATTGCTAAGAAGTTGAAGAAGATGGTCCTGGCACAAGGTTCGGGGTTTGTTGAAGGTGCAGACGAAGGCCATTGGTGGATTGTCGGTGTTTACAGTGTTATTAATAGCGTAGGTGGTGTGGAGATAGTGCCAGGGTGTCCGAAAGTGCCTGCAAGAAACCCCCAAAGGGTACGGATTGCAATGTCTTCCGGCATCGATGTCGATGGTTCCAGTCGGGGATGCCGATTTGGCGCGCTGGGCAAGAATTCCGACCACGACTTCGGACTGTGGAATTTTCGGACCCTAAGATGATTCAGGAAAGCGCAGTCACACGATGGAATTGGTGGTAAACACGACAGCTTCCGGGTCAGAGTTCTTTAAATATGCATCCGATCCCAAAATTAATGAAAATATTTTTTCGTTCTTGTTGTGATTGCGACAATAACATTCACGATGACGTAATCCGTATTTTTCATCAACCACAATCAAGGAACATTCATGAGAGTAAATGGAACTTTAAACACACGCGGGTCATTAAGTCAGCGTAATTAAGAAATGCCAGTGTATACTTTAATAAAATTAGACAAACTACTGTAATATGAGTGGTGTTTTTGATAAAATGTGAATGTGACCGTGTGTAAGTAGTCGAACAGACCTGCTTGGCTGCTCAACCTGACGGTAAATGTTCGACCCCTGATTGGCAGAACGCGAAAGCATCTCAAACCTTCGTTAAGCTGGAAGGACCTGAAAAACTTACATGGCGTCTTTTGCTTTGCATGTTGGGGCAGGTGTTAGTTTGAGGACGAAGTATGCCTGCAAACTGTCGCTGAGTCCAAGAATATACGACCCATGTGCATATATTGTATATTTACGTCAGACATGGCCAGTTCTTGTTCCTATTATTTAATTATGTCCTCTTGCATAGATCCATGTTCAACCTATGGTCTCATGGCGCACATTCTTGGCTCTAATGGTGCACATTCTTGGCTCTAATGGCGCACATTCTTGGCTCTAATGGCGCACATTCTTGGCTCTAATGGCGCACATTCTTGGCTCTAATGGTGTACATTCTTGCCTCTAATGGTGCACATTCTTGGCTCTAATGGTGTACATTCTTGGCTCTAATGGTGCACATTCTTGGCTCTAATGGTGTACATTCTTGGCTCTAATGGTGTACATTGTTGGACATGCTACACACAGTGTCACAGGCATTGATACTTCACCTGTTATGTTTTATTTCTTTAGTTGTATTTCATGGAGTCGGAAAAGTTAACTTTTTTAACTAATTCCAGCGCTTGAGTGTCAGCATTAACTGTATGCGATAAACAAGATGTTTCTTTTCTCGTTTTTTTTTCGTAAGCTGAAATAACATTTTCTTTCCATCTGCCCTTTCAGATGCTTAGTGAAGTTAAAACATTGTTGCTGGCCTTCCTACACTGTATTAATGGAGGGGCGGAATATACACTCATATATCATGACGGGAAAGGCAGTGCGGCTGTTTGACCACAGTAATGTTACATAATGTTGTACAATGTGCGATAAGTTGGGATATGTTATGCATGATATTATAGCCATTTGAGCTTCATTAATGAACTGAAATTGTCTTCATATTTTACGTGAGCTCGCACTATCTTTCCTGATAAAGGTCTAATAAAGAAGGTGTGAAAACAACATTGAAGAAAACAATGTTGAAGGCAGAATAGACTCAGGAACTTTGGAACTTTCTGGTACCAGGAAATAATACACTGACTCCAGTCCCACCCACCCCGGCGTGGCGTGGCGTGGCGTGGCGTGGCGTGGCGTGGCGTGGCGTGGCGTGGCGTAAATACATAACACTTATTCAGGCACACAGATTTATCAACGCAAGCCACATTATTGGACTGTTAAAACGTAGCATTTACACACTGCCGTTATAGCCATACATACAATATATCGAAATAGTAATGTTGGGTGGTGATGGCGAGATAGACATTGACAAGTTAAAAGTTGTTTCTTACACGGAATGCTACATACACATATCTACCAAGAGACCGTTGAGTATTTATATTTTCTGATGAAAATAACGTGTTTGTTCGGCAGGTTGGAACCTGGTTGATTGTATCTTGCATTACATTTCCTCCTCTAGGTTAACAGAGGCAGTGCTAACTAACTGAAGCGGCCTACAAATATCTAAAAACCAGCCGTTAACGGAAACTCACGCCGACCACGCGCCTTCAAGTCTGATATAAGTAAGTGATAATTTCCACGAGTGTACTTTTGCGTAAACTATACACACCACCGTGTTTATATCAAGGTATAGCAGTATTTTCTCTGTGGTTTAATATGTCTGTAAAATAATGGTTTCGAACCCAGGAGCGTTTCGAACCCAGGACGTTCAGGATGGGGCGCATGCACGTCAGTCAACTTCACAAAGAGTGCACAGTATTCGTAGTCTTATTTCTCTGCCCTCGGGGATCTCTGATCGCCTGATATCGCCCAACCCTCACAAACTAGCTGTATTCTGCCATGGGCAATGCAACATGATGTCCTATGCTGCATAAATGTTATACATGTAGTACATATATATTGATTATTAGGTTTGTTTAATTCAAGCTTTCGGGAATCATTCAATCATTGAGTGATTTCATATGAACTTATATGTATCTATATCTACCCCAATTCCAATAAAGAAATTAACTGTTCATAGAACTTGTTTTTTTCCACATAAAATGAAAAATAGGACACTGTAGTGCTCTAAATGCATTAGTGTCTCTCCTTTTTTCTCCCGCTCCCATCACCAATTCAATCCTATCCTATCCTATCCTATCCTACCCTATCCTCCTATCCTATCCTATCCTAAATTTCTCAGTTTTTTATCGTGCACCAATAAAAGCACTCTGCTACGATTTTTTTCATTTGGCATCTTTACGGAAAGTGTGAGCGAAGAAAATACATCTTGATATCTGAACGACATGAGTGTATATGAAATGGATGTATGTGCTAATGCATAACGTCATACTCACAAAATCAAAAATGACCCGCAATAAATGTCAAAAATCGATTTTCTACTATGACGTCAAACGTCGACAGAGAGGTCATGCACGTATAAAGATAAGGGGGCATAACTCAGCTATGGTTTACATTAGGTCAATGTAACTCCGATCACATGGAGAGAATTTGCTGTGGATATGGACAGTATATTTTCGTGATGTTTTGTTCACATTGAACCAAACTATTCCAATACAAATTTCCCCAATGTGAGAGGATACCTTTTGGTAGTTTCACAATTTGAAAGAAAAGATGCCAGTGTACTACATCAAAAAGCAGGCAATAGCGATTTGGATGTCCCTATCCGATACATAATTTAGTTCTTAGATTCCCATATTCTCCTGTTTGTGTATATGTATTTTTATTAATTTTCCATCATTATTAACGGAGTAACAGCCACATTTTCAAACGTAATGAAATAACTGAAAATAATGCGACATTTTAGTTGACGTCACAGCATGTTTTGTGCATTTTGTGACGTCGGAAAGAGACTACTCTGGTTTCTGATTAGTATATATCTAACCTAATTTCCATTCAATGTGTAAAAGATATCGGCTTCTGTGTCAGAATTCAACACTTTTTAGCCAAAATATAAAATGAATGGTATTATCACTGAAATAGTGTCCTGAATATATCAACAATTACACGGTTTTACTACATATCTTATTGTGAGCAACACGCGCACCTGCCTAGCATCAATTTAGCTTAAATGAAAATTTCACAACACCTGAATATTCATTGAGTATTCATTTAGGAAAAAGACTTTTCTTCTCATGATTATGAAATCAATTCCCTTCATAAGTATGCAATGAAAGGTACAAAGAAATCGCTTTTTCAGTAAAGAAGTATTACAAAATGGACGTAATGCTTGTCGAAATTAAGACTTGACCTGATGTATATATTTCTAACAATTTCCGTATAAATATTGTTTGAGTTAGACATTCTGCCATCAGATATATTTTAATCGCATTTGAATTGACTTTATTATCGAAAAACAATGATAATGAATCATGAAACGTTTTGACAAACTCGCACCTGGTCAATTAATATTGATAATAGTTTTGTCTATAAAAACGACACAAACCAATACAATGAACAAGACAATTCCTTTAAACAGTAGTATGTGTGCCCCTACATTTGATAAAATCTACAAATCATTTTCATTAATATTATCCGTTTTACTTCTAAGTTAATCGCTGTTTATTAACCTGTTCATATGTAACTGCAATATTTGTCCCAACGTATTGCACATCACGTGAACTAAAGCACATGTTGCAGTAATGGCTACGTGTGATCTTCCAACACTTGTGTAGAGGCTTAAAATGTGGTATAATACTCTTACTGAGTCAATTTCCCATGTAGATATTATTCAAACAATCAAAAGCTTTCAAAGAATAAAAACGGATACCTTATATCCACACATGATATGGTGTTGAACATGGATATATGTAGATACTGACATCAGTTTCATGAAAAAATATCTGAAAAATAAATAAATAAAAATAAATATCAACCGGTTGATATATACGAGATATATCTCGTACTAGTTCTAGAAATTTTATATAAATAAATAATGAGTACAGTACACGAACCCGGCTCGAATCCGGGGGTCCCCCCGTGTCGTACTTCTGTTTTTTTTGCTGTCCTTTTTTGTTGCCTCGAATGAGAACTCGAACATTTTTTTATTGATACGTGTTCGATGACTCACGTATCGAACGTATTTTTTTATTCTTCTAGTTTTACACTCTCGAACTCGAACGCGTTATTTAATCTACATTGTCATTGTCAGCTGCCACGTATCTCGGTTCTTGTAAGGACCACGATGCTGCTGCCATTTCTTCGGTGTTGATTCCTGGTTCATCCACGCTGATGTGTCGATCTGCTTGGAACATGGTTGGTTTTATGCTTGGTTGGTCTGGCCAGTCTCCTGGTACGAACTTCGATTGCATGCTTTGTTGTCTGTCGTCTTCTGTTTTTCTGTCGTTGTCTGTTGAGAATTTGGCTCTGTTGTGGTGCGCGTTGATGGTCCAGAATTGCATTTTTGGATTGAAGTTTGGGAACAGTGGTATTCTGTTTTGTATGAGCATTTCTACTTGTGCTCTGTATGTTAATCTGGCCTGTACGAATCCCGTCGTGTGTGTCATGGTCGTTCCGCTGGTCGTGTACATGGGGTATACCATGAGACTGCATATGGGTGCGTATTCCGGGAACTGGTAGGCCAGATTGGTTGTGGTGTGCGTGTTGTCGCATCGTACTTGTGTCCTTTGTCTCGTCACGTCCCAGTCGCTGTGTACTTCCGTTGTTACCGGTGCGTATTTTGGCGAGAGTTTTTCCCAGCTTTGTTTTCTTAGTGGTATCGGGTATTCGTGTTTTTGTTTCCATCCCGCTCTTTCGTACATGGCTCCGTTCAGGATCCATTGTTGCGATGGATTCTCGTGCATGTATGCCACGTCTACGTCTGGTACTACTACGTTTGATTCGTGATCGTTGTAGATGTCGTACAGTACGTTTGGATCCATGCTTGTTCTTGCCGTTTTGTTCCAGTCTATGGTGTCCGTGTTGCTCATCGTGTTTTCTGCTAGCCATTTTTGTGGGAAGTTTCCTCCTATGATGAGTCTTGGTAGTATCGTGTCGGATGGATCTGCCGGCATTGGGTCGTTGAACGCTTTGTTGTGCATTCCTCTTTCGTACACGTTTGATCTTTGGTTTTTGTACCACGTGTCGTTTGGATCTAGGTCTATCATGCCGTTGCTTATGTTGAGCGGTGTCAAGCTATTGTCCTGGTCTAGGTTCAGTAGTAGTTGGAAATTTTGTGGTATTCCTTGTCTTGGTTGTGCTGGTCTTACTCCTGGTGCTTCGAAGTGGCCTTGAAATCCCGTCATTTCGAATCCGTAGTTTTTCACTCTGTATTTTAGCGCTATGTTTTCGAAGTCTCTCATGTCTGCACTGGTCATGCTTGCTGCGCATTTGTTGTACGGTATGTATGAAAGTGGACTGGCCCATTCTATTTTTACTGTGTCGTCATTGTTTGGTTTGTATTTTTTCGGGTAGGTTCCCCAGGTTGCGTCCTTTTCTTTGTCCCAGTCGTCTATGTTTTTCCATGTTGTTCCTGTCGTTTGTTGCACTCCTTTTTTCCCTATGTCCTTGAAGTACTCGCAAGGGTTTTCCGTGTAGATCGGTATTGTTACTACGTACGATCTTTGGTACGTTCTTGTCACCTTTTGAAATCTTTGGTGGTCTTCGTTTTGAAAGGGTCTGTTCGCTGCCGCGTTCACGTTTGGTCCTGATCCGTGCGACACGTTCGGTGCTGTTGCTCCGTGATTTGTAGTGTTCGTCCCTGCCGCCGTTCCCGTGCGTTGTGCGTTGTCCGTCATTGTGTCTTCCTCTTTTTGTTCTTGTGCCTGTGAATCAGTAATTTGTAGCCCTTGTTTAGTGGTTGTTTTGGTGTGGTCTTTTATTTCTTTTTGTAGTTCTTTTATTTTTTTTCTCATGTTGTTTATTCTCTTTTGTATTTTTGCTATGTTTATCGGTCCTTTTTCGTTTGGTTTTGTTTTACTTTCTGTTCCTACTGTTTGTGGTGGGTCACCTGGTATTGTACTTTCGGTTATGTCCTTCCATCCTGTTTGTGATCTTTGTATGAATGCTTTTGCTGTTCTTACTGTTGTTTGTGCTTTGGTCCATTTTGCTATGTTTCCTAATTGCTTTTGTTTTTGTACTGGTACTGGGTCTAAATTTCCCTTGTACCCGAACACGTATTTGTGTCTGTCTAGGTAGTCGTGCCCCGGTGTTCCGTACCTTCTTATTTGTGCTGGTCTGTGTGTGTGTGTTTGTTCTCCTAATATGCCTTCGTGTGTGACTGATTCGTCGAAGTTTTCTATGTAGAACCATTTTTTTTCGTTTTCGTCGAAATTCCAAAGTACGTTTTCTTTTGTTTTTGCGTATCCCGGTATGTGTGTTTCGTATTCGGAACTGCTTCCTTTGAGTTGTGTGTTGTATAGGTTATGCACGTATTCTGGGTTGTCTACCCTTGTAGGATTTGACCAGTCTGGGTTTTCTCCGTGTAGTTCTGCCCTTTCTGCTGCCCTTCTCGAATCTCGTGTTTTTTCTAACCAGTTTTTAAATTTTTGTGTTCTCTTAACCCCGTATTTCCAATTTTTTTCGTACGGGTTTTTGAATTCTGCCATTTCTATTCCCCCTTCGTCTGTGAATCTTTGATATTTTGCTTTGTTTTGTTTTATGTCGTTCCATCTTCCTTTAATGCTTTGCCAACTTTTGTTGAACCTTGTTCTTATGTTTAGTCTACTGCTTGTGAGTCCTGTGTATGGACTTTCTGTTATGGGTGCGTTGTTTATGGTTCCTGCTAGCGTGAATGGTGCTATGTGTTGTCCTGCTTCGTTTGTGAGTTGTTGGTATCCCTGTCTCGTGTCTACTCCTATTTTTTTGTTTTTGTTTTTTCCTCCCAGTCTTTTGTAATTAAATTGTCCTTTGGCTCCCGTACTTCTTATTATGGTTGACCCCACTCCCCTGAGCCTAAATATGGGATTGAACGAACGTGTTCTTGCTATTCCTCTCCACCGTCCCATCTTACCTTTGCAAATGGCCGTCGTAGAAATCAGAACGAGGCTTTATCAAGGGAGATAACATTTATTTTAATTCAATTGAACAACCGCTTAACCATGGCGGTGAATTGCGAAAGTGAGAGTTCACGTAGTGAGAGTCAATCAATGTTCAATGTGTCACGTATCGGTGTTGCACACCGAATTTGTCAGTTACCATGGTGACCGAGTCGTCTTCCAGACACTTCGTTTGGTCGTGCAACATCAGGTCCAATCCACATTTGCAACAGAGTATTTGTCCACTGTTACATCCGTAATCCATCATGCGTTCGTTTTGTTCACAAGCCTTGCATCTCAGTCGAAATATTTCTGCTGTCGTCAAGTCCTCTCGAATGTGTACGAATGTACAATTTCCGTGTTCATGATCTTCAAATTCTCTTAGGTCGTCTCGGAGTAATACGAGGTTTTCTTTGGTTTTCTTTCCGTAATTTTCCCACCGTTTTCTGTACAGTGGTTCTTGGTTTCCCTCTCCGAAGTGGTAGAGCTGGTCGAACCTCTTTAATCTGGACACTAGATCTTGCTCTTCTTGCTCAACGGTCCAGATTCCGTCGTCGAGGTCGGTCGACTCTTCATGATCATGTTCCGTACTTCCCGGGCTGAGAGTATCGGTTCTGATGGTTGTTGTCTCTGGTTCATTTCTGCCTCCGCTTCTTTCAACGCTGTGTTCATCTGTTCCACCTCTTCTAGGTACAGTCGATATTTCCATGCGAGGTGTTTTTCCACCGTGTTGGTTTTGTGGTGGCCCTGGTCATTTGCGTTGTGATACTGTAGGAGAAGCGGTCTCGTTCTGGATGTCGGTACGAGGAAGGTGGCCTTGTCGGATACTTGCAGGATCTCGAAGAATCCGCTGTCTTCTATCTGCGCCGGTGTCATTTTGCTGGTCTTGTGCATCCAATATTCGTTTTCTGCATAGTCTTGATTGGTTTGCTGCCATCTTTTTGGGAGCGTTAGTGAGCACGTGGTGTGAACTGCATGGGGTCTCGTTCTCGTCGCCTCGTAGCCGCCTGTAACAACAAGGTGAATTGGGAGGAGTTTGAGGTTCTAACAATTCATTCGTTCTTGGTGGACTTGTATTTTCGTCGTCCGTCAAGACTATCGTTTCGTCTATCGTGTATTCTACTGTCATGGATTTAATGTCCTCGTCGAACGAGTCGTCCAGTATGATTTCTAATTGTTGTTGTTTTTTTTGTTCTAAGTCCGCAAATAGCTTTCCCCACATGCTTGGGTTAAGCTGCTTGCTCACCGCTTTGAGGAAGGGTGCTGTTTTTGTTTTGTACGTGTAGGTACGCGCGTCCATGGCCGACTTGGCCGCCGGGAAGAATTTGGTTATGGATTGATTTGTGGTGATGACCACGGGCGTCCGTTTGAGCAGGACGTCGCCCTGGGTTTTTTTTGTGCACCATCGTGTCCGCGCCTTCGAAGATGAGCTTACACTCTTCTACTAAGGCTTCGTCTGAAATGCACGGTTCTTCGATGACGATTAAATTTTTATCTACCGCGTCCTGCCACACGAAGTTGTAGGAACTTCCCATTTTAATTTCCGCGTAAAACCGCGTGATGGGTATGAGCGATCTCACGATGAGACTTTTTCCGCTGTTTGGCTGTCCTATGAGCACGAAGGTGTTTTTTTTTGCATTGGTTTTGTTTAATGTTGCTCTTAAATTTTCCAGGAATTCGTCTGTGTCCCACCCGTTGTGCGTTGCTATTTTTTTCATGATTTGTACGGAAGTCTCTACTGTCTCGTATTTTCCTGTGTCTTGCGTTGTTGTGTTGTGTTCGTACTCGTGCATGAGTTCGTCAAAGCTTAACGTTTGTGTTCTTTGGCATTCGAGTGCCATGGCCTTCGCTATGAGCGTGTTGTAATTGGCTCCGGCTATGATACCGAATAGTTTATCCGATTGTTTTTTTGTCAACTTGTTTTGGTTGTAAATCGTGAGTATTTCTCCTGTCTGTTTGATATTGTGTGTTTGAATGAGTTGAATCAGGAACTGTAAATTCGTGGCGTTTTTGCTTTCTTTGCTGTCTGTTTGTTTTGGAGAGGGTCTTGTTTGGAGAGGGTCTGTTTCTGTTTGTGCTTTTTCTCTACATTGTTTCCAGTATGGGCTTTCTTGTACGATTTTTCGTGGCGGTTGCGTCACGTATCTAAGCCATCCCTGCGGGTTACGCATTTTTTGCGTGTTGGGTTGGCGGTTCGGTGCGTAATTTTGTTTGCAGTGTTTCACGAGTTTCATGTACGCGTAATTTTTTGTCACGTGGTATTGCAAGTTTGTTTTGATGCCGATGTGGAGGTGATGAACACCGTCCCACGGCTTGGTTCTGTTGCTTTGTTCGTTGAGACACGTCCGTGTCTCGGCTGGGTGATCTACGATCACGCACTCGTTGCCGAGTGATTTTAGCATGTCGTCTACCCTTACTTTTAAGTCGGTCGTTTGATATTTTGCGTACGGCATGAGTGTTTGTACCACCATCGACCAATGATTTGTTAATAACGGCTCAAAAACTCCTTACCTTCGTCTTGTTGATCCATGTTGCTGTTGCTACTTTCACGAATGATTGAGTCCACGAATCCTTTGAATGGTTCTCGAAGAAGAGATAGTCCACAGTGATTCCAAGTTCTGCGCACACTAAGGTCACTAATAGCACCGTGAATAGTCCTAGGCACGTCCTGACACGTCGGCGGTCGCTTTCAAAATGGCCGTTTGTTGTTGTTGGTGACGTCATCTTGTGACGTCATTGGATGACGTCACGGGGCATCCCCATGGCAACGAGGTCAAAGGTCAATCTCGCTCATAAACTTTCTAGCTTTGTTCTACGTTCGCGTTCGAGATACAGCTTCTATGCAGGGGGACCCCCCCACACGACACGGTACGACACGACACGTGGGGTGAGGGCACCGGAGCCTCGAACGCGAACGTGTTCCTATTATTCATTTTGGTCCAAGTTCGAGAAGGCGTATATATATACTGTAAGTGCAATCGGAATGGTATGGGCATTGTGTTTACTCTTGTTCAGCCGACCTTCACCTCAAAGAAATTGCCTAATATGTGCAACAATGTTGACGTATGACATCACTACCGATGACCGATTTCTTTCAAAATGGCGGCTTCGCTGAGAAGGGTACACGGGATTTTGCGACGACTTTTTGCTTGATTCAGGGATCGTTTGTTCATAAATGTGAGATGTAAGTAATCAGAATTATTCTGACTATTTGTGTATTGTGATATGTTCTTATCGTTTACATTGTAAATGACGGAAGAAGCCAGAAATGCCGATAAGTACCGTTGTCGTTCTGCGTGATTTTGCGTCAGTCATGGCGTCACGCTGCACTGAAAGTTTGACAGTTTCTTATGAATTACCAAATTATTTCATTGTATCTATTTTCAATTTGCTATTTTGTGCCACGATACTCTTTCCCTGAATATACTATGCGTATTGAGCCATTGTAAGCAATGATTAGAGGGCTGGATGTTGGGAAAATTCCGAAAATGCTACGCAGTGTAAAATTGGAATTTTTCTTTGTTTACATTTCAGACAAGCGCTGTCTTTCGAGCACAGCGTTCGTTTTCATACTAAATATATTTCGTTTCGTTTTGTCTAGACAGTTGGTATTGGTGACAAAGACCATTTGTAATTTGATTCTAAGATATATGGGGAATCAATGATGCATTTGTCGCAGCTAACTATGAAGTATACATGATGTAATGGGCTTCTCAACACCGGCCTTCTCGAAACGTGATTTAGTAAACACTATCCAATATGGCGGAAAGCGCACTTCGGCGTTCGTGTAAGTGTATTTTCGAAAACATCCCAACCGATTCTAGGTACATCGGTGACGTTTCAGAATTATCATTACTGGTTACATGAAAACTTGATATCAGTGATCATTAATATGCTATTTTTGAAATTCATTACTCCCAGTAATTATCCGATTTTCATATTTCAAAACATACTGCAAATAACGCTGTGAATCTCGATTTTGTACAGTTTGAAAAATGGCGACATTTACGAAGAAGCCTATTTTGAAAGGCGATTTTAAGCACTTTCGCTTGGTCTGAGATAATAGTGGATGGTATCAAGAAACTGGGAATTTTCCGCAGAATTCAAAAGTGTGAAGTATTTATATATGCGTGGTATATTTAGAATTTTATTCGACTTCAAAGTGAGGGGTGAAGAGGAGGGACATATATGTCCCTGTGGCATCCAGGGGGTTAAGTCATTTGAATATTTCGAAAACCAAGCTTGTGGTGAAGTCTTGATCTTGACAGCTTGGACGGACAGCAGACGGGTGGAAACCTGTGACGTCAGAACGGGCGATGATGACGTCATTACGTCTGTACTTGAACAAGCGGACCTTCGTCCTGGGACGGCAAACAGAGGCGTGTTATGTGAACAAATTTCAGTCAACCTGTACAGATACACTGTCCACTTCTGACGACGTTTCGGTATCTGCTAAACTATTAACCATTCACCCCTGCACTTGGTGATTCTAAAGTACTCTGTGGCTGGGTATTTTTTTGTAAACATACATTGTTTTAATGCATACGACAGTACGAAATGCAAAAAGATTCCAAACATGTTTGTTATGTTGTAACTGGTGAACACAGGATCTAACCTGTATTTATTCAGAATCTAACCTATTTCAAAATGCATTACCGTGCCTAGCACCGGTACAGGTAAATGTGAAGTTGCATAAATTGTTTTCCAGAGTATATCCCGCTATAACATGTGGAGCACATGGGGCTTTACCGCACTGCTACACCTTAAACAAATTGATCCCTTCTAATTCCTGTTTTGTTTCACAGACGAAGCAGTAATACTAGCAAACAACCAGTCACGGGGAATCATATTCACGCACAGAGGCGTGTGCACCCTCTGCCGGATGCTGAAAGACCATTCACGGTTAAAATTGGAGTAAATAATGAATCTTACGCATAAGCATGTACAACGTAGACGTCAGTACTTATTACTTGGCACATTACATAACAGACATGTGGGCATTTTTGGAGGGCGAGGGAATTTATCATGGCATTACTTATTTGAAGATGGTGAGTGATGATAAGAACGGAATTGTTGTAGTTTAAACACTATTTACGGTCCATCAGGGCGATGCAAACACCATTACAAACAACTAACAAACATTTGGCCTTTTGGGGCACTTTGAGTGCCGACTAACATCGATTTGTACTGTCATAATAACATTGTCGCTCGCCTCTAACACATGACCTGCGAGGTAGGACGGCCATCAGTGGACACGGAAAGGACACCTCCCTCATCATGATCGTGCGGTTACTGGATCTGGCACGTGGATGAGGTCACGGTGGGACGATTCCAGCATTATAACGGCATTTCTTGATGGAAAACGAGGCAGTCTTACTTTTTGGAGTGAGTGTTTCTCTTTTAAAAACTGATTATTTATGGAGTATGGACAATGTAACGTATTCCTGGATAAAATATTGGGTTTTTATTGGGGAACGCCCTCACACTACCTGGAATGGTTATTCTATAATAATAACAAAATGTCCGAAATACGACAGTGCCGACACAGATTGACCCAAAAAAAAGATATAAACGTGCAATTCAACTTATACACATGCACAAAAGTTAAGAGCCACCCACTATTTTTGTGATCTGCTACTTGGGATACTCAGTGGTAACTATCATAACGAGATCTATGACTGTCATTGACATCATTGGTTTCATTATGTTTGGCAACTAAACGGGTGATGACGCTGTGATGACGACCCATATGCCTTGCAATGGCCCTGCATGACATGCCAGCATTTTTTATGCCTATCACCTATCACCTGCCATCCCTCAGCGGTAGTTAACTTTCTCCTCACAAAGACTGATTTCCTAACTCTAAAGTGATAGGAAAATCTCACAACAGACCGGTGAAACCAAGTGTGTGAAACTTGATTTTCAAGACTGATTTTCAAGATTCAGCAGAACGTTTTCCTCGTTATATCTTGACAATCTTAGGTTCCAGAATGGTTAATTCAGTCATAAACATTTATAGTTTATACTTCGGATCTTCTTCCGTGGTAAAATAAATACACTATAAAAAATGTTGCGCTTAACTTTTGTGCATGTGTATAAATTTACTGTTGCTGAAAAAAAGACACTTCAGACATTCTCTAGCAGCAAAAAATGAAACGATGACGAAACATGATACATGTTTACTACTGTGACATCACTGCTGCATAAGGGCGCTCCTATATGGAGTATATTGTGGTGCTGCTCTGGGTACACAGTATGAAGTATGTCTACACTGACATACAAGTCCTTACATTTCATTAGCTTGGTTCACTGTTCCTGGAACGACATATGGGGAAAAATCGGAATGACAACATTTTTTAAACCAGCAAAGGTAAAGAATGTTTTAGCAATAACATTAATCAAATGTTTTCTGAATGGATAAAACGGTCACAACGTATTTCGCTCTGGCCTAAAAGCTGAATATACGATTCATTATATAAAAATAACCCCTGTATACCGTAAGAATTACATTATATCAAAACATTGACAGCAGAAAGATTCATATCTATATATTAAAAAACGGCACAAGGTGCGTGAAGATGCCCCGCCCGCCGCGCCGTACCGTACAGGACTCAATGGATAAACGTCTTTCTTTCTTTTCTACAGCTGACACGCTGCGAGGTTGGTCGCCGGGCCTGACGTCATAGCTAGCGTCGTGACGTCATATAGCTGGCGGTGCTGACGACATAGCCTCTGTACTCTAAACCCACCACTGTACATACTTGTACCCAGTTGTTATGGCAAGGTACTGACGTGCCACTGAAGGTCTGCAAGGACTGAAAACGGCAATGTGGGCGAGATAACGATAATTTCAGACACTTACTGCACTCGACACTACCAATTCAGTTGTGTTCACAATCCCACTGAAATACTACTGAATGATTGTTTGAGCAGCACAGGCATTGTTGTATGCACAAGTGCCACTGACACATACGCTAGATATTATCCAAGCCGGAACAGTACCTGGTACGTAATGGAGTCAAAAGTGTTTAATCCCTGTAGTTCCGATTCCCCTGATGACGAGTGCATTTGAATACATGTATTACACTTTGCAGGTGTTTGCATAGCGTCAGTGTGGTACAACAGTTCGATTTGGAAACTGAATAAAACATTCTATGTTCAGCAAAGGGTCGCCTCTAGGATCACCCAGATAGCAGGGCGTGTCCAGCTGATCTTCCATGGCCCACAGGAAAGCAACTGCACCCAAGCGGATAGAATTTGTAACTATCGTGTTATTGCTGGTAACACAGTACTCCACAAAGAGCAAAAGCTTGTACAGAATTAAGAATCTATTTTATTCTTTTCATCTTTAAATACACACATGGATGCGACTGTTCAAATCAAGTAAAGATATACAGAATTGACAAGCATTATCCCAGCTGTGTCAGTATTTTCTCTTTCGTCAGGATCTCTCTCTGAAATCAAACAAAATCAAATTTAAAATTATACAATTTTTTAATCTGCCTGTTACATACTGTTAAAACTGTAGGTTACAACAAACCTGTATTCTATTCTGAACATCTGTATTGTTTCTGTATTTCTTGTAAAGATATGAGTTATGTTTGCTAAATAAATGTTGTCATGCTCCAGAACTGGATTTCACCGGCAGTAACACTTCTTGTGTGCGAAAATAACTATGTAACAATGTTGCGTTACTTAATGGAACACTGTTAAAACAAAGAAGTTGGTGCTAGACGTACTGTGCACTGTTGACTTGCCGAGTAGTGTGTATCGTCACCGACAGACGGATGACGTCGTGTGATCTGGGCATATTTGAGATGATGAGACAGATAATTAATACAATTATCCTAACATATGCAAGATGGAAGGATTGTAACATCGTTTACGTCTTTGGCTGTTTCTTGGTGTCGGTAAGAAGACAGTAAATCTTGCAGTTAGGGGTGAAATGGGGTGGCTCTCCTGTATTTCAAGACAATAAATAGAAATTACCCGTTTTTGGAGAAAATTAAATACATGTACAGCTGAACCATAAGACTGACTAGTTGCATTCAAACTTGGTCCTTGAGGTTAAGGAAATCCCCTAGGATAACATGGTCTTAAATTTCTTCAGACAAATTAATTTCTGATGATGTTCCAGTTACTAGAATATTCAAAAATACTCTGGGAGTTTCTCCTTATGTTCGTTCAGTCTCTGACCGCTCTCAGCGAAGGGAGATGTGTCTCCCTCCTTTTTTGGACGTAGAAGTTGGTGGACTTTCCCGTCGCAAAACTGCATTAAAGCAACGTATATCTAAACACTGCAATTACTCTGAAGCTGAAGATGACACATTTTCTAACCTCATGTCCATTTTATTTAGACATCCGATCTACGTTATGCTATTTACTCACAATTCTTTATTCTGCCCTCCACAGATGAAATCAGTCTTAGGAAGTATCCCCAACTCTCCACACCACTTGTCGCTACAGTGAGCGCTATGTTTAGGCGCAGAAAAAAAACCTTATAATGTAACAATTTTAAGAAAGATTCGTGAGAATTTATACTTATACCTTTCTTGTGTGATAAAATTTGAATTATATTTTAGCGCTTTAGCTCTCAAATAGTTTTTATTGTAACTAAGTGTCTGGTAGGCCATTTCTGGCTGGACAACGTATTATGAATATGTGCAATTTGTCTTCTTCTTGAAAACGTGTATTGTGCCATGCGTATGCTTCTGTGTTGTGCATTACTACCCGCAAAACAAACTTTAAACACATATATAATGGTAACTCCCATCGCATACAGCAGGTCGCATGGATTGTCGGGTCTGGCACTGAATACCAACCATAGTTTACACTCACTCACTCACTCACTCACTCACTCATTTCACCGGGGCTACCGTCGTTGAATCCGACACAACAAATGCACAAACAAACCATCACCGTGAAACATTGATAAATTCATTTGTTGTTGACAGAGTGTAACTATAAATTCTGAAACGTCAACCAATTTCCCTTCGACTCATAAACGGTCACGTGACTTGGTAAATAATATTTTATGTGTGCCTGAATGAATCAAGTATGTGTTGTTGATGTATTCAGGGTATTTCTGTGGAAATATGGACACTTAAACATAATATACTATAATAATTATGACATAGAGGCTTAATGTTGGTATGGAAAAGAACCACACAACTGTTTCAGACCAAAGCCATTCGCAGCAATTATTTGTAAACAAGTCAGTCGGTCTCCGGAAGTCAACAATAACTGGGGGCAAGTACACAGCCCAGTGTCAGGGCACAGCCGTGACGTCAGTGTAGTCAGTTATGACTTTTCTTGTGTAAACAGCAACTGGGTGCCGAGACGGGGACAGAGTCATGACGTCATCATTGACAGATATGACGTCACGCCTCGAACACAACAGTTCTGGCGGCAGACTGGTCAGCTGAGAGACTGTTGTCACCTCCGAGAGAGATAACAGTGGGCTTAGTGTGTCATGTCTGGGAACTCTTTGACTGTGCCAAGATGAACACCATGAAACATACAATCAGAGTGACACAAAAGCAAATAACAATTGAAGAATGAAGGTGCAACAATTGAAAATTTCTAAAAATACAAGCAACCACTGTTATTGGCAATTTCATAATTATATGGTGCAGTTTATTTTACAATCTAATCAATCAAAGGGAACACAGGTACGCATCCACACACGCCACGTGATCAAAGAAGGTACAGCTTTTCCGGAGATCTTTCATTGGCTGAACATTATTTACAATTTGACAATCTAAGTCTATTGATGTAACTTGATGTGTGAAATGAAAGGCTTAGCATGAAATCGGTCTTAAATTTCAGAGTAGCCATGTAACCATAAAAATCTCACGAAGAAATTCCAAGCCTTATTTGACAATTAAGGAACCTAGTGTTTAGTGGAAACGTCTATTACTTGCAAAGCTGACAGTTTGACATATGTCTACATACTCGGATATTCCCAAGCAGCTTGTTTTACGGTTGTACCAGTTACTGTAGTGATCTGAGCAGCTTCGGACAGAGTCAAAAAGGAACATTCGTGACACTGCATGTTTACATTTTGCCACAATCTATTCTATCGTTGTTTGGACATACACATATGATACGACATGTTGGAAATATCGGCGCTGTTACTACTGAACGTACAGGCTGTCGGTACTGGATGTACTGTCTGTACAGTCTGTTTATACTTGGTGTCAGTAGTGGGTGTACAGTGTACAGTCTGTTAGAACTGGATGTACAGTCTTAGTACTTAGTGTAGACTTTGCGAGTACCGGAAGTAGAATTTTCTCAGGACCGGAAGTAGAATGTCAGCACCGGAAGTAGAATTTTCTCAGGACCGGAAGTAGAACTTTCTCAGGACCGGAAGTAGAATGACAGCACCGGAAGTAGAATTTTCTCAGGAACGGAAGTAGAATGTCAGCACCGGAAGTAGAATGACAGCACCGGAAGTAGAAGTTTCTCATGACCGGAAGTAGAATGTCAGCACCGGAAGTACAATTTTGTCGGCACCGGAAGTAGAATGTCAGAACCGGAAGTAGAATTTTCTCAGGACCGGAAGTAGAATGTCAGCACCGGAAGTAGAATTTTCTCAGGAACGGAAGTAGAATGTCAGCACCGGAAGTAGAATGACAGCACCGGAAGTAGACGTTTCTCATGACCGGAAGTAGAATGTCAGCGCCGGAGGAAGAATTTGTCATAGACTGGAAGTAGAATTTTGTCATGACCGAAAGTACAATTTTCTCAGAACCGGAAGCTGAATTTTATGTCGACTGGAAGTATATTTTGAGAGGACCGGAAGTAGAAATTGTCAGTACTAAAAGTAGAATTTTTGAGCACTGGAAGTACCGTTTGTCCTCACCACCAGTTTATCCCTATTAAACTTCCACCCTGCACTGCACGCCAGGGGGTGGCTGGTGTTCAACACTGACCAGAGTACCCTACCTCCCTTTAAGACTGACAGTGTACTGTACAGAGGTGGCTGGTGTCCAACACTGACCAGTGCATCTACCTCCGTTTAATTAAGACTGACAGTGTACAGTACAGGGGTGGCAGGTGTACAACACTGACCACTGTACCCCACATCCCATCCCACTCAGTTTCTTCAGTATTTTATTCAACAATTATAATCAAAATAGTATGTGAGTGGGTGAGTGAGTTTTCTGGTCATATTGGCAGTATTTCCACTATGTAGTGATTAAAACAAGCTATATATTCATGACACTTAAAACAAGAATATTTAGACCAAGTGACAAACTACATTAAAAACAAGGAAATTATAAAATATGGACAATACTAGATATAAAACAAGCAACAGGTTATCAACAACTGAAGGTACATCACCAATACATTTCACTATTTTTGCACTAAAACTTATCCCTTGTGATGGAAAAATCAGTAGTCAAGCAGGACAGGCTTGACCGTGATTCTTTCATCACAAGGGATACAGAATGGAGGCACCTCAACTTTCAACAGGAACCATGAGTATATCTGACATGAGAAAAACAGCTGTTGCATAATGACTTCTTCAAAGCTGGACTGAAAACCAAAGTTGATATATTCACAAGCTGGTTTAATTTCAATTGATGGACCACTTCATCTGCATTAATGGTAAGGTCTGATGATTGGTTTGTTGTGAGTGTAGGGAAGTAGAAGTGGTGTCACAGATCTATTGGGTGCTGCTTTAGCTCCAGCATCAACCTGCGTTACCAGAAATTCAAACATGGCAGGGAAATAAACCAAAACAAATGTTGTTTTAGCTAGTAGCAACAACATTAAATAACTCAATAATTTCATATAAAAGTAGATGTTAAGAAGATATATTTTTAATAGCCACAAAGACATGAGAGAGAATCCGAAAATATGACTAACTGAGTATATTTATGCGGTTACTTATGTTTCAGAGCTGTTAATGTGACACTTATCTCTGCTGCTGCTGAAAACCACTGGGACAAAATGTTTTTGTTTCCTGCCTGTCCTTATGGATGACAGTTCTTTCAATGCCAGTAAGTAAATGTATTTTTCTTTCAGAAAAATATCATTCAGAAGTTCTACTTTTCATCTCGATCAGCAGCAACTTGTTAGTTGTCCCATTTTTTGTTTAATGGAAATTAGCCAAGATGTAGGGCCAACACACTCTTTCTATTTTTATCAAATTTCCACCCTTAACATAGTACCATAAACCTAACATTCTGAATGAGGTATCCCAAACGCACCATAGGACTATAACATTAAGACTCTGAAAGGGGTGTCCCACCCATACCATGGCACCTTAACCCTAAGACTCTCAAAGGGGTGTTCCATGCAGAACATAGCACCCTAACCCTAAGACTCTGAAAAGGGTGTCCCACCCATACCATGGCACCTTAACCCTAAGACTCTCAAAGGGGTGTTCCATGCAGAACATAGCACCCTAACCCTAAGACTCTGAAAAGGGTGTCCCACCCATAACATAACACCCTAACCCTAAGACTCTGAAAGGGGTGTTCCATGCAGAACATAGCACCCTAACCCTAAGACTCTGAAAGGGGTGTTCCACCCTTAACATAACACCCTAAACCTAAGACTCTGAAAGGGGTGTTCCACCCTTAACATAACACCCTAAACCTAAGACTCTGAAAGGGGTGTTCCATGCAGAACATAGCACCCTAACCCTAAGACTCTGAAAGGGGTGTTCCACCCTTAACATAACACCCTAAACCTAAGACTCTGAAAGGGGTGTTCCACCCATACCATGGCACCTTAACCCTAAGACTCTGAAAGGGGTGTTCCACCCTTAACATAACACCCTAAACCTAAGACTCTGAAAAGGGTGTCCCACCCATACCATGGCACCTTAACCCTAAGACTCTCAAAGGGGTGTTCCATGCAGAACATAGCACCCTAACCCCAAGACTCTGAAAAGGGTGTCCCACCCATAACATAACACCCTAACCCTAAGACTCTGAAAGGGGTGTTCCATGCAGAACATAGCACCCTAACCCTAAGACTCTGAAAGGGGTGTTCCACCCTTAACATAACACCCTAAACCTAAGACTCTGAAAGGGGTGTTCCACCCTTAACATAACACCCTAAACCTAAGACTCTGAAAGGGGTGTTCCATGCAGAACATAGCACCCTAACCCTAAGACTCTGAAAGGGGTGTTCCACCCTTAACATAACACCCTAAACCTAAGACTCTGAAAGGGGTGTTCCACCCATACCATGGCACCTTAACCCTAAGACTCTGAAAGGGGTGTTCCACCCTTAACATAACACCCTAAACCTAAGACTCTGAAAAGGGTGTCCCACCCATACCATGGCACCTTAACCCTAAGACTCTCAAAGGGGTGTTCCATGCAGAACATAGCACCCTAACCCTAAGACTCTGAAAGGGGTGTTCCACCCTTAACATAACACCCTAACCCTAAGACTCTGAAAGGGGTGTTCCATGCAGAACATAGCACCCTAACCCTCTGAAAGGGGTGTTCCACCCTTAACATAACACCCTAAACCTAAGACTCTGAAAGGGGTGTTCCACCCTTAACATAACACCCTAAACCTAAGACTCTGAAAGGGGTGTTCCATGCAGAACATAGCACCCTAACCCTAAGACTCTGAAAGGGGTGTTCCACCCTTAACATAACACCCTAAACCTAAGACTCTGAAAGGGGTGTTCCATGCAGAACATAGCACCCTAACCCTAAGACTCTGAAAGGGGTGTTCCACCCTTAACATAACACCCTAAACCTAAGACTCTGAAAGGGGTGTTCCACCCATAACATATCACCCTAAACCTAAGACTCTGAAAGGGGTGTTCCACCCATAACATAACACCCTAACCCTAAGACTCTGAAAGGGGTGTTCCACCCTTAACATAACACCCTAACCCTAAGACTCTGAAAGGGGTGTTCCACCCATAACATAACACCCTAAACCTAAGACTCTGAAAGGGGTGTTCCATGCAGAACATAGCACCCTAACCCTAAGACTCTGAAAGGGGTGTTCCACCCTTAACATATCACCCTAAACCTAAGACTCTGAAAGGGGTGTTCCACCCATAACATATCACCCTAAACCTAAGACTCTGAAAGGGGTGTTCCACCCTTAACATAACACCCTAACCCTAAGACTCTGAAAGGGGTGTTCCACCCTTAACATAACACCCTAGCCCTAAGACTCTGAAAGGGGTGTTCCACCCATAACATAACACCCTAAACCTAAGACTCTGAAAGGGGTGTTCCATGCAGAACATAGCACCCTAACCCTAAGACTCTGAAAGGGGTGTTCCACCCTTAACATAACACCCTAACCCTAAGACTCTGAAAGGGGTGTTCCACCCTTAACATAACACCCTAACCCTAAGACTCTCAAAGGGGTGTTCCACCCATAACATATCACCCTAAACCTAAGACTCTGAAAGGGGTGTTCCATGCAGAACATAGCACCCTAACCCTAAGACTCTGAAAGGGGTGTTCCACCCTTAACATAACACCCTAACCCTAAGACTCTGAAAGGGGTGTTCCACCCTTAACATAACACCCTAACCCTAAGACTCTGAAAGGGGTGTTCCACCCATAACATAACACCCTAAACCTAAGACTCTGAAAGGGGTGTTCCATGCAGAACATAGCACCCTAACCCTAAGACTCTGAAAGGGGTGTTCCACCCTTAACATATCACCCTAAACCTAAGACTCTGAAAGGGGTGTTCCACCCATAACATATCACCCTAAACCTAAGACTCTGAAAGGGGTGTTCCACCCTTAACATAACACCCTAACCCTAAGACTCTGAAAGGGGTGTTCCACCCTTAACATAACACCCTAACCCTAAGACTCTGAAAGGGGTGTTCCACCCATAACATAACACCCTAAACCTAAGACTCTGAAAGGGGTGTTCCATGCAGAACATAGCACCCTAAACCTAAGACTCTGAAAGGGGTGTCCCACCCATACCATGGCACCCTAACCCCAAGACTCTGAAAAGGGTGTCCCACCCATACCATGGCACCTTAACCCTAAGACTCTCAAAGGGGTGTTCCATGCAGAACATAGCACCCTAACCCTAAGACTCTGAAAAGGGTGTCCCACCCATAACATATCACCCTAAACCTAAGACTCTGAAAGGGGTGTTCCACCCTTAACATAACACCCTAAACCTAAGACTCTGAAAGGGGTGTCCAACCCATACCATGGCACCCTAAACCTAAGACTCTGAAAGGGGTGTTCCACCCATAACATAACACCCTAAACCTAAGACTCTGAAAGGGGTGTCCAACCCATACCATGGCACCCTAAACCTAAGACTCTGAAAGGGGTGTTCCACCCTTAACATAACACCCTAAACCTAAGACTCTGAAAGGGGTGTCCAACCCATAACATAACACCCTAACCCTAAGACTCTGAAAGGGGTGTTCCACCCATAACATATCACCCTAAACCTAAGACTCTGAAAGGGGTGTTCCACCCTTAACATAACACCCTAAACCTAAGACTCTGAAAGGGGTGTCCAACCCATACCATGGCATCCTAACCCTTGGATCTGAAAGGGGTGTCCCACCCATAGCATGGCAACCTAACCCTAAGACTCTGAAAGGGGTGTCCCACCCATAGCATGGCACCTTAACCCTAAGATTCTGAAAGGGGTGTCCCACCCATACCATGGCAACCTAACCCTAAGACTCTGAAAGGGGTGTCCCACCCATAGCATGGCAACCTAAGCCTAAGACTCTGAAAGGGGTGTCCCACCCAGAGCTGGGTGTCGTAAATCTCTTACCTTTAAAAGACTGCCAACTCACAGCATCCTTACCCTCAGACCTTTAAAGGGGTCCCCACCAAGAGCAGGTACACCCTTACTCTCGGACCTTAGAGGGGTGCACCACCCACAGAATGGCCCCATAACCCTCCGACCTATAAAGGGGTGCCCCACCAAGAGCAGGGCACCCTAACTGTAAGACCTTAAAGGGGTGCACCACCCTTAGCACGGCAATCTAACTATCCAACCTTTAAAGGACTGCCAACCCACAGCATGGCATCCTTACCCTCAGACAGACCTTTAAAAGGGGTGCTCCCCCAGAACATGGCACACTAACTCTCAGACCTTTAAAGGGGTAACCCAACCATAGCCTAGAACCCTAACGTGTTCCAGCCTGAGGAAGATAAACAATATTGATGATACATGACTGAACCGTATGCAGATGACAAAGCTCCAACCTTGTATTGAGAAACACAGGAGAGAATGCAAGGAGTAGCCGACTGCCATGTAACGTCATGTTACGTTACGTCACGTCATGTCATGTCATGTCATGTCATGTAACGTCATGTCATGTCATGTCATGCCAACCAGTTTCAATTCAATTTCAAACCAATACTGACCTAGAAGCAATGCTTGGAATGGAGGAAGTCACTGCACGCCATCAGATTAGTTACCCATAGTATTTGAGAGGACTTGAGCCAAAATATTTAACCCATAATATTCAGGCTATGACAAAGACCCTGACTTAAACCTCCACCTGGACTGATGTAAAATAATTCCAAGACGGTTCTCCTTGGTCAGACAATGTTTGAGCAACAAGAACTCAGATGTCAGTGAACTCCATCTCATTCCTGCGATATGAGTTCAATACTCCCTACAGCCCAAGCAAGAGTCATGTTAACTCCATATTTCCCCATTCCCTACAGCTCAAGCAAGAGTCATGTTATCTCCATATTTCCCCCTTTCACCTGTCCCTTTCATCGCCACCAAATTGATGCAGGAACTGGATTATCTCCCTTCCAGTCAGAGAAAGCTTGACAGAGGTGTTTATTTAACCCAATAATACAGTCTTAGCTTGGAGACATAAATAATATGTAAGCTATAACAAAGAACCCTGACTTATAAACTAAATCTAAATGCTGCAAATGAATACAAGGCAATTTTGCTTGGTCAGTTTGTGGTTGAGCAACACTGACAGACCTGCTGAATTAATATTAATGTTCAGAGAGTCCATGAAAGACTTTCTTAGCTCAGTGACTAAATTTCGTTTTTTGACATCCCTTATCTTAAACAGCATCTGTATCTGACTGGCGTTTGGTACAATTACTACTCAAGGATCACACTTCTCATCTGAGACACACTCGGAACACAGGTGGACAGCCACTGGAAACAGTCAACTTGTAGCAGGGTTATTATCCTCACGACATGCCGACATACAGATACAGAAAATTCCTGAGTAAAGGACCAACTTTAATGTACTGACATAGGTATTAAATATCTTGACTGAACTGAGTGACACTGTAGTGCTACCTCATCTACCAAAGGTAGCTCTCTCTACACCATACGACATCTTGTAAGATTTTCTTCACAAACATATTAATAATCAGGAACAATTTAAATATTTCACAAAAATATTTGGCGTCCTTTTCATAAAATGGCTTCCATACAGTGATCAAGTATGCTGTCCCTCAATTTCTGTCATTGCAGGCCACTGGGCATTGAAGTTTCACTATATTGAACCTGACAAAAAGCACACCAAGGGAGCTTACTCTTCCACCAAATGTTCTAAATTATCTCCCCCTTGTCTACTGATCACATACAACCCCTGTTGCATAATGCACCACAATAAAGAAAACTGATCAACGACATTTGGCAGCTAAACGGTATGTCCATGGTGTGTTAATGAAACAATATCATGTCAAATTGGGAAAATCCTAAATAAAAAGGTGACCTCAAGATACAACATGGTCACTTCAAGGAAATATGTCATTTTTGGGTAAGGGAGTATCTGCAATCTCCGGGGAGGATATGTCACCTGGATTGACTCCCTGGATGCTGAGGTTTTTTCAGGCGCACACTTTCATTAGATTTGAAAAGTGACTGTTGTGCGAGAATTGGACCTGGATCTGCATACAACTATGAAATTACACAGAAATGTAGAATATTAAATTTCCTGCCTGTTGATACAAAAATAACTGTAACTACCTCAGTAGTTTGAGATACAGACAAAATTTTGTTATTGATAAAAAACAAGCCTTAGCAATGAAAATACAGTCTGCTATCTGAATGACATAAGCATACATGAAATGGGTTTGTGCGCTCAAGATTGAAAATGACTCACAGTAATTGTCAAGTTCTTCTGTGATGTCAAATAACAACAGACAGGTTATACAAGTATAAAGATAAGGGGCATAATTCCACTGTTTAACATTAAGTCAACTTAACTCTGATCACATAGAGACACTCTTGCCATGCCTATTCTAAAAGGTACTGACTCGTTACATGGAATGAATACACAGCTGGATGTTAGAAATATTCAGAAATGCTATATAGTGTAAAAACAGAAGTTTTCTTTGGTCACATATCAAATGAGCGCAATTTCTCAAGCACAACGTTTATCTTTACATACAGAATCGTTAGTTTCATTGTATTTACACGGTTGGTATTGGTGACAGAGACCATTTATAATTTGAATCTAAAATGTATGGGGAATTCTGGGATGCATTTGTCGCATCTAAATTCTTGTTCTCACAACACTACAAACCATGCAGGTACTCAATTTCAATTTGTCCTACACACCCCAGCCCTACCAACAACAACACTAACAACAACCCAGATCAATACAAACTGAAAATGTGGCCATGTCATTTTATTCAAAGAAGATATAGATATAATATCCTTGTATGTATTCCTGCTTATGAATTGATTTTATTTAATGCATCAATTTCAATTTTGTACAAAAGTACCAAAATAAAGAGAGTTAAACCATGCAACACCCCTTGCATCTTTTTTTTTTTGGTATTATCGACATGTATACCTGGGGCTCATCTGTCAGCTGGGAGGGAGGTAGGGGGAGAAGGGGGAGAGGGAGAAGACACACTTAATACCTGGGTTAATCTACATGTATACCTGGGGCAGATGACACCTGAAGGAATGTGCACTGCCACTGGAATGGGGAGGAGTATCTCCCATCTTGGGGGTACATGTATCACCTGAATGAATGTGCACTGTCTCTGGAATGGGGAGGGGTATCTCCCATCTTGGGGGTACATGTATCACCTGAATGTATGCACTACCACTGGAATGGGGAGGGGTATCTCCCATCTTATGGGTACATGTATCACCTGAATGTATGCACTGCCACTGGAATGGGGAGGAGTATCTCCCATCTTGGGGGTACATGTATCACCTGAATGAATGAATGTGCACTGTCACTGGAATGGGGAGGGGTATCTCCCATCTTGGGGGAACATGTATCACCTGAACGTATGCACTGTCTCTGGAATGTGGAGGGGTATCTCCCATCTTGGGGGTAGATGTATCACCTGAAAAATGTGCAGTGTCACTGGAAGGGGGATGAGGATACGTCATCTTCAAGGTAGATTTATCACCTGAAGGAAGAAGCAATGCCACTGGAAGGAGGATCAGGGTCTGTCATCTTCAGGGTAAATGTATCACCTGAATGAATGTGCACTGTCACTGGGGATGAGGGTGTGTCATCTTGGGGGTAGATGTATCACTTGAAGATGATCTCTCACCTTGAAGGCAGATTTATCACCCAAGTGAATCCGTACAGTCACCCGAAGGGGGATCTTGCACCTTGAAGGTAGGTATATCACCCGAGTGAATCTGTACTGTTACTGGAAGGGGGATCTCGCACCTTGAAGGTAGGTATATCACCTGAGTGAATCTGTACAGTCAACCGAAGGGGGATCTCTCACCTTGAAGGTAGGTATATCACCTGAGTGAATCTGTACAGTCACCTGAAGGGGGATCTCGCACCTTGAAGGTAGGTTTATCACCTGAGTGAATCTGTACTGTTACTGGAAGGGGGATCTCTCACCTTGAAGGTGGATATATCACCAGAGTGAATCTGTACAGTCACCTGAAGGGGGATCTCTCACCTTGAGGGCAGATATATCACCTGAGTGAATATGTACTGTTACTGGAAGGGGGATCTCTCACCTTGAGGGTAGGTATATCACCTGAGTGAATCTGTATTGTTACTGGAAGGGGGAGGGGATCTGTCATCCTGTGGGGAGGGGATCTGTCATCCTGGAAGTAGAGTTGTCACCTGTGTGAATCTCAGTCTGGATATCTGTTCTTGTGTACTGGACCATTTGACGAGCATCACCTAAACCTGAAGCTATACAAACCACCCCGAAGACATCCTATTGACACCCAGCAGTACACACCTCTATCTTTGACATATCTGCTCTGTGGTACTGGACCCTTTCAAGAGCAACACCTAAACCTGAAGCTATACAAACCACCCTGAAGACACCCTGTACACACCCAGCAATACACACCTCTGT
The DNA here is from genome assembly GCF_037392515.1 of Haliotis asinina. Lineage (NCBI taxonomy): Eukaryota > Metazoa > Mollusca > Gastropoda > Lepetellida > Haliotidae > Haliotis > Haliotis asinina. The sequence continues at coordinate 11,840,578 of NC_090295.1, read as the reverse complement.
GACATACCTGTTCTTGTGTACTGGATCATTTCAGGAGCAACACCTAAACCTGAAGCTATACAAACCATAACCACAAAATACTACATCTCACCTATACCAGAGTGACACAACACCCTTAATACACCCTTAGAACCACATGCTCTGAGGATCCAATCCAAACTCTTTTGTTTGAACACTTGGACATTTTGTTACCAATCTTATCAATCATTGTGAACTTATGCTTACAACAAGGCACTTTTCCTGATATCTTGGAGAAGGCAGTCATCCGACCACTCCTGAAGAAACCTACCCTAGATTCAGATAATCAGAAAAATTATCGGCCAGTTTCAAACCTTTCCTTCTTTTCCAAAATTATTGAAAAAGCTGCCAACATAAGACTAAAATCACATCTATCTGACAACAGTCTACTACATGACTTTCAGTCGGCCTACCGCGCACGTCATAGCACAGAGACAGCTCCGCTGCGAGTCGAGAATGAGTTTCGGTCTCAAGTAGACAGAGGATACATGTCAACTTTGATTCTTTTTGACCTGTCCCTGGTTTTCGATACTGTTAATCATAGGCAACTAATGAACACCACGGTTGATATGAAGATAGAGGGGACTGCTCTTTGGATATAAAGGCTTGGATGACCAGCAGGAAACTCAAACTTAACGACAAGACCGAGGCTATACTGATTGGATCTAAGTGTCAACTTCAATCAGTGGATGAGGCTTATGCTATCATTGGACAAGCTGAAATCCATTTCTCGGACAAAGTTAAGAGTTTCGGTGTCTATCTAGACTCACAGCTTACCATGGAGAAGCAGGTAGACAGTCTCTGCAGGTCATGCTACTTTCACTTAATATGCACTGGCCAGATTCGGAATCTTCTCACCACTGAAGTCACAAAAACATTATTCCAATCCCTTGTTCTTTCACGACTAGACTATGCCAATAGCCTTCTCTTTGGAATTAATAAATCATTATTACAAAGGCTCCAGAAAGTACAGAACACTGCAGCACAGATGGTGTCAAGAGTGTCCTAATTTTTAACAATTACTCCAGGGCTTCAATCACTACACTGGCTTCCTATAGAAGCCAGACCGAAAGTCTTGTGCCTGACCTACAAGTGCTACTATGGATTGACTCCATCATACCTATCCTGTCTACTCAGTCACCACCAGTCCCAACGTTCGCTACGTTCAGATAACCTCCACCTTCTGTCCATTCCTCAGTACAACTTCACAAGCTCTGGTGATACGTCATTGTGTTCATGCCCCAACACTCTGCATTAACAGTGTAGCCAACACTCTGCATTAACAGTGTAGTTGTCCACGTGTCCATTTCCAACAAGTACCTTTGATCTGGAGCTATGCACAACCCCTTCAGAGATCATGTTACCTAAACATACACATGCCAGTGTGTATCCAGCCTCTGAACTGATCTATTTGACCATGTTTTTCCAAGCATACCTTAAATCTGAACATACACAAACATTTTTTTCCATTTAAATCTCCCCCTGACATGACACAGACCACTACACCAAAGGTGATTTGACAAAATGTCCTATTGTCTGACTATGAAATACTGTCAAATGCTTGTCTCTGTATCCAAATCTGGAGATCTATGTTCATGGCATCAATCACTGCATCATCTAATGCACATTCCTGTGGTCACACATTGCTGTCATACAGCTTGAATATTGTTAAATCCAAACCTGGAGTCTTTGTTCATGACAGCAATCACTGGATTATCTAGTGCAAATACCAGTAAACATATCTTACTGTCATACAGCTTGAATACTGTTCAATGTATGCCTCTATAACCAAACCCGGAGATCTATGTTCATGACATCAATCACTGGATTACCTAGTGCACATTCCCATAAACATACATTGCTGTCATACAGCTTGAATATTGCTGAATGCAGCCCAAATGTCATCCAGTACACAGCACAGGCCTGGATTGAGGTACATGTAGCCAAGGCCTGCATAGAAAATACAGTTTACAATCTGAGCCACTTCCAGAAAATACCTAAAAATCAGACGCTCCAAGAACCAACCCCAATATTCCTTAAATCTAACCTTCACTACGAAGAATCATCACACAAAGCACACATACACCACCATATAGAAAAAAACTTTTAACATGAACCTGTGACCAAACCAAGTAACACAACTTGGAGACGAGGTTAATGAAAATATATAACAAGCATCTACACAGCTTATCAACAGAGGGACCAAACAAGTAGACAAAGCCAGATTCATTAAGAAATCAATGACAATACTCAATACTGATAGTAAACCACATGAAAACCATGTTTTGTTTTCTTAATTGGAACTGGATGCAAAAAAAATAAACCTTATACAAACCTGCACTTGTAACCTTGAACACCTTGATCCTGTACCCAGAATGAATCTCCATTAACTGTGGGAACCGGGCTCGAAAAAATTTAAAATCTGCACTCGCCCTACTAGAACATACTTTCCACTCATCATTCTAAAATTGTACTTGCCCTACAGATTATGTATCACTATGAATGTAAGTTTATATTATTTTATTTGAAAATTGGAATAAAATACAACAAACATTACTTACTTTGTCTTCTACACAGGCACAAACTTTGACTTCGACAAAATTGATTTCGCTCACTATATACGATCACTGAACTTCAAAGAAAAAGAACAAGAGTCATCAGAAGATGACATATCCCCCTGCCCACACATATTTGAAAGGACAAATCATCTGACAGTTACTTATTGTGTTTTCAGACCAAGTCTGAATTGTTCACATGGAATTCATTGATATAAATGCCATATATCTGTAATCAGAAAAAGACACCATTTCAAGATCTGTCTCGTACATCTGCCAAGATCTTTTGAAAGATATGAAATGGTTTTTGAGTTGTGCTCCGGAAACGAAGTCCTCAAAGTGTTCATGGAACCATGAAAATAATAAATCACAAAAAAACTGTAAATACCAAAAGGCACCACTTTGGAGTCTGCCACAAATACCTACCAAGTTTCACTGACAGTTATTATGTTTTTGAGTTCTGTTCCAGAAAAGAAACACACCTCTCACTTTAGAGACAAAGTCTGAATCGTTTCCATGGAAACCAAGAAACTAGGAAATCACAATAACCTGTAACTAGCAAAAGGCACCACTTCAGGTTCTGATTGATATATCTACCACGTTTTGCAGAAAAATATTGAACGGTTTTTGAGTTCTGCGTCTGAAACGAAGCCAACCCCACCATAAGACTAACACCAAAATGTTCCATGGAAAAACAAAAAAATATAAATGCCAAAAATCTGTAAATAGCAAAAGGCAAAACTATAGCCTGAGATTACTATATCTATCAAGTTTGGTCTACATATATTGAACGGTTTCTGAGTTATGCTCCGGAAACAAAATGATTACGGATGGACGGACGGAAAGACAGACGAGGCGTCGACTCTTCGTGGTGTCCCATCTTTAACTCAACAATATGTTGAGAAATGGGCAGAGACGGACAGGAACATACCCAAACGAAAGTGACAAAAGGGCTATTCCTTGTATCTTGAGGGGTACATTCACGATGTTGAAGGTAAGTTTGCGAAAATATCCTCTGCTTCTGTTTTCACGCACCGGGCAACTGGTTAATGATTAATATTTAAATGCCTCTAGCAGCTATGATGGATATAGAAACGAAGGTAAGGAATCGTTCATAATTTATGGCTAGATGTTAGAGAGGGGTCGATGGTGATTATTTTCTTGGAGAAACATGTAGTGTAAATGACCCCACCCCAAGCCACGTATGTACATTTGTAAAACATTGATCATCCCACCCCACCCCTCTGGCATAAATTATGAATGGTCCCTGAATATATCACCTAGGGAACTGTTATCCAAGAAAGCAATAATCAGAATAATTAGATACATTGTTTCCTATGCATATTTTTGAAAAGTTGAACATATCATTAGGTTTCTAAGTAAGCATGTTTCTACAATAATGGAATTAGTGCACAAATTATTAGTGACTGCTAAATAACAGCAAAGTCCTAAGTCATCAAATATCATTAAGCATATCAACAAACAACATCTTTCCTTTCTTTATTTCTCGTCTTTCCCTCAGCTTTTGCACACTAAATGTCAAAATTATTATTTTGTACTTGCGGTAAAGATAGAAGGCAATGATTGTCACATAAAGGCAAAGAGTTTTCCAGCATTACGGAAGAATGACAGTCCCTATAGACTGATGGTTTGTATACTACATATCTGTGTTGCTTTATATATGTTTCTTAATATATATGAAGTTTCTTACTTGTCTTATTGATTTTGAAAATTATTAAAACTTGAAATGTTTCATGTTCTGTTGGCTATCTCACAATGCATGCCAATAGCTTGTTGATTCAAATGTAAATATGTTGAAATGTTAGCATCTTGTCATATTTGTGGACTTTACTTAGATTAATATTAGTTTTTTATTTATTTGATTTTTTCCAAAAGCACTTCAATACAGCATGTGATACAAATGTGATACACACTAAATGACAGTACATCATGGCTATCTCATCAAGACATGGTCAGCAAAGATGGACAATTCACAAGACCAGCAGGAGTGAGGCTTAAAAGTTGGCTATTCATCAGCATGAAGCAAAATTTCTAAACATGACACGTGCGTGCGTGTGTGCGTGCGTGCGTCTACTTATCAACATTACTAGGGAAAGTATCAGATACCAGTATATATTTACATTATGAAGTTGTAATGTTTTGGTCACATTTTGAGCCATGGCTATTTATTCAAACACTTTCTAATTTTAGGCAAGCTTGTCATCCGAAGATTCAGCTCGAAATAAGGAACTGCTCTTGTGAATGCAAAGCTGGAAAATGACACCGCTCTCACTGCCTAGCGCTCCTGTATTTGATTTGCCAATTTCAAAAGCAAGAGTTGTCCTGCATCCCTCCTGTTCAGAGTAGAACCTCTCGCCCACAGGTGTGGAACATACAACAAAGGACAGATGATAATCAACCCAGCACTGTAGGTTCTATACAGATTAACAAGGTGAAGCCTTCTGCAGACAGTAAAATGAGAAAAACATAGCAGAAAGTAACTGAAGGTGTTACACCAAAAGTATACATTCCAGTGCAACAGGCTATTCCTCACCAAGACTTTTGTGACAAAATCATCCAACTGTCTGCCATTGGGAGTGATGCGCAGATTCTCTGGTTAAAACCGGATCAGAGTGTGACAACAGATTCATGGTTTGGTCCTGTTCCTGTGGATCCATTCTGTCATATCAACAGAAGAAGATACCTGTACAAGAAGACATCATCCATCACACAAGCCATCCTGCTTTTCCTGATTTTCCACTGCCTCACTTGACGAGTACCTATTCAACAATGCTAGGTCATGCAGAAACTGAAACTTTCTATGGATTACAAGTTACTGATGAACTAACCAGGTAAATGAAATAAACTCAACAAACATAAAAACTTTACACTCGTTTCAAAGTCAATACAGATCATGTTTGTCATGGAATCAGTTCCACCAGAAATGTGACTACAATGTCCATGATCAAAAACTGTGAGCCACAACTTAATGAAATCATGTCAATATCAGGTGTGTCCTCCATGGGCATTCACAACTGCGATACGTCTCCTCATGGATTGGATGATGCATCTGAACACAGCTTGGGGAATGCGCCGCCATATTTGTACAAACATGGCACCAAGCCCCTGCTAGTTCTGTGGAAGGTTCCTTACTTGATGGAGCCGCCTGCTGAACACATCCCACACACGTTCTAAGGGGTTGAGGTTGCGAGACATTGAGGACCACTCCATAATATTGATGCCTGCGTTCCTGAGGAAATTCGTTGTTAAATTGACCGTATGAGGTCTGACGCTATTGTGTTGGAAAGTCAGACCTGGGCCACGAGCTGCCATGAATGGCACAAGCTCTGGAACAAGCACCTGATTCCTGTATGCTTTCGCATTAACTGCAGTTCCAATTCCGCTTTGGAAAAACTTTGCATTGTGAGATGAATGATATTTTTCAGTTGATTTCAAACACTCATGTATCATTTGAATGTTAATGTTCACATAAAGTTAGGAAAAGTAAAACCTGGGAAGCGGTCTTACTAACAAAAAGTAAAAACGTGAGATGACCTAAAACAAAGTAAAGGAAAACAAGAGATGACCTAATATATAGTGCGAAGCACACTTTAAGTATGTATGATGAAAGTAATAATTAATACATTTAACCTGAAATCTGCAAGATGGACAGATTGGAAGATCCAAGTGTAAGGTGTTTGTGTTATGTGTTATGATATGGATCTCGGGTCCAAGTGAGGGTACCAGTGAAATCCCTTATCTAACTGGCGTGCTGGTTTGCTTGGGGGAATTAACTCAGCAAAGAGTCCGAGGTCACAAGAAGCTAATTACAATTTTATTTACAAGAGATGGAGTAACAAGGGTGGCCACAGAGAGTCGGTACAACCCTCTGGGCTGAGGGCTAGAGCTGACCTGTGTTGGGAGTCTAAACCCTACTGATGGACAAATGAAGTTGGAGACTATTTACTAGTAACTACAATTTAAACAATACAAAGATTCTGATTTGCTGACTGACACAAAAATGGGTGTAACCTACAATAGCCAATGAAATACAGAATAAACAAAATGGTGTGTGTCCTACCATTACAACTTCAGTGACCAGACAGGGGGAGTACTTAATCTTTTAATCCTATTATCTAAGTGATATTAATCTTGTTGGCACATTTACTGGATGATTGATTGCTTACTCTGGGCTGGATCTTTAACGACCCTTAACTGGTGTTTGCATAATGTTATTTTACTGTAGGTGATAGCATGTTTACCTCATCAAAGCAGTTTATTAACCTGTCTAGACATAACCCTTGTCTTAGTGAATGGTTTGTCTTACAGTGGTGTTCTGATTACCTCAGGCTAGGCTTTTAACTATGAAATTGTGTGGTCACAACTTATACCTTTTTCAATAGAATGTCTGTGAGATAAGCTTTACTACTTTTGAGAGGAGTCTTGTCTAAGCTATTACTGATACATGATGAAACTAATATTTCATATTCATATTTTCCTAATATTTGAATGCTAATATAATGCTTGTACTGGTTACAATTAATAATGAATTTTGGTATAAATTATCCTTTCATGATATATGCATTACTACCTGCAAATACATATAATTTATGCTGACTTCTTTTCTTAAAACAAACACACAAATAAACAATCACTTTGAAACACTGATACAACCAATCCATTTATTTGTTGTCGACAGATTGTAATTACTAAAATTTAAACACCAATCAATTTACCTTGGCGGCAGCCAGGGAGCTACACGGCGACGGTCACATGACCTAGTAATTAACTAGATGTGTATGTGTTTGTTGATGCATTCAAGGTATTTCTGGGTTAAATATGGACATTTGAATGTAATAATTACAGCAATACTTTGAGGATTAATTTGGGTATGGAAAGGGAAACTGATTAAGTCAAAATTCGTCCACAGCTGACACTTTAACAAGTCAACAACAACTTGGTGGACAGCCCAATGTAAGGACACAGTAATGACATCAGTATCGCCAGATATGACGTCATGCCGCCAAGGTAGCAGGTCTGACAGGCGCCCTGCTGTTCCCAGCCCATGTTTGTAAACAGGACACAGGAGCAGCAGAGAGACCGGGACACAGTAATGACATCAGTATCGCCAGATATGACGTCATGCCGCCAAGGTAGCAGGTCTGACAGGCACCCTGCTGTTCCCAGCCCATGTTTGTAAACAGGACACAGGAGCAGCAGAGAGACCGGGACACAGTAATGACATCAGTATCGCCAGATATGACGTCATGCCGCCAAGGTAGCAGGTCTGACAGGCACCCTGCTGTTCCCAGCCCATGTTTGTAAACAGGACACAGGAGCAGCAGAGAGACCGGGACACAGTAATGACATCAGTATCGCCAGATATGACGTCATGTCACGAACACAACAGGTCTGCGGCAGACCTTCAGCTGAGAGACTGTTTTCACTTCTGAGAGAGAGATAACAGTGGGCGTATGTCGCATGTGTTACTCCTTGGTCTCTGTATATGATTGTTCCCAGATGAGTGAGTGAGTGAGTGGATGAATATGGCTTTATTCGACTTTTAGCAAAATTACAGCAATATGACAACAGGGAACCAGAAATGGGCTTCGCACATTGCACCAATGTGGGGAAAAGAACTTGGGTCTTCGGCATAGGCACCTACCCTACTGGCTACCCTACCCTACCCTACCGCCTGTTTCTAGATGAACATATAAGCAAACAGTTTACCTCTAAAATAAACTCTTGTCTGTTCGCAATTCCGACTGTAGTGGTGTTCATCTTACAGTCTATTTAATAAAATGAAATACATATACACACAAGTACGCACGCACACACACACACCCTGTGATCACAGAAGGCACATTTATTTTTTTATCTTATATCTTCCACACAGTAAAAAATTAGATACTATTTGACAATCTAAGCTGTGCATTCATATCGCTTGATGTGTTCAATGATAGGCTTATCAAGAAATCGGTCTTAAATTTCGGAGTAGCCATTTAAAATGGAATTGTAGCGAAAAAACTTCAAAGCCATGTTTGGCCTTTAAAGAACCTAGTGTTGCCTGGAGATGTCTTTGCTTGTGTTAGTTATGCTATTACTTGGACAGCTGACTGTGTGACTGACCAACATACTCTGGTGCACACAAGCAGCTTGTTTTAAGGTGGTCTTCTTGTAACAGCTAATGTAGTGATATCACCAACTTCCTAACTGCGTCAGACGGGCAAATTCTTGACAATCAAACTAGTCATTATCTTCATGGCACATTTCATTGTTGTTTGGAGTCTAAACATCCACAGCATACATAAAGCGGTTCAGGATGTACAGGCTTTAAGTACAATATGTACATGTTGTCAAAACCACATGTACAGGCTGTCTTTAGAAGATGTACAGGCCTGTGCTACTGAATTCGTCAGAACTGGAAGTAAAATTCGTCAACACCGGAAGTAAAATTCGTAAGAACCGGAAGTTGAATTTTTAAATACCGGAAGTAGAATTTGTCACAAACGGAAGTAGAATTCATCGAAACCGCAAGTAGAATTCGTCGGAACGGGAAGTTGACTTCATCAGAACCGGAAGTTGGATTTTTAAATACCGGAAGTAAAATGTCGGAACCGGAAGCAGACTTTGTCAGAACTGGAAGTAGAATTCATCAATACTGAAAGTAGAATGTCAGAACTGGAAGTAGAATGCGTCAAGACTGGAAGTAGAATTTGTCAGAACTGACAGTAGAATTTGACAGCACAGGAAGTAGAATTCGTCAGCACTGGAAATAGCAATTGTTAGGACTGGAAGTAGAACTTCTCAGTGCCAGAAGTAGACTTTGCCCAGTACAGGCTGTACAGACTGATACTGCCAGAGGTACAGGTTGTCAGTACTGGATACACTGCAGGCTGTCAGTACTGGATATACTGCAGGCTGTCAGTACAGGATATACTGTAGGCTGTCAGTACTGGATATACTGGCTGTTAGTACTGGATATACTGGCTGTTAGTACAGGATATACTGCAGGCTGTCAGTACAGGATATACTGCAGGCTGTCAGTACTGTATATACTGCAGGCTGTCAGTACTGGATGTACTGGCTGTCAGTACTGGATATACTGCAGGCTGTCAGTACTGTATATACTGCAGGCTGTCAGTACTGTATATACTGCAGGCTGTCAGTACTGGATGTACTGGCTGTCAGTACTGGATATACTGCAGGCTGTCAGTACTGTATATACTGCAGGCTGTCAGTACTGGATATACTGGCTGTTAGTACAAGACATAAAGGCTTTACAGTCATACATACAGTCTGTCAGTACGGGATGAACAGACTGTAAGTACCGGATGGACATGCTGTCATACCGGATGCACAGAATATAAGTAGTGGAAGTACACCTAGGCTCTCAGTAGCAGATGTACAGAATTTCAGTACTGGATGTTCAGAAACTAAGTGCCAGATTTGCAAGCTGTAAGTACTGGATTTACAAGCTCTAAGTACCAGGTGTACAAGCTGTAAGTAAAGGATGTACAAACTCTAAGTACCGGATATACAGTCTGTAAAGAGCCTTATGTACTGAAGTAACAGACTTACAGATTTATCAAAGTTACTCATCTCATTCACACATGACTGGACACATCTCAAACACTCTCAATGTAAACAAAGAACTCAAGATTAAAAACATGTTGCGGGAGTAATCATTTTCTTTAAATAGAATACTCCAAGACTGTTTTATGAGCCTCAGTTTAACATTGTTTATCACTCAGGTGGTAATAACCCTGTGAGTGAGTGAGTGAGTGAGTGAGTGAGTGAGTGAGTGAGTGAGTGAGTGAGTGAGTGAGTGAGTGAGTTTATTCCAGCATGTAACACAGTGACAATTTCAGTATTGCTGTCATTTCAGACTGAAAAGCATCTGAGTTGCACTTGGATTTTGTACTGGAAGCTTGCACACAAATAACATCGTCTGGCCAAGATGGGGTTTGTATAGAAAATGGCCTCCTCTTTCCACTACTACATTCTTTGAATCAGCTGGATTAAACTGAGTGAGTTCTAGGCTCAGATAACCTGTCCACAGTCAAACTGCTGTGAACATCAGACTTTATTCTTTTCTGTTCAGAAAAAGACCAGTCACATTCTGTTGAACTAATAGGCAACACAAGCATGATTTTCACAAGGTGTAAGATGTTCCTAAAGTCGGTTTTGCAAGGATTCTTGGTGAAGAGGATATGGTATAAGTGAGAACATGACATGAGAAGATTTTGAAATCTTGACTTCAGTTCCTGCACACAAATATCCACTGCGTGATCAATGTATCTGCCAAGTTCAGCCTTGCCTTTGACTGGATCAGCAGTAATTGCAATTCCGTCAGAGTTTGGTCCTCTGTCTTCTGTCTTCTGTTCATCAATAAACAGCTGCTTTTCAAATTATCATATTGTTGCAATGTACTCATTGAGACTGCTGTAGGCAGAAGAGATCATACTTTAGCAACTTCAAACTCGGAAGGGCAATCTCTCTGAATACATATGCCATAAAAGAGCAGAAGGCAAATACTTCAGAGAGTGCATCTGCTTTCACCACATAGCTTAATATCCACAATCTTACACGTGCCAAGTTAATCCAAATGTGACAGCTCCAAGTGTGTGAAATCTGTCGCCAAACTTCCATCCTTTCTACCCTGTAGGAAAAGTCTCAAGGACTTGTCAATGTGTGATACACACCATTGTTCCTATGGCAGGTGTGGGGGAGTAAAGCCTGGCTGCAAACTCATCTCCAATCCGTTTCAGCTTGCTTTTACTTTTTGGACATAAATGATATGTTTTCCAAATCAAATGTCAGCAGTCTGTTACATCAATCACCATTTGGCATTTCTTTTATAATTTCAAAAGAGCATGTTTAGTGTGCCCTACAATGAAAGTTAATCATATGTGGTATAACTTGACTCAGCTGTGAAGCTGTAATATTTCCACAACCAAGGTAAACTGTGGCACCATCTGCACAGAAACCTATACATTTCTCCTGGAAGTCATCTTGACTGCCATTTGAAAGTGCACCTTTAAGTGCATGTAAAACCCCATCAGCATAAGACTGTTCTTTCAGCTCAAAAAGTCTGTTTTTCGACTCACCTTTTTCAAGAACTGTAGCATAAATCTCTTAAGTACAATTTGTCACTATCAGAAGTAGAATATGTAGAAAAGGGCAGTACAATCTCTTAGCACCGAAAGAACAATCTGCCAGCTTTGTCAGCACCAGAAGTAAAATTTTGCCCACATCAGAAGTAGAATTTGCAAGGACCAGAAGTAGAATTTGTCAGTACTGGAAGTATTATTTCGGCAGCACCAGAAGACGAATATTATCAGCATCACAAGTACAATTTGTCAGTACCAGAACTAAAAATTTCGTAAACACCAGAAGTACAATTTATCTGCATTGGAAGTACAATCTTGTCAGCAACAGAAATACAATTTTGTCAGCACTGGAAGTACAGGTTGTACGTACCGGAAGTACAGGTGGTGTGTTTCTTTTCATAGAGGAAAAGCTGAAAGTGATGTAAATGTTGGAGTGAATGAGTGAGTGAGTGAGTGAGTGAGTGAGTTAGTTGGTTTAAGCTGCATCAGCATATTGCGGTTATTATTGGGATACAAGCTTGGTTGTTAGTGTAATACTTGTCTGTTACCCTCGCTTCAGGTAGCTGAAATGAAGCGAGTGAACCACAGTAAAAATAGAATGAAACTTGGCTATCAGCTGAATTTTGAAATCTGTGTATTGTACAAACTGACATCATATTTGTATTATTTAGAGCGACACTGATACACAGCAATTTCTAAGGTTTTTTTATCCCTTGAGTACCTGGATGATATCTATGAATTCTAGGTCGGGTTTCGATTACTGCAGCGTAGGAAAGATGCAGAATGTTTAGCCTCTCCACAGGACTGGCAGGTCAAATTTTTTACCAGTCATGTCTTCAAATTTTTGTTTTAGAATCTTAGCATGATAAATATACTAATATATTTTATGTGCTTTGGAACCTCATAAGTTCAAAAGAATTATGATGAATTTTAAAACAACTATAATTTCTACAGGGGTGACTGACCAGTCTACTCAATCTCCCCTTAAGACAGACAGTGTACAGTACAGAGGTGGTTGGTGTCAAACACTCATTAGTGTACCCCACATCCCTTTAAGACAGATAGTGTACAGTATATTGGTGGCTGGTGTACAAAACTGACAAGTCTATTCTACCTCCTTCTAAGACCGACAGTGTACAGTACAGAGGTGGTTGGTGTACAAAACTGACCAGTGTACTCTACCTCCTTCTAAGACTGAAGTGTACAGTACAGGGGTGGTTGGTGTACAAAACTGACCAGTCTACTCTATCTCCTTCTAAGACTGACAGTGTACAAAGCAGGGGTTACCTGTGTCCCACTCTCACTAGTGTAAACCACATCCCTTTAAGACAGGCAGTGTACAGTATAAGTAAAGGGGTGGCTGGTTTCCAACACTGACCAATATAGTTGTCACTGGTACAGATAAGGGATAATACTGAGAAGTTACAGCATGCGTTGATGACATTTTCAGTAAATGGAATATTTAAGGAGACATGCCAACCCCATTTCAGGTCCTGTAAAATTAGTATTCTGGCCAAATGTCACTGCACGGCATAAACCCTAGTGCCACATTTCAATATGAAGACAACATATGATATACTCTTCTAAAATTACTAGAGAATAATGTTCTTGTCACATTGCCATTATCTAACTGACTTCTGCTGCATCAAGCAACACCAGGGAGACACCAACATCTGCTATACATCAAAAGAAGACATTGAACATACATTAGTCCTGCTGCTACTGGCAGGATACTGTTGTATGATCAAAGTGGAACCTCCCTTATCCAGAAACCTGTTATTGCTGCTGCCTTCATATTTACATTGCCAGCATGGCCACTGACAGGAAACTGTTCCATATTTTACTTCACATGTGCAACTTGGAACATCCCTTATCCAGACACCTGCTGTCAGGTCAGGGTCGTGGGGTTCAACAGCAGGGACAGGAGTGGTAGGTTTTATTTTTACACTGCTTTCAGCAATAACCCAGCAATATCAAGGCAGGAACACCAGACATGAACTTCAGACATTGTACCCATTTATGGAATCAAATCCTGGTGTAGCAGAATGGAATAACCCCCTACCAGAATACACTCTGAGGTAAACTATAGGCTCGCTCAGTTTATACCCTGGGGGTATATTCTGCACTAGGCCAAAGTATACCCTTCCAACCCAGATTATACCCATAAAGCAAAAATGCTCGTCAATGAATTTGTCTGCTGCATTAGACTTGATCCTTTCAAAGAACATTTATTTCAGAAGATCAACTGACTTGACAGCACTTTGACAACATCTAGAACCAAAGGCAATGGCATCTGCTACTTCCGCTGCATCTGTGAAGGCCTGACGGCATCCGAGACCGAGTTGTTCAGCATGTGAACAATAGCATTAATGACGATCTAAAACATTTCCTTAACCAAACTGTCAATGACTACATCAATTCAGGAATTCTAAGAGAGGGAGTGTGGGCTATAGATGCAGAAGTAATGTCAACATAAAGTCATATTTACTGTAGGCGTATTATCTGGGCTAGGGATAAACTATGCCCCATTCCAGAATATACCCCAAGTATACTTGGCTCCTTACTCTACAAATAATGTGGAAGGAGTGTAAATCCAATAGCAAGCCACAATAACCTTAGGGCATTAAAGGGGTGTTCCACCCATAGTATGGCATCCTATCCCTCAGACCTTTAAAGGGGTGTTACACCAATACCCTGGCACACTAACATTCAGATCTTTCAAGGGGTGTTCCATCCATAGCATGGCAATCTAACCCTCAGACCTTTAAAGGGGTGTTGCACCCATAGCATGGCACCCTAACCCTCAGACCTTTAAAGGGGTGTTCCACCCATAGCATGGCACTCTAAGTCTACAACCCTGAAGGAAGTGACTGCGAGAATTCAGATTTGTTCCTGTAGTATCTGAGTGGAGTATTTATATTTAATCCAGGACAAGTCTACTTGGTCGGTGTTTGAGCCACATTGCTGAAAATAATATTAATTTTCAAAGAATCCATGCTAGACTCTCTTAGCATAGCCACTATATTTCGTTTCAAACAATGGCATTTAGTCTGCTGGAAATATGTAATTTCTGAGCTTACTTAACCAGATAATACCAATAATTCAATCGGCTATTTATGAAAATTCTTTCAAACACTCTAAATTTATAAACATATTCATATTTTCTAAACAATCAGATTTTTTTTTAAAGACATATCAGAGAGTACATTTTGTATTTGAAAATCAGAGTAACTCCTCCAAAATCAGAGAGGCTGGCATCTCTGTACATCTCTGCGACACCCTCACAACAAAGCTGAACAACCGCTGGAGCACTCAACCTGTTGTGGGGTCATTACCTTAGACACCCTCAGAACACAGTTGAACCACCACACAAACACTCGAACTGTTACAGATCAAGTAATTTCCTGTGAAAAGGGTCCTTTTGCCAACAGTCCTTTGAAGTATTTACAAAGAAACATCTTGACTGACCTGAGTGACATTGTAGTGCAACCTTGTCTACCAAGATAGCTGCTCTCTGCATCTCAGAAGACAAACATATTTATAATCATGAAATTTTTAATTATTACAGAAAATAATTCATGTCTTTTTTTTACATAATTGTTTCCCTGCAATAATTATATATGCTGTCACTCAGTTATCCAGGCCTAAGGCCCAGTCTTAGGCACAGATGATTCACAATACTGTATCAGATATAACCATCCCAAAGGGAGCCTACTCTCCCACCAAATGTTAAATTACCTCCCCCTTGTCTACTGCTCAGATACAAATAAATGCCCTGTTGCATTATCCAAAAAATATAAAGGAAACTGATCAAAAACATTTGGCTGCTAAACGGTAGTCTATGATGTGTTAATGAAAACCATATAATGACAAACTGGGAATTTCTTTTTCAGAAGAAATCCTCCTTGGGGGACATACAAGCATTAAAATGTCCTTTTTAAATCCTCTGACAGTTGAAACTATATTTTTCAATAAAAAGCAATAAAATATTTGCAAAACAACCAATAATCAGCAGAAGATGACATATCTGAAAAGTTACTTCATGTGTTTTTAGACTAAGTTAGAATCATTTCCATGGAAGTCATGAAAAATATAAAATGCAATATCTCTGTACACAGTAAAAGGCACCATTTCAAGATCTGCCTCATATATCTGCCAAGATCTGTTGAAAGATATTAAATGGTTTTTGAGTTCCCACAGGAACCGGGACAAATATAAGTGCCCAAACTCTGTAAATAGCAAAAGGCACCACTTTGAGGTCTACCTCACATATTTTGCAGAATGATATTAAGAAGTTTTCAAGATGTGCTCCGAAAATGGAGCCCATCCCTCCCTTTCGAGACTACACACGAATCAGTTTCCATGTAAACCAAGAAAAATTAAAATGACAAAAATAATTAAACAGCATGAGGCACAACTTCATTGCTGTGGTGGATAACAGAATCACAGGAAATCTCAACAGTGATTGAACCTTACATATCTGCTAACAGAAATAATTTCTGAAAAAAGGTATGCTCACAACTTGAATATACCATGAGACCCTGGACATCCAGAAACATTTGTTTAAAGGTCACATATACTCTAATAGGGTGCACTTGCTGACATCGTTATAAATGAAACCCCGTCATTAAAAATGCTCATTTCGATTTTTATTTACCTTAAATCGACCTTTTTGTCAACAGTGCAAAATTCTCAGACGCAAACAAAATTTCAACCAATCAGAGCGGCGGGTCTCCGTGACGTAATAGTGGGTATAGAAATGAGGGTCTGTGCAGTATTCATCTACATTTCAGGGGTTGAACTATTTCATTTACAGGTTTGTACAAACCTGAAATCGCAAAAGTTGTAGAGAAAAATGAAAGCTATATGTTCTCACAATCTACTATCATTTAGTTTTGTCTCCTGCTTTGCCTAGTTTTCGAGTTACAACCCTTGTTTTCATAGACGATTCTGTCAAAATCACTTGGTGTCGCTAGGCTGTAATCCGTGTTAAGTGGTATAAACCTACACGTTATTTGTCATCACTCACTTGATGGTCAGTTAATGAATTTATAACAGGTATAATTAGTGGTAACATCACTTAGATTACCCGACAAAGGCCCCCATTTGACATTTCTTTTGTCTGGATCGATCAAAGGATTAACCGATAACACGCTGATTGATTAATTAGTTTTATGGGGATTTAAATGGGGGATTTGTCAAAAGGTGGTGTTTATGTATGTACATTTACTAATCTATACTGAATACACTACGCGTGTCTGTGTCTATGTAAAACAATGCCCTTCTTTCAAAGGATTAACCGCCAATACATTGATTGATTGTTCATTATTGGCTAACTAAATAACTTTTTAAAAACAGTGACGCACATTATGCAATTAGTTGCCAGGTGTGCTATCTTGGGTAACCAATGAAACATATATATACAGCAATGTGAAAAACGTGAAGCAATACATCATATTTGCTTTTATTAGACTGTTAAAAGACACATCACTTGGGAAATCTGCAGATGAATTATATATCACTTGTTTTTGTGGATATTGATGGATACATTCCTCGAAGAAGGTAATAGCCTGACATTGTTCCTATTACTTTAATTTTAATATTTGCATTTTTGTTTTCAATATGTTGTCGTAGCTTTCAACAGAATCGTTGTTTTCGTCGTTGACTGTAATGATGCAGATGACATACACTAGGGCGTGGGTGCGAATTACATTCCTGTTATACATTCGCAGATCACTTCTTTTTATTAAGTTTCAAAATGCATACAAGTATAATTATAAAGTAATTAGGATTATGAGACCAAGTATAAAGACGTATAGTAACAAGTGTCTACATACTGGTGAGTGAACGTTACAAACTAAGTAAATTTAGCAAGTGAAGAAATTTATCGCGCAGTATTTTCACTTCGACCCCGACCTCGCTTAGGTTATGTTACAGGTTGTGTCATGCAAACTCCTTTTGGTAATGATTCAAATACATATTTATGTAGTTTTGATTTTCTAACTTGATGAGAACAAATCATAATCTAAATAATTCTAACGGACTTTAGCCCGTGACTTCACGATTTTCAAAAATGGCGGCGCCCTGTCTGAGGATGAATGCTATTTAAGTTTGTTTTAACCGACTTACAAAATCAAAATTACTTTCTACTGGTAGTAAAATATGTATTTTCTTGATGGACATTAGGATTTTACATGACATTGCTTATAACATATCAATTTCACTCTTGGAATCGGTCAACATAAGGGGTCAATATAATATTACTTATGATAATATTGTCACTTCGACCACAACCTCGTTTCCGAGGACGAAAGCATTATATCCATGCAAAATCCTTTTGGTCAGCAATGTGTAGTAAGCAGTCTTGATTTTATAAACTTGATGAGACTTGAACTCCATTTTCTATCCTGGAAGCGTGGTAGGGGGCGAACCATCCGATTTAGTATATACCACAGGCTTCCAAAAAGCTCACTTCACACACACTAACAACCAATTTAAGCACAGACTACGGAGTCTGGTGGAAATCTGTGCATAGTGACACCATCACCCGAAACCAAGGAACAGTTGACGGCAACACAACAATTCGGCATGTCTTTGGCGACGTCGAGAAACCAGCAAAATAACGAGCCTCCTACACATTTTCTATACATTTAACTGGAAACCGTTCCTTCTATGACGTCACTGTAGGGCTCTGGCGACAGAGTTACGTAACCTGTCTGTGGTTTCGTTTGCGGGCGAGAGAGAAGCAGACAGCTTTTAAGCGCTTGGTATTAATTAACCACAAGTTTTTTTAAAACGAAAATGGTGTTTCGTTTAGGACTAACCAAAAGTCTTTCATATGCAGTGATAAAAAGAGTACCAAAAACTTGAGTTTAGTGGTCCTATAAGTGTAAATCATCCAGACAACTTGATTTTTTCATTTTTCGTACACCTTATGGAAAATTCAAAATGTTCATGATCTTTACTACTTGAATATACACATGCATATCAGGGCTTGATTAAATGTCTTAAGACCTTCCTGCACATGGTGCAACCTCAGGTAATAAATAATCTTGTGGCACCAGACAAGAACAGGTTGCACCTGATTATTTAGAACATCATCGTAAAAAATATATCTGACAAGCTAACTTCAGTTTACTTCACAAAATTTCATGCAATGAACTGCAATACTCAGTTAATGTCTGTGTAGTCATCAGAGTCACTAATCAAGCCAACGCCTCATCATTCTATATGTCAACTGAAATCTGTTGTTTGGAGAGCAAACTATTAACATGTATTTATTGTGGCTATTCCCGCAAATACAGAAATTAAAGTTCTGACAGATGTCACACCCGGGGACTTTGTGAGGGGACAGCATGTGTGGACAAGTACAGCGGCAGGGACAGGAGTGGGAGGTTTCAATTTCATCTCGCTTTCAGCAGTATCCCAGCAATATCATGGCAGGAACACTAGACATGAGCTTCACATTGTACCCATGTAGAGAGTTAAACCCATGTCTTCTTCAATACTGAAAGGGATGTTGACCTCCACCCATAACATTGTTCCTACCTCCACAAAGAATGTGAAAAGCATGTCATTCCAATAGCAAGGCACTAACCCTATTGCACCCATACCATGGTGCACTAACCCTAAGACAATGAAAGGGGTGTCCCACACATACCATCAGACCCTAACCCTAAGACTCTAAAAGGGGCGCTCCACCCATACCATGACACCCTAAGACTCTGTAAGGGGTGCAACACACATACCATCAGACCCTAACCCTAAGACTCTGAAAGGGGTGTTCCATCCATAGCATGGCACCGTGACCCTATGACCTTTCAAGGGGTATGCCACCCATAGCATGCTACCCTAACCCTGACACCTTTAAACAGGTGTTCCACCTTAGCATGCTACCCTGACACCTTTAAAGGGGTATCCCACCCATAGCATACTACCCTAACCATAACACCTTTAAAAGTGTATCCCACCCAGAGCATACTACCCTAACCCTTACACCTTTAAAGGGGTGTTCCACCCAGAGCATACTACCCTAACCCTTACACTTTTAAAGGGGTGTTCCACCCATAGCATGCTACCCTATCCCTGTGTTCCAAACTGAGGAAAATAAACAATACTACTGATGAATGACTGGAGCCCATGGAAATGGGAGGGTACGCAAGGGTACGCAAGTAGTTTCCCGATTGTCATGTCATGCCAACAAGTGTCTCAACTAACATAACTAATATCGACAGAAGAGCTTGGCATGACGGAAGTGACAGAGAGACTTTGGATTTGTTCCTGTAGTAGAGTGAGAGGATTGGAATGAAAACATTTAACCCTTCTTATTGACTTACACCCTGAAACTGTAACGCTGAAATTAATCCAGGACAGTTCTGCTTGGTCAGCTGGTGTTTGTGGTCAGCCACATTGACAAAAGTGCTGCAAGAATATTAATGTCAGAATGTACATATGAGACTCTCTTAGTTCTGTCACAAAATTTGGTTTCAAACCATGGCACTACTGCTCTCAAACAACATCTCTACCTTACTGGCTGTCGGTACAATTACTTCCCTAGGAAAAAATCTCTCCTATCAAGCAAATTCCTGTGCAAAGGAACATCTTACCAAAACTCCTTTGAAGTACTTACAAAGAAACACCCTCAGTGATCTGAATCACACTGAGATGTCTGCAACATATGGCATCTTGGAAGACTTGGCTTCAACAAACATATTCATAATCATACAAACATATTCATTATAATGAACTATTTAATTATTACAGAACATATTTTATGTCTTTTTTAGAACAATGGTTTCACTGCAATGATGACAGATGCTGTCGGTCAGTTTCCCTGGCCTTGTATTCAGCTAGGCACAGCCAAAAGCACACCAAAGGGAGCATACTCTTCCATCAAATGTTCTAAATTACCTCCCCCTTGTCTACTGTTCAGATACACATACAAATAAGTGCCTGTTGCATAATAAACCAGAAGAAAGGAAACTGATCAACTACATTTGGCAGCTGAATGGTATGTCCATGGTGTGTTAATGAAAACTGTATCATGTGCCCTTGGTGGCATGAGTGGTATACCAAACCTTTACATACACCTCCCTGGTGTAGTGTGTCAGTTAGTGTATGATCATACATTCTACCCGAGAATATGATTGCAATCAAGGTGTACAGAGTCAGAATTGGATCTTTTACCCACCTGACGGGTATAATTGACTAGTCACACTTCTTTGAGTACTCGAAATACGTGGCCGGCTCTGATTTTGCATTTAGATTATTTATCTGCCTCTTACTGCAGGGGATACATTTCTCAGCATCTTTCTGTGTTATAAACTGGTCTAGAAATCTAAATGTTAACGCATATTAGCCAAAAGAAATGACATTCTTTTGAAGTTTTGAATGTGACCCAATTTGGTCTATGACACTTCCGCATGCCCCACATGCACACCAGCCTTGCCAAGCCCTACCCATGGGGAGTGATTGATTCTACCCCGGGACCTTCATGGGCTCTACCCATGGGTGATACCACAGCTAATGATGTGTTCAAATGACGCTGAATCTAACCCCGGCCCGCTTACACTGGAAGAGTTAAGAGATACTTTAATGAGTGAGCAACATAACGTCAAATCAGGACTATCTGACTTGAAATCTGAAGTCATAGGAATCAACTTGAAATGTATTGATCTGGATAAAAAGGTTAGTGAGCTCAAGTCAGACATTAACCAGGTAAAACAGAACCATGATGTTATGTACAATGACATCGATGCCCTAAATGAGAAAGTGGAATGTGTATCCTTAAGATTTTCTCGTACCGACACTGAACCTTCATCTCCCATTCTATAGGATGTCAGCCAAGGCCTGGACTTTATTTCACATGCAACTTGTAGCCTTGACACTGGCAGTGATGACAGCTACATCCACTACAATGAGCCTTTCAGTGAGGGTTGTGATGTAACATTTAACTTCCTCTGTTGGAATGTGAATGGACTTAATCCACGACCATGGCTTCTTATCAGTTATTTGCTGGATTTTCAAAATATATGTCTGGTAGGAATATTTGTTCATAATGTTTCTGATGTTGATTGGTTAGCTAACTACGATATATTTTACAGCCCTGCTATCAAATTGTCCAAGTATGGAAAACTTTCTGTTGGCATCTGTGTATGTGTCTATCAGTTACTGAGTAAAGCTTGTAAGTTGATAAAAACAGACATTGATAACTTTTTGTGTCTTAACTTCACACAGGATATATTCTTAACTGAGAGAAATATTAATTTACTATGTACGTACACAAGCGGGTTTGTCTTATCATAATCAGTCAAAATGTAACCTTTCTCATGTTGACAACTTTTTATTGTCTAATGTGGCACAATTAAGCGATTCGCATCCATTGTTGTGTGGAGACACGAACGTTCGAAAGGTGAGATTAATAACCTAAAGGATTTGTCAGTGATGATAGACCCAGCTAACATCACATAACTGAGCCAGTACTCACCCAGTGAAGTCAGAGCATTAGACCCATTTAAGGCACTCCGGACCTTGGCCTGTACTTTTTTGCGCACTGGCGTTAAAATGGACCAGTGCAGGCAGAGAACTCTGCCCTGTACACATCCGTAACGGTTGCTTGATTGGCCCTTTACAGCTTGACCGACACTGGCCCCGTTATAAGTTTGACACTGTTTCTACAGTCTAAAACAAGCTGATACCAAATAAAATAATCTGAAGGAGAAAAAGAAAACAAAACAAAACA
Source organism: Haliotis asinina (assembly GCF_037392515.1). Classification (NCBI taxonomy): domain Eukaryota; kingdom Metazoa; phylum Mollusca; class Gastropoda; order Lepetellida; family Haliotidae; genus Haliotis; species Haliotis asinina. The sequence continues at coordinate 11,818,151 of NC_090295.1, read as the reverse complement.
CAGGTTTATCCATATGAGTTTAATTCCTCCTGAATTTAACTTATGTTTTTGAATTAGATATGCAAACAGGTTTTGCCTGATGTAAAACCATGGCATTTATGATGAATGCCCAAATGTTTAAAATTTTCAAAATGCCCTTGTCTCAGCAAAATTTATACTGCATGTTATCATTCAAAACTTAGCTCAACACTTAACGTGAGTAGCAAAATTAGTCTCTGCAAGTGATTCAAAACAAAGATTGTTACTACTTAGAGTCACATTACATCAGTTTACACTCAGAAATTTGGCAAGTGTCAACCTCTACCTTTTGGCCACCTCTCTAGAGTACACGACGGGGAGATAATCTCCCACAATTCCCCAGACAGGAAGTGCACTGCCTGTATTGGGCCAGTACTGGGTCAGTACAAGATTGTGGTATTGTGTTTACGGTAGCCGTCCATATGTGGAACGGTACAGTTTTGCCTGTTAGGGGCCACTTAAGGAAAACATGCACTGGTCTATACTGGCATACGTTATGCCAGTACCAACGGTACAGGCCAGGGCCCCGTTTCACAAAGCTCTCGTAAGCCTAAGATCTCGTAAGTTTTCTCGTAGCCATTGTGCCTCCTATACCATAACACAGGAGCTACGGATGCTACGAGAAAAGTTACGAGATCTTAGGCTTACGAGAGCTTTGTGAAACGGGGCCCTGAACGATGCCAGCACAGGCCCAGTAATGTGATGTTAGCTGGGGAAATATCAACATTGACGTTTTTGAAGATGATGATGAGGATATCTCAGTTAATAATCGAAAGTCACATGATACTGTCATCAATAAGTTCAGACAAAACTTGATAGACCTTTCTTATGCGTTTCAGCTATCTATCATTAATTGCAGTGTTCGGAGACGAACAAGGTGAATTCACCTTCATGGGTCAACAAGGTGATAGTGGTAACGACTATTTCATCTCTTGCTCTGACTTCTTTCAGTATATCAGGAAGCTGAATATATGTGATGAGTTAGAATCTGATCATCTGCCACTGGAACTAACCTGTAAGTTCCCTAACGTGAAAACGTTGAATCTTAATACATCGGCAGAAGGTTTATTTGACAAAATCATATGGAATGATGCTCCTTGTCACACTATTTTGGAAAATATAAAAACAAATTATGCCAATGGAATTCAAACATTTTTGGACAAACTTGACAGAAGAGTTGAGGACGCAACAGCCTGGTTCGCTGGGTCTGATGTGCCTGCGCTAACGCTCCGACACTGACCCAGGCAACCACTGCTGCATGGCAGCGTTCACTGCAGGGAGACGCGCCATACATTTACTGTACAAAAATCCGAGGACGGGTGGTTAGAAGTTTTTCATAGCATTTTCATCGATACTATGGCAAGGTGTACGTCACCAGAACAATGGCCATCGCTACCTTCAGTGTTGGAAAACGTTACTTAAGCAGTTTCGAGACACAAAAATCGTCGCTACATAAGCGATATGTAAACAATGACACACCTCCTACTTTCATCACCGACATGTGCTTTGATATTTCGTGTCAGCTCGCTATTACCACGAAACCGTACACATAAAATATAGATCTGAACGACCACACTGATTGGAAATAGTTAGCATCTTCATTTTAGCACGTTTGATGACGAAAATATCGCCTATTACATCCCCTGTCATCCATTGCATCAGGGTAGGTTTAGCAGATATATTTTTCAACGGCCTTGTGAAATTACAAGGTGAACTGCTTTGATTGATATGAATGAGGTTAATGACAGGTAGGGTTTGGCATTCTGATATTTAGCCTCTACAAAAGAAAATGAAACAGTTAACGTATATGATTATAATAAACATAGTGAATCAAATTATCAATCTACAAAAACACACACATATACAGCTCAAAAAATGAATTTGCTACTTTATATTCCTAAACTGAATACACAAAAATAATGGTATGATTAGTATTTTAATACATTGGCATACATGTAAGGGAAGAACTTATAAGATAGATAAACATTCCAATGTTTCTGAACTGTTGAATTATGGGTGATTTTTACCTATGAAACCTGTCATGAGAACTGTTTTTTTGTGACTTGAAGCTAGTATTGAATTAAGGGTGATTTTTACCTATGAAACCTGTCATGAGAACTGTATTTTTTGTGGCTTGAAGCCAGTATCAGTGTACTTTGATTATTTTGAGCATGATAACACTGGTGTTCTTAGAGTACATCTGAAACAAATCATCTGACATGAGCAATTGTTCAGATAGATATCATTTAATAAATAAAATAAAAACGTTTTTAGCTGCTCTCGACTTTTTGCTTTACTGTATTATACTTTACATCAGTGCATGCATACATAAATTAACTCACCATCAGTGGTTTTGCTTTTGAATTTTGAGTAATTTGCTCAGTACTTGTTAACCAGTTCATGATTGTGATTATATTTTTTTACATCTTAATTTTACAGTGTGTATCTAGAAATTATATCTTGATGTAGATACTGGGTAGTGTGTTAAAACCTAAACTTATTTGTACTAAAGCACTAACTACTCTTGGTGCACACAGTAAAAAGGATGTTATGGCATTGTACACATGTCAAAAGAAAGTTGAAAATAAAATAACCTCAAGATTAATATGATATTTAATGCTATGACTGTTCCTATGGTGTGTAAGTGTGCAGAAGTATAGGGGACCTCATGCTGTAAAATTATTGAAGATGTACAGATGCTGTAAAATTATTGAAGATGTACAGCAACAATGTGTGAAAGGTTTCTCAAAACTGCAAACAATGCTATTGTTAGAGGAGAATGTGGCAGAACCCCTCTTCAAGTTAAAAAGCTTGTGCATACCACAAGGGCTATAAGGTATTGGTGGAGACTACTGTAACTGGATGAACGCAAACTGTCTCGCCAGGATGGGCTGCTCATTAAAATATTCTGTTTAGATTTGAATTTGAACATATGTGATTAGCACAAGGTGTGAAGATAATTATTCACTTTTCGAAACAAAGATCATTTTGAAACCTACAACAACAATGATGTAGTTCTATCAATAGTTTTTCGGATTCCTTCTATTAACTGCATATTAAATCACTGTTAAATGTGGAAAAGAATCTTACATTCCCTTTCCCTATACACTTTAGAACACCCACAGTTCTTTTCAGGTGTAGTAGGTTTAAACTTCCAGTCAATTTTGGATGATACACAAATGTCCCAAACACTGAATGACTGTAAATTTTGTATAGTAAGGGAAAGATATTTTGTTGAATATGAGTTCATATGCATGTATTGCTTGTATGTGACCACTACTCAACCATAAGAATTTTGTATCTATCTTAAACAAGGATATGTACAGTCCTGCATTATAACATTTTTAGAGCTTAGTGCAGCCTTAAACAACAAACCAACCAACATCTGTTATCTGAAAACTTTGACAGACAGACCTCTGACGCTGTATATAACTCATGTCTATATTTATGTTAAAAAGCCAAAGGAATTGTAATAGATTGCTTCACGGAGATGCTTGTGTCATGCAATCCAGCATTGTCTATATTAAACTGTTTATTGTGATTTTAATAACAAGGGGTATCAAAATTGAATCTATCTCTCTCCCCACCCCTCTCCAACCCCAGATATAGGTACAGTGTTTTTATGTAATAGGAAATGGACACATTATGAAATATCAATGACTGTTTTTTTACTTAACATGTCTTCAACAAACATGAGCCCCATCTTGGAGTGTTGTGTATCAGTGTCTTTTAGACAAGCACACTTTCCTTTTATGAATGGGCTCTTTCAAAACAATCTAATACACACACAGTTAAGAATATTTCATGATGTATCTGTTTTCCTATTGTATACAAAACTGTAGCTATATATGGGTTGGGGAATTGAGTATATTCAATGTTATATATAATGCTCCAATATGTAATCAACCTCCCAGTAGCATCACCCAGATATTGCCACACCATGAATACTGTTCAAATTTTGAAAATCAATGCAACTATGATGTGGCCCAGTGTTCTACTGAAATGATATATACCAAATGAATACCAATAATATACCAAATGAATACAAATAATTAATGCGAAAACATTGTTGAGTGAATCATTTATGTGTTTCAAAAGTGTTAGATCTAATTATTATTACTTATAATAATGTAACTTAAAAACCATTTTCTAGTTACAATGACTCACTTTCAGTTTGTTTCCAACACACATAACAGGAGAAAATAGGGCCAAATCAACGAAGTACACGTCATCAAATTCCCCTCAAATGAAGATGCTAACTATTTCCAATCAGTGTGGTCGTTCAGATCTGTGTTTTATGTGTACGATTTCGTGGTAATAGCGAGCTGACAAGAAATATCAAAGCACATGTCGGTGATGAAAGTAGGCGTGTCATTGTTTACATATCGCTTATGTAATGACGATTTTCGTGTCTCGAAACTGCTTAAATAACGCTTTCCAACACTGAAGGTAGCGATGGCCGTTGTTCAGGTGACGTACACCTTGCCATAGTATCGATGAAAATGCTATGAAAAACTTCTAACTACCCGTTTGTATAGTAAATGTATGGCGCGCCTCCCTGCAGTGAACGCTGCCATGCGGCAGTAGTTGCCTGGGTCAGTGTCGGAGCGTTAGCGCAGGCGCATCAGACCCAGCGAACCAGGCTGAGGACGCAATTGACAATTTCATATATATGAAAGAGTCTGCTAGTTGCGTGAAGAAATGTATATTGAAACCTCAGAAGATGATACTGCTAAACTTCGAGTGTAAAAACACACGAAGGGTTGCGCGAGAATTCTAAAGACCTGCGTATTGATTTAAACAGGAGACTCTATTTAAAGGAAAGAAATAGATACAAAACTCTGTGTAGAAGACACAAATCAGACTTGATGTACGTAATTTAGAAAGACTTTGCAAATCAAGTAGTTCACCAACAGCGTTTTGGAAACAAATATGAAGATTCAAGAATAGACCAATCATTGACAATACAACTACAAAAACATCATAGCCTGCTCGTTTTAAAGGGGTTTTAGAAATGATTCTGGTTTTTTTAATTTTTGCACAAGCACTGACATGCAAGATGATGCAGTAAGTGTAATTTTTGAAAATGATTTACACCCGGAAGCACTTGTATTAGATTCACTCATTACAGTTCAGGAAATTTGTGTAGCGTATACGCTCTTCAAAAATGGAAAATCAGCTGGTTTGGACAAAGTTGTTACAGAAATGTTGAAGTGTTCACATCTATCATTATGTCATTTTTGAATAAATGTCATTTGAATTTCACAAGGTGTTCAAGACTGGTATTTTTCCACACAGCTAGGCAGTAGCAGTCAGCATCGATATACATAATGAGAGTCATCAGAAGATGACCTATCCCCTATGGCACCAACATATTTGAATCGTTTCCACGGAAATCATGAAAAATGTAAGTGCCATATATCTGTAAACAACAAAAGTCCCCATTTCAAGACCTGTCTCATATATCTGGCAAGATCTGTTGAAAGATATCAAATGGTTTTCAAGTTGTGCTCTGGAAACGAAGCCCATCCCTCCATTTTGAGACTAAATCTGAATTGTTTCCATGGAAACTGCGAAAAATAAAAATGCCAAAACTATGTAAATAGCAAAAGGCACCACTTTGTGGTCTGCCTCAAATATCTGCTGAAAGTTTTGCTGAAAGATATTAAATAGTTTTCGAGTTCTGCTCCAGAAACAAAGTCCATCCCTACATTTTGAGATGAAGTCAGACTCGTTTCCATGGAAACCCAGAAAATGATAAACCACCAAAATCTGCAAAACAGTGAAAAGCACTGCTTTAGGGTCTGCCCCACTATCTGCCAAGTTTGCAGAAAGGTATTAAATAATGTGTGAGTTCTGCTCCAGAAACAAAGCCCATGCCTCCCTTTTGAGACAAAGTCTGAATCGATTTTGGTTATAAATAATAGCTCACACTGATTCCTATAGAATGTTTAAGACCCTTCTCTAACCCAAAAAGTACCTATCACATTTAACATAAAAAATGAGAAATTCATTAACACGATGTAGATTCGGACTATCATACTTAATGATTAATGATAAAAGACATGTGTCCATGGACAGATATGAAAGAATTTGCCCTTTATGTAAACTAAACCTGAGGAGGATGGGAGAGACAGAGAAGAAGTGTTTTCTCTAACATATACAAACCTGAAGTGTGCTTCTCACTACATGTACATATTAAGTCATCTCTTGTTTACCCAGAAAAAAAAACGCATTTGAGGTTTTCGTTTTGGAGGGACAGGTTGTACTTTTCGCTAGAAAGACCTCTTCCCAGGTTTTACTTTTCCTTACTTTACATGAACATCAACATTCAAATGATACATGAGTGTTTGAAATCAATTGAAAAATACCTTTCAAGATCAAGCTCAAAGTACAGATTTTTTCCGAGGTGGGATTGGAACCGCAATTCTCTCATCTATAGGCAGACGGCCTACTACACGGCCACTGGACCGTCAAAATGGATGGGGTTGAATTACCTACTTATAGTTACTGCCATTAAATTCATTTGACATGCGCTTCAGTTATTGTTATGTAGCTTCATTAAATGATCATCTACCTTGTAATTCTCTATCACTGACAGTATATAACACATATGGGCCAGAGGCCTGAAATACAGTAAACATCTTTGACTTTGACGACAAATTGGGACAATTCTAACTCACCAGCTAAACTCATGAAACAACATGAACACCTCAAGGGAATATGTCATTTTTGGGTAAGGGAGGATCTGTCATATGAGGGGAGGGGGGTGGTAGATGTGTCACCTGACGGGGGAGGGCGATCTGTCATCTGAGGGGAGGGGGTGGTAGATGTGTCACCTGAAGGGGGCGGGGCAGCATGCTACCTCCACTAACAAACATTGATCATGTGGACTGATGGATGAAATGATGCATGAAACTGCTCTACACGAAACAAACCAAACACATTATGAAATCATATATGGAGTCCCACTGGACACAATGAATTGGTCATCTGTCTCCAATCTTTACATGTGTGAGTACTGGACACACATTTAACTGGACGCACATTTACGCATTGTGTTAAACGCTTGAGGGGGTCCTCAAACACAACTATTTGACCATTTTCAGATAATTGTTTTAACTAATTCACCATTTCTTGAACAAATCCTTCACCTGAAGCTATGATACTGAAGACACACTGTGATACAAATCTCCTCATGCTATCTTCCATCTGGTCATTACACATTAAGCTTTGTAAACCCCCTAAAGACTGGATGAATCTATCTTGCTATGTAGTATCTACTCACTAGACATAGCTGATTCAACCACATTTCCAGGCAATAATCTTAAACACTGTTTAAGCTAAAGCAACACCTACACCTACAGCTGTACAAACCACCCTATGGACACCCTGAAGAAGGACACCCAGTAGTAAACAACTCCAGCCTATCTGGTCTGTGTACTGCGGCAGTTCACAAGCATCAGCTCACAGGTAAACTGTTGGGCAAATGGGTGGCGCAGCATAGAGAAAATGACCAGTCTTCTTACGTGTGAGCAAAGCAAGCAAAGGTTGGCAACATATTTCCCTCGCCTCAGTTCGAAAAATATGTTTCATGTCAAAATAAAATATCGCCACCATCAGAGGTATACACACATTTCTTCACTGGGTTGTGCTCTCACAGTTTTAACTTCATGTTGAACAATTACTCATGCAAAAATATTTTTTATTCAACATTTTTAGCGCCACTCGTGGTACATCAGACTGCTCTTCGCCTCCATTACCCCTTCCAGTTTCCGGTTCAATGAAGTGAAGGAACCACTCTCCTACCCAGAGTTCCATGCGGCCAGCCAGCATAGTATCTCTGCCACAGGCCAGAAAGATGTGATGATTCCTCACATCTTACACAGTCCAGTCAATATTATGTACACAATTTCTTAACTTCTTTAATTTTGGTGAGTCTACATTTCTAATTAAACATCTGTGTAAAATGGTTTAGTTATGCTATGTCATCGCTGCGCCAGAGTGTGTGGAGGAACAGGAAAGTATTATTTCATATGGAATGCTTACAGTTATCTCCCCTGCTTACTTCGCCCATTGCACCACAAGTGTTTTCATGCAGAATAAATTTTTACGAAAATTCCAACAATAGCTACGACACATAAGACAGATAAACTCCAACAGGTTCATGATAAAATTAAACAACTGGGTATTTCTGCTTATTCTTGTTTGGTCACTCCATTCGACTGGAAGCTGTCAGGGGTAATGGAGGCAAAAAACAATCTGAATACCACGAGTGGCACTTAAAATGTTGAATAAAACATATTTCACGTGAGTAATTACTAAACATGGGGTAGGAAATCTGACAGCACAACCAAATGAGGAAATGGGAGCATAAATATTTTATCTTGACATGAAAAATATTTTTTGATCCGAACTGAAGGTAGTACGTTGCCAACCTTTGCTCGCTTTGCGCGCACATAACACTTGTCATTTTCTCTATGCTGTGCAACCCCATTTGCGCTACAGTTTGTCTGTGATCAACTATACCTGAAGCTATTTTAACCACCATTCCACCAAAACAATGGACTACACTGTCCTTATGCACAATCTGTTTGATAATTTGACCATTTCCAGAGAATACCACTAACCTGACATTATACAAACCACCCGTAAGATGTACGGCTTTAACATTTACCCATGCTATGATGTATCCGGCTTCCATTTGATCACTTCACCATTTCTGACCACTGTTACATGTAAGTTTTAAATTTAACCCTTCAGACCATCACAAAACCGACCCGAACATGAAATGCTCACAAAAAAGTCTGTTTGAAGACTCCAGCAGTTTTTTCAAACCTTACAATCTACAAATCACTCTTTACATACTGTGGTAACCAAATCTACCCAAGTTATTGTGAATCTGATTTCCATCCCATTCCTTTGGACCATTTTACCATTACTATAAAATACCTTTATTTTGTAATATTTGATACAGAGTCTTACCACTACACCACAGCCACACCTAAAACCTTGATACACCAATCAGTTAAACCTACCTGAATTATCATATATCCATCCTTGATAATCTCTAGGGTATACATTCCGATAAATCTCCACTTTACCCTGGAAGCATCTATTGCTCCGATGATTCTGGAAATTTTAACTTCAAACTGTACACTTTTAGACTTATCCTATACTTATCCTATCTCAGGACTTGCTCATCTTTCTCTTGCTTTGTATACATGTAGTTTCATATGAACATGCATGACAAATGGTGAAATATTTACAAACACATTTCATCTACTGCAGTACACATGAAGACACCACATGAATATGGCTCAATTATTTGTCAAGAGTCATTAGAACAAGAGTCATCAGAAGATGACACATCCTCCCGCCTCCCCCACTACCCCAGCCCCCACATATTTGAGAGGACAAACCATCTCACAGTTACTCATTGTTTTTTTTATACTAAGTTTGAATTGTCTCCCTGGAATTCATGAAAAATGTAAATGCCATATATCTGCATTCAGCAAAAATCATCATTTCAAGATCTGTCTCATATGTCTGCCAAGATCTGTTGAAAGAAATGAAATGGTTTTCAAGTTGTGCTCTGCAAAGATAGCCCATCCCTCCATTTTGAAACTAAGTCCGAAATATTTCCATGGAGCCCAAGAAAATAATAAATGACAAAAACCTATAAATCTCGAAAGGCACTACTTTGGGGTCTGCCATACATATCTACCAAGTTATGCTGACATATATTAAGAAGTTTTTGAGTTCTGCTCTGGCAATGAAACACACCTCTCACTTTTGAGACTATGTTCAAAATGTTTCATGGAAACTGAGAAAATAATAAATTACAAAAATCTGTACATTGCAAAAGGCACCACCTTGGGTCTCATTGATATATCTACCAAGTTTTGCAGAAAAATATTGAAAAGTTTTTGAGTTCTGCTCTGGACACCATTCCTCCATTTTGAGACTAAGTCCGTAAAATGCAAAAGGCACCACTTTAGGTTCTGATTGATATATCTACCAAGTTTTGCAGAAAAATATACAATTTTTTTTAGTTCTGCTCCAGAAACGAAGCCCACCCCACCATTAGACTAACACCAAAACGTTCCATGGAAAAATAAAAAAATAAATAAAAATTCCAAACTCTGTAAATAGCTAGGTTGAGATTATTATATCTATCAAGTTTGGTCTAAAAATATAGAACGGTTTCTGAGTTATGCTCTGGGAAACAAAATGATTACGAACGGGCGGACAGTGAGACAGACAAGGCGTCAACTGTATTCCCCCTCGTTACATGCTGGTTGATAATAAGTCAATATGCAATTATACTGGGTTGTATAAACATACAAATATCTTTCAAAGAGCAAAAAGACTGTCTTTAATGTATGTCAATTCATTGGCATCTGGTAAAAATACCCAATTGTTCATCTCAGCTGAAGTGATAGGGACACCCTCCTAACAACTCTACTCACAGTCAACTGGTGCACATTGTCGGTATCACCGACAATGTTCTGAAATGACCTTGTAGCGCAGAAGCGCAAGGCTACGAGCACTTGCAACGCGGGAGATAGAGTGGATCTGTGTTTAACACTACGGTTGATGTCATCTCTGAGTGAATTTAACAATCCGCAACAGGTTGTCTCTCCGAAACCTGAACTGACTTTGAAGATCTAGATCGTCAAACAATTCCAAAAGGTTCATTCTGTCTCTGAATATCCTGTTTCTGTTTAAGTGCTGTCTGCGGTGTCGATAGACTACGTCCTCCATTGATCAGCTACGCCTGGTTTATGCCACATAGGTAGGTGGAATAACTCCAGGACGTAAAGTAAGGCGTAACTTTACTAACATGGATGCGCATTTCGGTGCAGTTCACATTTACACCTGGAGTTCAATTTATACCTGAGATATGCATACAGCCACAGGGCTGGCAGCTGTCTATGACTGATCAATGCACACTACATCCCTTTAACACTGACAGACTAAAGTATAGGCTTGGCTGGTGTACAACACTGACCAATCCACACAACACCCCTGTAAGACAGGCAGAGTACAATACAGGGATAGCTGGTGTACAACACTGACCACTGTACTTAATCTCCCTTTAAGACTGAGGGTGTACAGTACAGGGGTGGCTGCTTTCCAACACTGACCAGTGTCCTCTACATCCCTTTAAAGGTGACAGCATACAGTAAACGGATGGCTGGTATCCAACACTGACCACTGTACTTTATCTCCCTTTAAGACTGACAGTGTACAGTACAGGGGTGCCTGGTATCCAACACTGACCAGTGTCCTCTACATCCCTTTAAAGGTGACAGCATACAGTAAACGGATGGCTGGTATCCAACACTGACCAGAGTACTCTACCTCAGTTGAAGACTGACAGTGTACAGTAGAGAGGTGGTTGGTAGCAAACACTTACCAATGTACACTACAAACCATTAATACCGACAGTGTACAGTGCAGGGCTGGCTGGTGTCCAAAATTAACCAGTCAAATATACATCACTTTAAGACCAACAGAGTACAGTACAGGGATGGCTGGTGTCCAACATTGACCACACTGTACTCTACGTCCCTTTAAGACTGACAGTGTACAGTACAGGGGAGGATGGTGTCCAGCACTCACAGATCACTGTACTCTACATGTGTTTAAGACTGACAGTGTAGTGTAGAAGGGTGGTTCGTATCCAACACTGACCAATGAAGTCTACCTTAGTTACAGAACGACAATGTACAGTTCAGGGTTGGCTGGTGTCCAGCACTGACCAGTGATTTCTACATCCCATTAAGACTGACAGGGGTACTGTAGAAGGGTGGTTGGTATCAACACTGACCAATAGAGACCGACAGTGTACAGTACAGGCGCAGTTGGTGTACAACATTGACCAGTGAACTTTATGTCTTTTTAGGACCAACAGTGTACAATACACAGGTGGCTGGTTTCCAAAACTCACCTCTAAACTCTATGTCTTTTTAAGACCAATAGTGTACAGTACAGGGGTGTCTGGTGTCCAACACTGACCAGAGTACTTGACATCCCTTTAATGCTGAAAGTGTACAGCACAAGGGTGGCTGGTGTCCACAACTGACCAGTGTACTCTACATCCCTTTGAGACCCACAGTGTACAGTACAGAGGTAGCTGGTGTCCAACACTGACCAATGTACTCTACATCCCTTTAAGACTGACAGTGACCAGTACAGGGGACGATGGTGTCCAACACTGACCAGTGAGCTCTAAGTCTTTTCAAGATCGATTGGGTACAAAACAGTAGTGGCTGGTGTGCAGCACTGACCAGTCTACTGTTCATCCCTTTAAGACTGACATTGTACAGTACAAGGATGGTTGGTTTCCAAGACTCACCAGTGAACTCTACCTCCCTTTAAGACTGACAGTGTACAGTACAGGGATGGTTGGTATCCAAGACTGACCAGAGTACTCTACCTCAGTTTAAGACTGACTGTCCAACACTGACCAATGTACTCTACATCCCTTTAATGCTGAAAGTGCACAGTACACAGGTGGCTGGTGTCCAACACTGACCAGTGTACTCTACATCCCTTTAAGACAGTGACCAGTACAGTGGTGGATGGTGTTCACCACTGACCAGTGAACTCGATGTCTTTATAAGACCGACAGTGTACAGTACACAGGTGTCTGGTTTCCAAAACTCACCTCTAAACTCTATGTCTTTTTAAGACCAATAGTGTACAGTACAGGGGTGTCTGGTGTCCAACACTGACCAGAGTACTTGACATCCCTTTAATGCTGAAAGTGTACAGCACAAGGGTGGCTGGTGTCCAACACTGACCAGTGTACTCTACATCCCTTTAAGACCCACAGTGTACAGTACAGAGGTAGCTGGTGTCCAACACTGACCAGAGTACTCGACATCCCTTTAAGACAGTGACCAGTACAGTGGTGGATGGTGTTCACCACTGACCAGTGAACTCTATGTCTTTTTAAGACAGACAGTGTACAATACACAGGTGGCTGGTTTCCAAAACTCACCTCTAAACTCTATGTCTTTTTAAGACCAATAGTGTACAGTACAGGGGTGTCTGGTGTCCAACACTGACCAGTGTACTCTACATCCCTTTAAGACTGACAGTGTACAGTACAGAGGTAGCTGGTGTCCCACACTGACTCGTCTACTATACATCTTTTTCAGACCCACAATGTTCAGAAAAGGGGTGGCTGTTTTCCAGCACTGATCAGTGAACTCTACCTGCGATTAACACTGATAGTGTACAGTGCAAGGGTGGCTGGTGTCCAACACTGACCAATGTACTCTACATCCCTTTAATGCTGAAAGTATACAGTACACGGGTGGATGGTGTTCAACACTGACCAGTGTACTCTACCTCCCTTTGAGACCAACAGTGTACAGTACACGGCTAGCTGGTGTACAACACTGACCAGTGTACTCTACATCCCTTTATGACAGTGACCAGTACAGTGGTGGATGGTGTCCACCACTGACCAGTGAACACTGTGTCTTTTTAAGACTGACAGTGTACAGTACACGGGTGGCTAGTTTCCAACACTGACCTCTGAACTCTATGTCTTTTTAAGACCCATAGTGTACAGTACACAGGTGGCTGGTGTCCAACACTGATCAGTGTACTCTACATCCCTTTACGACAGACAGTGTACAATACAGGGGTGGCTGGTCTCCACCACTGACTTGTGAACTCTGTGTCCACCATAGTGTACAGTACAGGGGTGACTGGTTTCCAACACTGACCAGTGTACTCTACATCCCTTTAAGACTGACATTGTACAGTACAAGGATGGTTTCCAATACTCACCAGTGTACTCTACCTCCCTTTGGGTCCGACAGTGTACAGTACAGGGTTAGCTGGCGTCCAACACTGACCAGTGAACCCTACATCCCTTTAAGACCGACAGAGTACAGTACAGGGGTGGCCGGTTTCCAAAACTGACCTCTGAACTCCATGTTTGAAGACTGATAGTGTACAGTACAGGGGTGGCTGGTGTCCACAACTGACCAGTGAACTCCATGTCTTTTTAAGATCGATAGTGTACAATACAGTGGATGGTGTCCAACACTGAGCAGTGTACTCTGTCTCCCTTTGAGACCCACAGTGTACAGTACAGAGGTAGCTGGTGTCCAACACTGACCAGTGTACTCTACCTCCCTTTAAGACCGACAGTGTACAGTACAGAGGTAGCTGGTGTCCAACACTGACCAGTGTACTCCACATACCTTTAAGACTGACAGTGACCAGAACAGGTGTGGCTGGTTTCCAAAGCTGACCTCTGAACTCCATGTTTGAAGACTGATAGTGTACAGTACGGAGGTGGCTGGTGTCCAAAACTGACCAGTGAACTCTATGTCTTTTTAAGAACGATAGTGTACAGTACAGGGGTGGCTGGTGTCCAACACTGACCAGTGTACTCCACATCCTTTTAAGACTGACATTGTACAGTACAAGGATAGTTGGTTTCCAATACTCACCAGAATATTCTAACTCCCTTTGAGACCAACAGTGTACAGTACAGGGGTAGCTCGTGTCCAACACTGGTCAGTGTACTCTACATCCCTTTAAGACAGACAGTGAACAGTACAGGGGTGGCTGGTGTCCAACACTGACCAGTGAACTCTATGTCCTTTTAAGAACAACAGTACAAGGATGGTTGGTTTCCAAGACTCACCAGTGAACTCTACCTCCCTTTAAGACTGACAGTGTACAGTACAGGGATGGTTGGTATCCAAGATTGACCGGAGTACTTTACCTCAGTCTAAGACTGACAGTGTACTGAAGAGGGGTGGCTGGAGTTCAACACTGACTCGTCTACTACACATCCCTTTAAGACCCACAGTGTTCAGTACAGGGGTGGCTGTTTTCCAGCACTGATCAGTGAACTCTACCTCAGATTAACACTGATAGTGTACAGTGCAAGGGTGGTTGGTGTCCAACACTGACCAATGTACTCTACCTCCCATTAAGACTGACAATGAGCAGTACAGGGGTGGCTGGTGTCCAACACTGACCAGTGTACTCTACCTCCCTTTAAAACTGACAGTGTACAGTACAGGGGTAGCTGGTTTCCAACGCTGACAAATGTAGTGGTCAGTGAGTCCAAAAAGGATGAATACTGAGAAGTTATTACATGTTTCAATGACATTTTCAGTAAATGTAATATTTAAGGAGATACGCCAACCCTATTTTAGGCCAATTATGTAATTATGTAAACGAAGCCCATCCCTCTCCTGTTGAGACTGCTCCCATGGAAAATGGGAAAATGATAAATCACCCAAATCTGTAAATAGCAAAACTCACCACTTTAGGGTCTGCCTCACATATCTGCCAAGATTTGTTGAAAGATATTAATTAGTTTTAGAGTTGTGCTCTGGAAATGAAGCCCATGACTCTCAAATGTTTCCATGGAAACCGAGAAAATAATACATCACAAAATCCTGTAAATAGCAAAAGGCACTACTTTGAGGTCTGCCACACATATCTACCAAGTTGTGCAGAAAAATATTGAACGGTTTTTGAGTTCTGCTCCAGAAACGAAGCCCACCCCACCATTAGACTAACACCAAAACGTTTCATGGAAAAATAAATAAAATAAAATACAAATGCGAAACATCTGTAAATAGCAAAAGACAGAACAACAGATTAATATTGTTATATCTATAAAATTTTGGTAAAAAAATATAGAGCGGTTTTTGAGTTATGCTCATGAAACAAAATGCTTATGGACAGACAAGCAGACGGACAGATAGACGAGGCGTTGACTGTATCCCCCTGCATATAATAAGACTATTTTATGTCTTTTTTCTACATAACGGTTTCCCTGCAATAATTATACATGCTGTCACTGAGTTTCCCGGGCCTTGTAATTCAGTTAGGCACAGATGATTCACAATGTTGAATCAGACAAAAGCACACCAAAGGGAGAATACTCTACCACCAAATGTTTTAAATTACTTCCCTCTTGTCTACTGTTAGTGAGTGAGTTAAAATTTATCGTCACATTGGCAGTATGTCAGCCATATCGTGACGAGAACGATTTCTTATAAACATACATAGTAATTAATGGCACACATTTAAAACTGTCACCAAAGGACGGTAAAACTAACTAGGATATCACAGGGAGGAATTTAAAACTAGTAAGTAGAACTAAAACGGCATAACTATTTTTTGGACAATACAATATAAAAATGGGCTATAGATTGCCAACAGCTGAAGGTAGATCACCACACTAGGGACCATGTGTACTTTTGCTACCTGCATGGACCCTAGCTGGATTTACACCATCCCCTCAGCCGTTAGCAATTTAGATACATCTAGCCATAAATTATAAATACAGATATGCTAGGATTGAAAATTGGAAAGTTGAAATTGACTGTGAATGTTGTGGGACTTATGTACCCTCTCAGGAGCACAATAATTTTACAGTACTTTAACCCCCTTCGAGGCTACAGCATGAACAATCTGAAGTACCAATTGAAACTTTCAAGAATAAAATATTTAGCTATTTACAATTCATTTAACAGATCTAATTCTTTTAAAAAGGCAGTAATTAAATGAGAACTAATATTGTTAAAAAGGTCCCTCATAGTTTGCGTTTCAAAATAATTATCCCTTGTGATGGAATATTCAACACAGTCAAGCAGGACATGCTTGACTGTGATTCGTTCATCACAAGGGATACAAGACGGAGGATCTTCACCTTTCAATAAATATCCATGAGTATATCTAGAGTGGCCAATGCGACATCGTCGCATGATGACCTCCTCAAATCTGGACTGACAACCCAAGATATATATTTAAGAGCTGTTAATATGGCGTTTGCTTCTGCAGTAAAAACAAAACTTAAGGGTGGCCTCCAAACAGATCTATTTGACTACATGAACATTTTCAGATAATTATTTAAGCTACTTCATGATTTCTTCAGCTAATTCTTCACCTGAAGCTATGATACAGAACAGACACAGTGACACAAATCTTCTCATGCTATGTAGAAACAGCTGATTCAACCACATTTCTTGACAGTAACACTCAACAATGTTTACCCTGAGACTACCAGAACCACACTTGGAGACACCCTGTAATCAAATCTGCCCCTATTTATCGATTTAACTGATTTGAGTATCCCATGTATTTGACAATCACCTGACAATTCCTATAGATAGCGACAAACATGTAGCTGTATAAACCACCCTAAAGACACCCTTTAGACACCCAGTAGTACACAACTCCAACCTAGCACATCTGAATGGGCAGCAAGCAAGTATAGGTAGTAAAATTAGATGCATCCAGGGTATAGCGCAGGGCTATCGAGGACCTCATATATCTAGTCTTAACAGTGTAGCTGTCCACCTGACCATTTCCAACAAAACCCCTGATCTGAAGCTGTGCACACTCACTCCTAAGATCATGATAACCAAATACCAAATATAACCATACTGACATGCATCTGGCCTCTCAACTGATCTATTTGATGTTTTTCCCAAGAACATCTTTAATCTGAACCTAAGCAACTATAAGACACCCTGTAATGTAAATCCATCCCCGAAATGACATAGACCAGTGGACCACAGATGATTTGACAACCTGACCTATTTTCTGGCCATTCACACTGAAAAACGAATCTTGGTCTGCCTCTGCTGTGATCCTGAGTCTCATATCTGCTACACCCATGGCCCTGTGATGGTGATCGAAGATATTTGGCAACCCTAAAGTTGTGAAAATTGGATAAAAACAAGACGACAAGGTCACTGACTTTATCCACATTTCTCAGGACTGGTAACCATGACATCAATCACTTGATTGTCTGGTGCACATTCCATTATTGCTGAATATTGCATAGAGTGCTGTCATACAGCTGGAATGTTGCTGACTGCACGTCTATATATCCAAACATTAAGACCTATCTTCATGACATCAATCACTAGATTCTAGTATTCATACACTGCTGTCGTGTAGCTGGAATATTGCTGAATGCATGTCTCTATATCCAAACATGGAGCTCTGTCTTCGTGACATCAATCACTTGATTATCTGGTTCACATTCTAGTATTCATACACTGCTGTCATACTGCTTAAATATAGTTGAATGCGGCCAAAGTGTCATCATGTACTCAGCACAGAGGTCTGGATTCAGCTGACCTAGGACTGTGTACAAAATATAGAAGATCACATCAAGAGAATACCTACAAATCTGAAGCTTCACTTAGCAGCTCCAAGATTCCCTAAATCTAACCTTCACTACTAAGTATCATGATACAAAGCCTGGCCACATCAACATACTGAACAAAACTTTTAACATGAACCAGAAATATATCACAAACATTTAAACAGTTTATCAACAGATCAATATATCATAAGGAAATGGAATAAAAAATAGCTTATCCCAAAACTAAGTACTGACAGTAAACTGCATAAAACCCGTATTTTGTTCCACATTGTCCACGTTAGTAAACTGGAACTGAATGCAAAAAACATAATTTCTAATACAAACCTGCACTTAGTATCAGGTATCCTTGAACATCTTGATGTAGTACTCGGAATGAATCTTGATCGGCTGCAGGAACCATGGACCTATCAAACATCATCCAGATACCATGTTAACTAATCACTACTACAAGATAAACTACTCAGAAAGCAGAACAAGCATTTAGAACATTTAAGTAAACTTACTGGTTATACACTTAAAATCTCATACAAGTAGGAAGAAACTAACCCTAAACTGCATATCTAAGTTAATCTTGACCAAATATCACAGGCTAAACCAGGAATCGAAGATTATTTTGAGATTTATATCTCTCTCATCAGAACATTTACCTCAGCTGTAAACCTTCCATGACAGAATTAAGTAGCAGTCTAAATGACACATCGTCAGTCAAGCATGGGATACTAGCAGAAATGTTCTATCAAATAATGGACACATCAAAGACGTAAGATAACTTACTTCAAAGCCAGAATAAAGATTTCCCTGCAACCTGTTGTTGTTGCACTCAATGGACTGGGTGGTCAGGAACCAGATCATTGAATCTCAGATGTGTGAACTGATGCCGATACAAGATTATCACTGGATTATCTGGTGCAGACCTGACTATTAATGAACGCACAGTATTGGTGAGGGCAGTCTAAACAAACAAATATGTGTGTTCTAATCCAGTTAAGGGTAAAGTGGAAACCATAACTGTTTATCATTTCACGAAAACCATATGTGTTATATCACATATACTCCCTCATACCTCATCTTCATGGTCCTTGCTATAAGTGTGTTTCTGGTTATCAGGGTGGATCTGTCATCTGGGTGGGTCTGGTCATTTGGTTGCATCAGTCATCTGGTGGATCTGGTCACCTGGGGGATGTGTCGTCTGTGAGGATAGGTCATGTGGGTGGGTCGGGACACCTAGCTAGTTCTGTGATTAACTCGATCATTCTTTTGAATGGATCTGGACATCCATAAGGATCTGACATGAGGGTGAATCTGGACATAAGGGTGGATATGTCATCTAGACATCTGGATGAATCTGGACATAAGGGTGGATCTGTCATTTAGACATCTGGATGAATCTGGACGGATCTGTCATGTGGGTGGATCTGGACATGATGGTGTATCTGTCAGTGAATCTATCATCTGGAAGAATCTGTCATCTGGGTGGATCTGTCATCTGTGTGGATGTAAACATCTGGGTGGATCTGTCATCTGAGTTACGATATGTCATCTGGGTGGATCTGGACATCTTGATGGATTTGGTCATCACTTTTTCCCCCAGCGCTGGGGTAAATTTAGTGTATCATGTGAACTCTGATTTCTCAGGCTGTTTTTTCATCACATTTTTTTTTTTCAATTTTATAGGTTGAAATAGCATTTTTTATGAGTGCATGCCAAAAGGTATCAGATTTTGCAAAATTGTGCTTTACGTTGCATGTGACCTTTAAGTTGAAAGTTCACTTAGTTTAAATGTTAGTGTCAATAAATATCCTCCCTCTTTTTCAATGCTTGACTGTTTCCACATAACACCTCTTATCCAAAACAAAGGCAGTGTATAATCTATATGGTCACAAAACAATTGTTTTGAACACATAATCAACCCAAACCCCCTTCAGCAAACCCTTCAATCTACACCTAAGAGAATGTCATAACTGCGCAGTCTGTCCTGACCAACTGACCCAGTCAGAAGCAATACCTTCAACCTCTAGCTAAATATGTAACTCCTATGGCATCCTGTCATCTAAATGTACCCAAGCTACGAACTGCAGTCAGTCTATTTCATCACTTGACTATTCCACAGAACACCTTGTAAACTGGAGCTACACAAACTGCTCAGCTCGAGATAAGGCACGTATTTGCATATTTTACTCAATAAACATGACATTCACTCAAATAATTACAAATCTGGAAGTACAAAAACTGCATAACAAACGCTAAAAACTTAATAGGTCTACAACACCTTGCATACTTTACCCATATAGGTAAATTGGCTTGCCTATGATAATTCATCATAGTGCCCAGACTCTACAACAGCGTTAACAAATGTTAAGAGATGCCTGTGTATAGATATACTTTTATAGACGTAGCCCTGTCTGGAGTTTACTCTAGTTGTCATGTGACTTTCATGTCAAGTGTTTAAAAATGGTTGCCAACTATTTGGTAATATAAGAATTATTAAATACTTTGGCCATTTCAGAAGTAATTATGCTTACATATTTAGAAGTGTTAATTGTCCAATAAGCATAAGAAACTCTGTGCAGTAGTACACAATTCTTTAAACTGGGGGCAGTATACAAGATCTTAGTTACTCCTCAAAATATACAAGTACTCAAACATAAACAGACATGGAAGCCCATACCCAATTCCTCTGGAGCCCTTGACAAACAAAATACAATCCAACACTGCCGTTGTTATCTTGTAGCTATAATCAACAGAAGCTACACAAACCACCCTAAAGACACCTTGTAATTTGAATCTAAACACACCTGCATGTATCTGGCCTTTTTACACAGTTTACTTCATGACTTCCAAATAATTTCTTTAACGTGGAGCTACACACACCATCCTGAAGGCACCCCCTAATCTAAATCTACCCCACCTAGCATGTATCTGAACCCCATACACACTCTACTTCATGACTACCAGAGAATAAATTCACCTGGAGCTACACCAACCACCC
Source organism: Haliotis asinina (assembly GCF_037392515.1). Classification (NCBI taxonomy): domain Eukaryota; kingdom Metazoa; phylum Mollusca; class Gastropoda; order Lepetellida; family Haliotidae; genus Haliotis; species Haliotis asinina. The sequence goes on along the minus strand of NC_090295.1, from coordinate 11,796,969 downwards.
TAAACACAAGATGACATCTAAATTTAAACACGCTAACCTGCATCTGGCGTCTCTACATGGTCTAGTTCATGACTTCCACAGAATCCCTTTAACCTGAAGCTATACAAACCACCCTGAAGACACCCTGCAAAATCTGAATCAGCTCAAGCTAGCATGTATCTGTAAATAGCAAAAGGCACAACTATAGGTTGAGATCATTATATCTATCAAGTTTGGTCTAAAAATATTGAACAGTTTCTGAGTTATGCTCTGGAAACAAAATAACAGACAGGTGGGCGGACGGAGGGACGGACAGATGAGGCGTCGACTATATCTCCCCATCACATGCCGGGGTGGGGATAAAACTATGCATACAAATGGATGGCGCTAAAGTGGTTTTCTGTTTGTTGCATATTTATCATTTTTACAACTATTTTCATAATTGGATGATGCAGATATGGCATCTATTAAAATGTGTGAATGACATTATGCAATAAGAGGGGCTAGTGTTTAACATTTTAAAAAAATCCTGTAACCTGAAGATACACAAACCACCCTCTATAATCTAAATCTACCCAAGCTAACATGTATCTGACTTCTTTACACCTTCTATGTGACTGTACATAATCACTTCCAGAGAAAATCTCTAACATGAAGATACATAAACCACCCTGAACACCCTCTATAATCTAAATCTACCCAAGCTAACATGTATCTGACTTCTGTACACCTTCTATGTGACTGTACATGATGACTTGCAGAGAATATCTCTAACATGAAGATACATAAACCACCCTGAACACACTCTATAATCTAAATCTACCCAAGCTAACATGTATCTGACTTCTTTACACCTTCTATGTGACTGTACATAATCACTTCCAGAGAATATCTCTAACATGAAGATACATAAACCACCCTGAACACCCTCTATAATCTAAATCTACCCAAGCTAACATGTATCTGACTTCTTTACACCTTCTATGTGACTGTACATGATGACTTGCAGAGAATATCTCTAACATGAAGATACATAAACCACCCTGAACACACTCTATAATCTAAATCTACCCAAGCTAACATGTATCTGACTTCTTTACACCTTCTATGTGACTGTACATAATCACTTCCAGAGAATATCTTTAACATGAAGATACATAAACCACCCTGAACACCCTCTATAATCTAAATCTACCCAAGCTAACATGTATCTGGCATCTTTACACAGTCTATGTGACTATATGTCATGACTTGCAGATAGATAATACCTTTAACTTTAAGCTAAAGATACACAAAATATGCTGAAGACACTCTAAACTCTGTAGCTACCTATCTTGCATGTATCTTGCCTCCATCCATGGTCTACTTGGTGCCTATCTGGCTTCAACACATAGTCTATGTGACTACTTGATGACTTCCAAAGAATATCTTTAACATGAAGATAAAAAATCTGCCCTCAACACACCATGTAATCTACATCTACCTAAGCGTGCATGTATCTTGATTCTGTACACAGTCTATGAAACTAATTGATGACTTCCAGACAATATCTTTAACTTGAAGATACACAAACCGCCCTGAACAAATCTACCCAAGCATGCATGTATGTGGCCCCTATACACAGTCTATGCGACAATACATAATGACTTCCAGAGAATATGTTTAATCTGAAGATACACAAACAAAATTTGAAAAGTCTCACATAAGTTTGGTAGTCCTCAAATTTCCATCATTAACAAACCAACAAAATAGATTTGACTTAGGCAAGCAGTTTTGGTAGAGGTGTCGTGTCATAACAAGCAAACACAATAAGTTTTGGCATAGTTTAATTCAGTCATGATAGATGGCTATGATTGTGCAACATTAAACAAGGAAACTGATGCTTCATATCAGACTCAAAGCTGCACCGACTTATGATGTATAAATGGGTACAACTTTAACTATCAGTCTTGGAAGGCTCAGAGTTTCTTTTTTTGTTTCTGTTTTAGCTTTTGTTTTCATTATCTCACTGTCAACACTTTCAACAGCAGTCAACCAGAATCTTTTACTGCCATGATACTGAGTTCCCAGATACTCTGAGGTCATAGATGGAGCCTATGTTTAGTGCATGTGACAATATCCTTTAACCTTTTTCTTTTCTGTTTTCATTTTAACACTATTAAACCCCCACTACATCACCTTCTGTCCATTATAACAATCCTCCGTTTGTATTCCCTTCTAACCATGATGACGCTCTTTATCTTTTAGGATATATACATGACCCCAAAACTGAAGTACCACTTGTGATACTGTCCGATGTCAGCCAAGTTTTGTCTGATGTCAGCCAAGTTCAGACAGTCAAGTAATTACCTAAATCCCTTGCTGTCTGCACTCCCAGTCCTCACATACAAATTCCATTAATATTTAAATACACAGTTAATGTATGCTTTCCAACTCATATGAAATGTAATGTACAAAAATTATTTCAATTAGCAGAATATAAATCATCAATAAAACATTTTTATAAACCAGAGAGTGTAGATCCCACTTTCAGATTGACCAAGGCTTAAAATTGCAGCCAATTGCGCAATCCAATACACACACATTTGGTCGCTTGATTGTGTTAAAAATGGATGCATAAACACATACATGCAGTGAAAACATCACGATTTCATGCTTACTTTTGGATGAATTTGTAAATGATAATCTTTCTAATTTGTTAGGTCAATATGTCAAAATAACATCAAAATCATTGATCAGCCCGAGAGTCCGATTTAATATCAAGACAGTAGTCGGTCATTTGAAAATGTTATCAGACTAAGACTGGTGACAATCTGAAGCCCTTATAATTGTACTAGCCCCCTGGACTGATACTGTTTGATGTTTTGGTAGTCCTCTAGGGGAGATGTACTAGCTTCAGGCTAGTGAACTAGTGTAGATTTCGAACCCTGCACAAACGCTTCTGAAGATACCCTGTAGTCTAAATCTACCCAACCTAACATGTATCTGGCCCCTGAACAGTCTATGTGACTATAAATAATGACTTCCAGAGAATACTGTTAACCTGAAGCTACACAAACCACCCTGAAGATACCCTGTAGTCTAAATCTACCCAACCTAACATGTATCTGGCCTCTATACACAGTCTGTGCGACTGAACATAATGACTTCAAGAGAATATCTTTAACCTGAAGACACATAAATCACCCTAAAGACATGCTGGGATCTAAATCTACACAACCTAGGATCTATTTCGACTGTGCACAGTTTACGTGACTAGTTGATGCACAGGCAAGGTGTAGCGCAAATGGGGTTGCGCAGCATAGAGAATATGGCAAGTCTTGTTATATGCAGGTGAAGCAAGCCGAAGCGAGGAAACATACCTTCCTTGCTTTGGATCGAAAAATATTTTTCATCTCAAAATAAAATACAATATGAGTAATTGTTCAGCTTGGGGTTGGAGATGTGAGAAATGGATGTTTACCCCACTTTCACTACAATCTGCCTGTGCTTGACTCCCAGAGAATATCATTTCTAAAGAATTAACTGGAACCTATGCAAAAAATACCCATGCTGATATGTACCTTGACACTGTAGGTCTATTTGACCATTTGCCCATGTATGTGGATTCTATAGACAGTCTATTTGACTGAACATCATGACTTCCAGAGAATAACTTTAACCTGAAGACACACAAACCACCCTGAAAACACCCTGTAATCTAAGTCTACCTAAGCGTGCATGTATCTGGCCTCTATAAATAATTTAGCTGACTACAAAACGACTGCAGAGCTGAAACTGAAAGTTATGTAAAATCTACCTATGTTATCATGTTTGTATCTTGACACAGTAGGTCTGTTGTCTGAAGAATACTTTGTGCAATTTTTAACCAGAAGATCGAACAACCATACTTTCAAAACCTGTATCAAAAACCTACAAATACCAGCATGTATCTGATCACTATCTTGACCACTTGACCACCTCCAATTTAGCCCAAAGCTACCAGATCTACCAAACAACATCTATCAGGAAAGCATGTATCTGGCCTCAACACACAGTTTGTCAGATCCTCTTGACCATTTCCACGGGATGTCTTTAACCCAAAGCTACTGTATCTACCCTGAAGACACCCTGTCATCTAAATCTACCCAAGCTAACATGTATCTGGCCTCTATACACAGTTTGTCAGACACTCTTGACCACTTTCATGGAATGTCTTTAACCCACATTTACCATATCTACCCTGAAGACACCCTGTCATCTAAATCTACCCAAGCTAACATGTATCTGGCCTCTATACACAGTTTGTCAGACACTCTTGACCACTTTCATGGAAGGTCTTTAACCCACATTTACCATATCTACCCTGAAGACACCCTGTCATCTAAATCTACCCAAGCTAACATGTATCTGGCCTCTATACACAGTTTGTCAGATCCTCTTGACCATTTCCACGGGATGTCTTTAACCCAAAGCTACCATATGTATCCTGAAGACACCCTGTCATCTAAATCTACCCAAGCTAACATGTATCTGGCCTCTATACACAGTTTGTCAGACACTCTTGACCACTTTCATGGAAGGTCTTTAACCCACATTTACCATATCTACCCTGAAGACACCCTGTCATCTAAATCTATCCAAGCTAACATGTATCTGGCCTCTACACACAGTTTGTCAGATCCTCTTGACCATTTCCACGGGATGTCTTTAACCCAAAGCTACCATATGTATCCTGAAGACACCCTGTCATCTAAATCTACCCAAGCTATAATGTATCTGGCCTCTATACACAGTTTGTCAGATCCTCTTGACCATTTCCACAGGATGTCTTTAACCCAAAGCTACCATATGTATCCTGAAGACACCCTGTCATCTAAATCTACCCAAGCTAACATGTATCTGGCCTCTATACACAGTTTGTCAGATCCTCTTGACCATTTCCATGGAATGTCTTTAACCCAAAGCTACTGTATCTACCCTGAAGACACCCTGTTATCTAAATCTACCCAAGCTAACATGTATCTGGCCTCTATACACAGTTTGTCAGATCCTCTTGACCATTTCCACAGGATGTCTTTAACCCAAAGCTACTGTATCTACCCTGAAGACACCCTGTCATCTAAATCTACCCAAGCTAACATGTATCTGGCCTCAACACACAGTTTGTCAGATCCTCTTGACCATTTCCACGGGATGTCTTTAACCCAAAGCTACTGTATCTACCCTGAAGACACCCTGTTATCTAAATCTACCCAAGCTAACATGTATCTGGCCTCTATACACAGTTTGTCAGATCCTCTTGACCATTTCCACGGGATGTCTTTAACCCAAAGTTACCATATGTATCCTGAAGACACCCTGTCATCTAAATCTACCCAAGCTATAATGTATCTGGCCTCTATACACAGTTTGTCAAACACACTTGACCAATTTCATGGAATGTCTTTAACCCACATTCACCATATCTACCCTGAAGACACCCTGTCATCTAAATCTACCCAAGCTAACATGTACTTCCATAATACCTATCACCCACTAAAATCATCCCACCCACCTCTTTTGTAAATACATCTATCCAAATCCTCCATTGTATTCAAACCTTCCATTGTATGTTCATTACATGTCACATCTACTGTGTTTTTTTTCATGATATTAGCCCCATCATATGCCACCCCTCCATACACACCAACCCCCACCCCCACCGAACCCCCCACCCAAACTCAAACATGGACTCACTATTTTCAACCCCTAACGAAGATTTCCCCAAACTCATCTCCCCCCACAACATTGACCCCATCCTCATCAACTTTGGCCTCGATTTAGAAGAAATACTCCCCACCCAAGATTCAAAACAAACCCACCCACCACAAACATACCCAATGCCCCCGACACACACACCCAAACATAAAAAAAAACGCTCCCCCAAACTCCCCACAACAATCACCACCCACAAACAAAAACACCATGCAATAAAGACACCCCTCCCCAAACCCAAACCACCAACACATCCTTCTAGCATTTGCATCAAACACACACACTCCACTCAACAAATCATATTCAGTAAACAAATTCACCCTCTGCCTCAAAAAACAAAAGATACAACATAAATAAATAAACACATGCGGCAGAGGGTTCAAGGTTACATTCACAGAGCACACCCACCTAACAAACACACTCAAACAGACATTCATCGACGGGAAAACAATAAAATGGGAAACACCGAGGAGGCAAACTCAAGCACAGGTGGTCATACACATCGACGCACGCGAATCACAAACAGACATAGCCAACACAATCACAACACAACCCCAAATACTAGATTACAAAACACCAAACCACCAACCACAAACAAATCAAACACACAAGTCACAATTCCTCACATTCAAACCAACCACACTACCAACACACATCACTTTCAGAGCACTCACATACAAAGTACACCCCCTTCGCAAAAACCCCACACAATGCAGACAACTGTTTTCAATACAACTGCACCACAGATACATGCACAAACTTATCATATGCCCTAAATGCGAGTCGGACATACACGACATAACGGAATGCACGCACTCTACATACTGCATACAATTCCACATACATGGACAGTCTGCAAATCAAAACACCTGATCCATAAAACAGAAACAGATACTGCACACTAACAAGCACCTCAAACAAACCGACCTGCCAAAACCTGCATGCATCATCCCAACTACACACCACTCTCTACTCTCTCTCCTCTTCCAGCAACATCTCACACTCCACAAACACATCTGCTTACTCATACCACCCACTTCCACCCAAACCCCGAAAACAACCCCCCCTCCTCCTGACCCCCCCCCTTCTACCCCGCCCTTCCCACAAAACCCACTGCCCATCAACCCCCCTCCCCCCTCTCCTCCAGTTCGGTCAAAGGCAAACAAACCTAAACACCCAACTCAACCCCAAAGCCCAAAATCCCCCACCCCATAAACAACCTCTCCTATGCAAAACCCAACAGCGAAAAAAACACATAACATTGCCCGCAAATTCAACATCTGTCACAAAAACCTGGCCGGTCTTCTCATCTCCATCAAATCTCTTTCCTAAACTCACATCCATTAAGCTACTCTAGCACTCCAACTAGTCATCAAAATTACTGCCCCATCCATGACCATTTATAAATTTTTTTTCCAAATTAATGCAGTCATGGCTCTGTTGCAATGGAACTGCAATGATCTCCGAGCAAACGGGCATGAGCTTAGGGCACTCATTGCCCAAAACAAAATTAATCCTGATATAACCTTTCTACAAGAAACAAAATTATCCCCCCAAAACGCCTTCAAAATTCCAGGCTACCATTACATTCAGAAAGACAGACCTCGGCCAAGTAGCATCCCAGGCCCCCCTGCTGTTGGTCTGGGTATATTCATCACAGATAAATTAAGTTATTCAGAAATCACAATTACTACAACATCATCAGAAGTCCTGGCTATCAAAACAACCATTAAAGATAAGGAACTCACTTTCATAAATGTCCATAGAAGACCAACCCTTAAACTAACAAAATATGATTTAGACCAAATTTCAAAATTCATAATGCCCAACACCTTTATCTTCGGAGATCTGAATGCACATCATCCAACATGGGGCACAAAATCCTTTACAGACAGGCTAGACGATCAAAACCTCATTACCTTGAACGACAATAGCCCAGCAAGATACCCTCTCTCACACTTCCAAACACCTAGTGCAACTGACCTCAACATAACCACACCAATGGAAGCAAAACACAGCACATGGGAGGCACATAAAGACACCTGGGGCAGTGACACTGCCCCATCAAAATCACCATTAACAACCTACTCACACAGCACTCACCACAGACAAACTCTACTCCCCCTACAAACACAGAAATAAGATACAACCCACACAAAGCAGATTGGAACAAATTCACTCACTCATGTAACCAAGTAAACATATCCCCCATAGAAGACCCAGACAATAACATATTTAACGCAAACCTTACAAACACTATCACAGACACCTCAAACAAATGCATACCCACTTTTCTTCGGCCTACCTCTGAATCAAAAACAGTCCCCTGGTGGAGCCTCAAAATCATTAATGCCAGAAAGGCAAGAAAAAGGGCCCTCAATCAATCAAAGAGGGAAGCATCAAAGTTACTTTTGGCCAGAAAACTAGGGAATTCCACAAAACAAGCAATCAGGGCATCTAAAAAACACTGTTGGCAAGATTTCTGTTCAACCCTGAGGCTCGACAAATCAAACACTCGAGGCTCGACAAATCAAACAAATTTAAAGCCATTTAAAAAAACATCATTCATCCTAACCTTCCAGACATAGCCACAAAGAAAGGTAAAGCAAACGCGGTAGCTGCCCATTTTTCGGAAATCAGCAGCTCCACCAACTACACACAACACTTCCAAAACATTACCAAAAATCACCCCCCATTCACCCTAGAATTACCACATGCGCACCTACAAATCAATAAACTTATAAACATCCATGACTTAAAATCTGCACTCAAACACAAAAACTCAGCCTCAGCATAGGGTCCAGATAACATCACCTACGCTATACCAAACAAACTACCAACCAACATCTTAAACCTCACAATAACACTCTTCAATAAAAACTGGACCCAAGGAACCATACCCACATCCTGAAAAACAGCTAAGGTGGTGTCATTCCCATAGTCAGGCAAACCATCAAACTCCACTGATTCATTCAGGCCGATATCACTAACGTCCCACCTCCGCAAAACCATGGAAACTATCATTAACAACAGACTTAAACACCATATTCAAACCCTTAACCTCATAAAACAGGACCAGAGCGGTTTCACTCCAAATCGACAAACTTTAGACCACATTGTACATTTGGAACAAGATATAAGGATAGCCCAAGCACAAAAACAATACACTACGGCCATTTTCATTGACTTCAGTAAAGCCTTAGATATGGTTTGGTACAACGGCCTCCTAAAAAAACTACAGGAAAATGTCATACACGGAAGAATTCTAAATTTCATTCACAGTTTCTAGAAACCAAAGACAAATAATTATCAAATCTCACAACACTCTTTCGGACCCTTATCCATTAGAAAATGGAACCCCACAGTGCAGCATAATCTCCCCAACCCTAATCAACTTCATGATAAATGGCATTTTCCCAGATAAATAGCCTGAAATCTCCACAGCAAAATTCGCAGATGACATTTCATTGTGGACTTCCTCATCCTCTGCTGCCCAAGCCAGAACAGAAATACAAAGAATGCTAAATTATATTCAAAATTGGTCCCAAAAGTGGGGTTTCCAAATTAATGTCGACAAAACCGTAGGCATCTTATAAAAAAAACAACAAATGCAAAATTATCCCCCCAAACTGCACCTTAATAATAAAAGAAAAGCCAATTCAAAAAGGAAACCAAATTCTTAGGGGTAATATTTCACCAACACATGACATGGACTCCCCATATTCATAACCTGGTCAACTCATGTCAAAAAGATCTTAACCTAATGCAAGCCATAACAGGTACAACATGGGGTGCCAACAAACAAACACTTATACACATACATATATCTCTTATACAGTCGAATTGGACTATGTCGCCCCGGTCCTGCACTCCCTCTCCTCCAATAATACCAAAAAACTAAACTCTATCCAGTACAAGGCCCTTAAGCTTGCACTAGGCGTTAGGACCGGCACCTCCCACAACACACTCCTCCTACTCACAGGCATACCTTCACTCAATACAAGAATAAACCAAACTCAATTACTGGGCTGGGGCCCAACATAACCCTATCTACAACCTACTCACCACAAAATACACTAACTGTAGGAAATTAACACTTATAAAACTCTAAAAGAACCCAAACATAGCACCACTACTTTACCACCTCACCAATCTGCTACAAGCACAACAGTTAAACACCATACAGCACACACCTCCCATCACCACCTACATCCATGACAAACCCCCACCCACCACTGACACCACCCTAGCATCCATATTTCAAGATCACCCCCTAAAATCTGACACTGACATCAAAACAAACCTTGTACAATCTCACCTCAACACTATTTACCCAAACCACACTCACGTCTACACCGACACATCCATAGGAACAAACAACATTACAGGCATAGGCATTCATGTAGAAAAATCACCCCTATAACCACAAACCTACACTATCCAAACCACACAGCAATCACCACAGCAGAACTCACAGCCATCCTATCAGTCCTTCACCTTGTCCCCACCCTCCGCTCCCCTCCCAAAACTTCCTAATCCTCTCCGACTGCCTCAGTGCCATACAACAGCTACAACACATGCACTCACGATCACGACCAGACTTAATCCACCAGATAACCCTACAAATTCAATCTCTCCAACAAAAAGACAAAAACATCACCTTATTATGGATTCCAGGACACACTCACAACCAAGGCAAGAACATCGCAGATACAGCAGCTAAACTCGTAACCGCCCACCTCACCCACCCTATCCACTTACATACATCCAAATCCGAATTAAAACTACTCATCAAATCACACGTAACAAAACAAAGCTACCAACAAAATATCAACACATACAAATCCACCTGGGTCAAAAATATCATCAGAAAACCAATCACAAAACTCCCCACATTCTCAAATTCACACCATACTGACATACTTATACTCATTACAGGCATAACAAACCTCAACCATTCACTACATCTACAAAACAGACACCCAGATGGACTATGCACACACTGGAAAACACCAGAAACCATACAACACATTTTCATCGATTGCCACCTCCAGATACAAACATTACAGAAATACATAACTCTATACCCAGCACACTCCACTTTAACATACACGAACTATTAAATCCACATAACCCACCCAATATCTTTAATGTCATAGCCTCATTCCTTCTAAAATCAAAACTACTTCACAAAATCTAGGCCCCTCAATAAATCCCCTATATTGCAACTAAAGTCACATAAATACTTCTAAAAGGGGATCCAAATCTACAGCCCTCAACTCGTGGTCGTCTTCCCAGACGTCCGCACACCAACAATAAGCCATTTCAATCCCAGTCCCACGCCACCGGCTCACAATCTACAGCCTCAACCACAGCTCACCGCAGCGCTCCTGAGTCCCATTATAGTTATATAACCACCTACAGCCTTACACCTCCAACCCAAACCGCTAGCCACAACAAACCATACTCCAGTTCCCCCACCCTCACACACAGCAACCCCCCACCGCCATAAACTACCCACCCCCACCCACCCACTCACACCCCCACAACTCCATACACTGCGCCCAACTCCCCCTCACGCTACCACTTCCCGCTCCCTCACACACATGTAAATAAAACCCACTGCCCCCACCCCCACTATGTATAAAACCAACACCACCCACCTATTGTAAATATTCTCCACACTTGTAAAGTACCCTTAACCTACAACTCCATCATCCAACACCACCCTCAGGGTACATCGCCAACCAGCCACATTCCGCCCAAACCAGACCCGGCATTTTCACTCCTCCAACCCCCACCCCACCCTCAGGGTACATCGCCAACCAGCCACATTCCGCCCAAACCAGACCCGGCATCTTCACTCCTCCAACCCCCACCCCACCCTCAGGGTACATCGCCAACCAGCCACTTTCCGTCCAAACCAGACCCGGCATCTTCACTCCTCCAACCCCCACCCCACCCTCAGGGTACATCGCCAACCAGCCACTTTCCGTCCAAACCAGACCCGGCATCTTCACTCCTCCAACCCCCACTCCACCCTCAGGGTACATCGCCAACCAGCCACATTCCGCCCAAACCAGACCCGGCATCTTCACTCCTCCAACCCCCACCCCACCCTCAGGGTACATCGCCAACCAGCCACTTTCCGTCCAAACCAGACCCGGCATCTTCACTCCTCCAACCCCCACCCCACCCTCAGGGTACATCGCCAACCAGCCACTTTCCGTCCAAACCAGACCCGGCATCTTCACTCCTCCAACCCCCACTCCACCCTAAGGGTACATCGCCAATCAGCCACTTTCCGTCCAAACCAAACCCGGCATCTTCGCTCCTCCAACCCCCACCCCACCCTCAGGGTACATCGCCAACCAGCCACTTTCCGTCCAAACCAAACCCGGCATCTTCGCTCCTCCACCCCCCACTCCACCCTAAGGGTACATCGCCAACCAGCCACTTTCCGTCCAAACCAGACCCGGCATCTTCACTCCTCCAACCCCCACCCCACCCTCAGGGTACATCGCCAACCAGCCACTTTCCGTCCAAACCAGACCCGGCATCTTCACTCCTCCAACCCCCACTCCACCCTAAGGGTACATCGCCAATCAGCCACTTTCCGTCCAAACCAAACCCGGCATCTTCGCTCCTCCAACCCCCACCCCACCCTCAGGGTACATCGCCAACCAGCCACTTTCCGTCCAAACCAAACCCGGCATCTTCGCTCCTCCACCCCCCACTCCACCCTCAGGGTACATCGCCAACCAGCCACTTTCCGTCCAAACCAAACCCGGCATCTTCACTCCTCCAACCCCCACTCCACCCTAAGGGTACATCGCCAATCAGCCACTTTCCGTCCAAACCAAACCCGGCATCTTCGCTCCTCCACCCCCTCACCACCATCCCCAACCCCAACCCCTACTTTTTCATACTCTTTTTCTTTCTTTAGTACCATGTATTACCTGTACAGATTAACTGTACAACACCATGTCATAAGCCCCCTTTGCCATACTCCACTCCCCCTACCCCACCCATCCCCATCGGCAATTTTATCTATCCAGCTTTATCCTTTAATTCTTAGTCTCATTTAACCAAATCAAACCCTCCCTCTCTATAAATGTCGGGGCCCACACTTATCATTCAAAATTATCATACCCCCCAACATCCACATTTACATTTTTTGGGGTACATGTATTCCATATTACCAATTATTTATTATTTTCCATCCCCACACCTTTCCCATCTGCGAAACTGGCCTAAGGATAAAAGTTATAATAATCGTAATCTTATCTGCCACCACATCACAACCATCACATAAAATTCTTAATTACAAATTCATAAACACAAAACAACCCACCCCAACCAACCCTAACAACCAAATTACCTTTCTCATGTTTCCGTCCACCACCCTCCCCGCCTTTATCACTTTTGGCAGCCTCAAATATAGTCTTCCATGTCATTAAAAATCCACCCCAATGTAAATTCTGCTTTCAGTACAATCACACCTCCGAATCCTGTACAAACCTCCCCCTCTGCCCCAAATGCGGATACGACAATCACAACAATGCACCTTCACAACATACTGCATACCTGTAAAACATATGGACACGCAACAAATCATAACACCTTCCCAAAAAACAAACACAAATACTAAAATCAAACAAGCACCTCAAACACACGGATCTGCCAAAGCCTGCCCCCCACCACATAACACACTACTCACTGCTATCACTCTCTTCACAATCACCCACAAACACCTCCACATCCCCTACCGCCTCACTCTCCCCATACCACATCAAAAACCGGTCCCAAAAAACAAAACCGCCAATACCATCCCCCATCAACATCCATCACCCCTACTCTCTCCCCAATTCGGCTCATCAAACCACCCTCCAAACAACCCGACAACCCGACCCAAACCCACCAAACCTGTCACCCAACCCCAACCCAATCCCCAAACCAGCAAACAAATGTCCCTTTCTCCTGACCCTATCCACCAATACCTCAAAGCCCACAAACCAACCACACCCAAAACCAGCCCCACCATCCCCCCAAACACAGTCAATCAAAACAAACCCAAAAAACCCACATCCAACCATCATTCCCAGCATCCATTAAACCCTGTTCATTAAAACACAAAACACCCACCACACCCACTCACAAACCCAACATTAAACTCACCCCTCAGAAACTCAATCAGAACCTCAATATCATAGTGGAATTCATAACAACAGTAAGTCTCACGCAAAACCCTACAGAAAAAAAATCCATACCATAACTCGGAAACTTAAACATCTATCATAAACCCCTAGCCAGTCTACTCATTGCTGTCAAATCTCTTTCTTCAATACTACCACCACTAAGCTGCCCTAGCATAGTTACCCCCATATATCAAAATTCTTGCCCAACCCATGACCTTAAAGTGCTTTTCCAAATTTCTGTAGTCATGGCAATGATGCAATGGAATTGTAACAGTCTCTGAGCAAACGGGCATGAGCTTAAGGCACTCATCGTCCAAAACAAAATCCCCCCCACCCCCTAGTTAATATTCCTCCAAGACATAAAATTATCCCCCCAAAATGCCTTCAAAATACCAGGCTAACATTACATTCGGAAAGACCGTCCTTTGGAGATAAAAGTTCAAAAGATATGTGCCAATGTCCACTTTCGCGATTTGGTAAGCTGTGTTCTGGTGAAGGTTTTGTTAGACTCAGTGGTGGAGTGTAACGAAAAGTACTGAGGATAAGTTTACTTAGACTGACAATACCTTACCTACTAACACAGCACACCCCCAACTCCATTACCACCCCCACCCCCACCCCCACCCCCAACACACACAGAAACCAAATACAACCTAAAATAAACAGACTGTCATAAATTTAAACAACTATGCTTCCAAATAAATGTACACAACATCTACGACCACGACATAGACACCTTCAACACAAACCTTACTAACACTATAATTGACATAACAAATAAATGCATACCCACCTTTCAGGCCCCACACCAACACTAAAAACAGTCCTCTGGTGGAGCCTCGAAATTATAAATGCCAGAAAGGCTAGAGAAATGGCCTTCAACCAAGCAAAGAGGACCCGTTCAAAAATATATTTGGCCAGAAAACTCAGAAACAACACAAAAAAGGTCATCAGGGCTGTTAAAAAAGAACATTGGGGAAAGTTTTGCTCAACCCTTAGACTAGATCAATCTAATTCAGGCAAACTGTGGAATAACTTTAAAGCCATTCAGGGAAACTCAAAAAGAATCATTCAACCAAACCTTCCGGACCTCCCCACAAACAAAGAAAAAGCAAACGCAGTAGCAGCCCACTTGTCAAAACCAGCAGCTCCACCAACTAGGCAACTACACCCCACAATTTCAACAAAACTTCACAATCCAACATCCCTTCAGCCCCGGACCACCTCACTCCCACTTACCCATAAACAAAAATATAAACATCCATGAACTCACAGATGCACTCAAACATAAAACAAGAGTCATCAGAAGATGACATATTCCCCCCTGCCCCCACATGTTTGAAAGGACAAATATTCTGAGAGTTACTCATTGTTCTTTTAGACTAAGTTTGAACTGTTTCCATGGAATTCATGAAAATTATAAATGCCATATATCTGTAACCAGCAAAGTCACAATTTCAAGATCTGTCTTATATATCTGCCAAGATCTGTTGAAAGATATGAAATGGTTTTCAAGTTGTGCTCTGGGAACGAAGCCCACCCCTCCACTTTGAGACTAAATCTGAAACGACATTTTCTATGGAAACCAAGAAAACAATACATCACAAAAACCTTTAAAAACCAAAAGGCACCACTTTGGGGTCTGCCACACATATCTAGAAAGCTTTACTAACAGATATAAGTTTCTGAGTTCTGCTCCGAAAAAGAAAAACACCTCTCACTTTTCAGACTAGGTCCAAAACGTTTCCATGGAAACCGAGAAAACAATACATCACAAGATCCTGTACATGGCAAAAGGCACCATTTCAGGTTCTGACTGATAGATCTACCAAGTTTCGCAGAAAAATATGAAACGGTTTTGGAGTTCTGCTCCAGAAACGAAACACACCTCTCACATTTAAGACTATGTCTGAAACATTTCCATGGAAACCAAGAAAATAATAAATCACAAAAACCTGTAAATACCAAAAGGCAGCACTATAGGTTCAGACTGATATGTCTACCAAGTTCTGCAGAAAAATATTGAATAGTTTTTGAGTTGTGCTCTGGAAGCGAAGCCCATCCCTCTATTTTGAGACTATATCCAAAACGTTTCCATGGAAATCGCAAAATAATAAATCAAGACAACCTGTACATAGCAAAAGGCACCACATCAGCTTCTGACTGATATATATACCAAGTTTTGCAGAAAATATTGAACGACTTTTGAGTTAAGCTCCGGAAACGAAGCCCACACCACCATAAGACTAACACCAAAATGTTCCATGGAAAAACAAAAAAAATATAAATGCCAAAAATCAGTAAATAGCAAAAGGCACAACTATAGGTTGAGATTACTATACTTATCAAGTTTTTCTAAAAATATTGAACGGTTTCTGAGTTATGGAAACATAATGATTACGGACGGATGGACAGACGGACGAGGTGTCGACTATATCCCCCTGTATTACATGCTGGGGGGATAGAAACAGCCTCAGCGCCGGGTCCAGATAACATCACATACACTATAATAAACAAACTTACACCCAACATGCATAACCTTATTCTTACCCTGTTCAATAAAATCTGGACTCAAGGAACACTACCAATTTCTTGCAAAACAGCCAAGGTGGTGTCAATCCTGAAACCAGGGAAACCCACCAACTCCCCACATTCCTTCAGACCCATCTTCCTCACCTCTCATTTATATAAAACCATGGAGACTATAGTTAATAACAGACTAAAACACCACATCCAAACCCATAACCTTATAAAGCAGGACCAGAGCGGCTTCACTCCAAATCGGCAAACTTTAGACCACATTTTGCTTTTGGAGCATGATATCAGGATAGCACAGCAGAAAAACAATACACAATGGCCATTTTCATAGATTTTAGTAAAGCATTCGACATGGCTTGGAATAACAGCCTAATAAAAAAAACTCCAAAACAATGCCATACACAGAAAAATTCTAAATTTCATTCACCATTTCCTTAAAGATAGACATATAGTCAAATCTCACAACACCCTCTCGGACCCTTTTCCATGAGAAAATGGCACCCCCAGGGCAGCATCCTCTCACCAACACTTTCCAACTTTATGATCAACGACATCTTCCAAGAAAAATGGCCTGAAATTACAACTGCTAAATTTGCTGAGAACATTTCTTTCTGGATCTCATCAAGTTCAGTTAACCAAGGCACAGTAAAAGCCCAACGCAAGCTGAATCATCTCCAAAATTGGGCCCAAAAAAACCATGGGCATTCTATTGAAAAAACAACATATGCAAAATTATACACCCAACCCTCACCTAAACAATCAAAAAATAAATTTCGAAAAGGAAGCAAAATTCTTAGGTGTAACCTTTCGACCAACACTTAACATGGACTCCCCATATTAATGACTTGGTCAACAACTGTCAAAAAGATCTAAATTTAATGAAATGTATTCGTGGCACCACATGGGGAGCTGACAAACAAACATTATTAAACATATACCATTGCCTTATACAGTCGAAATTGGACTACGCCGCCCTGGTCCTGCACTCTCTCTCCGCAGCAACCTCCAAAAGCTTAACTCCATTCCATATAAAGCCCTTAAATTAGCCCTAGGGGTCAGGACTGGCACCCCCCCTAACCACACTCCTCCTCCTCCTCACAGGCATCCCTTCAATCAGTACACGAATAAACCGAATTGAACTCAATTACTGGGGTTGGGGCCCAACACAACCCTATATTTATAACCAAATCAAAACAAAATACACAAAAATAAAAAAATCCACCCTTAAAAACAAAAATATCACACCGTTATACTCACATCTCACCAGTCTGTTACATCACAACAACTAGACACAATACAGCAAACACCTCTCATAGCAAGTTGCATACATAACATACCACCACCTACCACAGACACCACACTTGAAAACATCTTCATTAACAACTCAAACAATCCTGACACCCACACCAAAACAAACTTCATTCAAACCCACTTAAACTCACTCTACCCCAACCATACCCACATTTACATGGACGCATCCATCACACCAAACAAACCCACAGGATATTATAGGCATACATATACAGATAAATCCCCCGATCTCCACCAACCTACACTACACAAACCACACTAATATCAACACTGCAGAACTCACCGCCATACGTACAGCCCTCCATATTATCCCCATCCTCCAACTTCTTAATTATCACCGACTCGTTAGCAGCTATCAAACAACTACATAACAAACACTCCAAATCCCGACCCGACCTCATATACAAAATCACCCTCCAAATCCACACTCTCTATAAACAGAACAAAAACGCCACACTCCTCTTGATTCCAGCACACACACATAATATTGGTACCAACACAGCAGACATAGCAGCAAAACTAGCAACCACCCACCCATCTCCAGCCATCCAACTCCACACCTCCAAAACAAATCAAATCAAACCCATCTTCCAAGCTATCGCCACTTTCATTACAAACTCTCTTACAGCCCATAAAATATAACATCTTCTCTGTATAACCAACTCAGCCACAGCCGCCATCTTGCTCACTGTATAAACAAGCTCACAAACTCCTACGGTTCAGCAAGCTGGTGCGTGGTCATCTTCTCTGATAAGTTTTATCTTTTCATATCATACTCCAAACCTTCACTTTACCATTTATTTCATCATATACCACCCTCATTCTATACCAAAATATATTTTAGTTCAATCCTAAAGTTTCTACAGTTAATACGCGTTTCACCACTTCTTTTATCATCGCCAATTTTAATCACCCCAGGCCTTTGCCTTACCATCTTCCCACCACCACCTCGTCCCAACCCCCCCACCACTGCTCCACCCCATCCCCGCCCCGTTTTCTCCCACTATCTAACCCTCAAACCTTCTCTACTCTTATAATCAAATGGTAACTACATTCCCCAACTTTCCTTGTCGGCATACAATAAACCAACTGGTTTACCCAAAATTCCTTAGACTTACTCCCAACACTTTAGTCATTTTTGGGGTAGGTGGTTTCCCTTATTCCCCACTCTTTATTATTATTTCTTGTCCCCACCTACCCCGTCGGCAATACTGGCACTTTGCTAAAATCCGACATAAAACCCCCCAAAATTTGAATCTTATCTGCCTCATACTTGCATGACATACAAGAAGCTGTATCGAAACGTCGCTCCATCCAAATAAAGAAGTTGCTCATCCATAAAGTTTTGTCATTATTTAATACGCATTTGACTTTTTGCTCGTTTTTGCGGATGATGCCATCAGGAATCAGGATTCAGAAAACATGATCTGGGGGAGGGTCTGTCACCTGGGAGTATCTACATGGGTCTCCTTTTCGGGGTCTGCTGCATGGGGAGGGTGTGTCACCTTGGGTTTACCTACATGTGTCTCCTTTTCGGGGTCTGCTGTCTGGGGGAGGGTCTGTCACCTGGGAGTATCTACATGGGTCTCCTTTTCGGGGTCTGCTGTCTGGGGGAGGGTGTGTCGCCTGGGAGTATCTACATGGGTAACCTTCTTGGGGTCTGCTGTCTGGGGGAGGGTCTGTCACCTGGCAGTATCTACATGGGTCTCCTTTTCGGGGTCTGCTGTCTGGGGGAGGGTGTGTCACCTTGGGGGCATCTACATGGGTCTCCTTTTCGGGGGCTGCTGTCTGGGGGAGGGTGTGTCACCTGGGAGTATCTACATGTGTCTCCTTTTCGGGGTCTGCTGTCTGGGGGAGGGTGTGTCACCTGGCAGTATCTACATGTGTCTCCTTTTAGGGTCTGCTGTCTGGGGGAGGGTGTGTCGCCTGGGAGTATCTACATGGGTAACCTTCTTGGGGTCTGCTGTCTGGGGGAGGGTGTGTCACCTGGCAGTATCTACATGTGTCTCCTTTTCGGAGTCTGCTGTCTGGGGGAGGGTGTGTCACCTTGGGGGTATCTACATGGGTTTCCTTTTCTTGGTCTTCCGCCTAGGGTCTTCACCTGGGAAATATGTGTCACCTGGGGTATCCACATGGATACCCTTCAGGGTGTCAGACATTGTGGGTGTCATCTGAGGTTATCTACACAGGTCACCTTATCAAGGTATGTCAACTGGGAGGGTGGGTCACCTGGGTATCTACATGAGTCACCTTATGGGGGGTCTGTCAACTGGGAGGGTGGGTCACCTGGGTTATCTATCAATAATACCTCATTGGGTCTGTCACCTTGGGGAGGGTGTGTCATCAGGGGTTATCTACATGGGTCACCTTATGGGGGGGTCTGTCACCTGGGGGCAAAATGTTTACCTGAGGGGACAGAGGTTACCTGTGGGGTTTGTCATCTGAGGGGACAATGTTTACCTGTGAGGTCTGTCATCTGCAGGGACTGTGTTCACCTGGAGGGTCTGTCATCTGGGTGAATGGTGATCACCTGGGGGTCTGTCATCTCTCATCTGTTAGTTTTAGAAAAATGATCCACATGTTAAAATATCTGTTCTCAACAATACAAAATTTACATTTCATTACAAATATTACCAACAGAATATTTTCCATATATTGCATTGTATGTAGGAAACAGTTATTCTTTATTTTTGCATTTTTGATAGATAGTGTTCACTTGTCATTGTGTACAGTATATGTCAAATTTTGGGCACAAAATTAGAAATTCAGAACAAAAGAACAAATATACGCCAAAAGCGTATTTTCTGTTTATTGTGTTGTGTTGTAGATATAGAAAATTCTTCTTGTTGTACGCTATTAACACCGAGTTTAGTTGTTAGCTTTGAGTTACTGAGTGTAATATCATCATAGAATAGTATATATAATCATGGTTAGAACAATACACAATAATTCAAGTGAAACACGTATGCTTTAGAACTTTTGACACATGTGAAATAACAAGGATAAGCCCCTGGGGTGGTTATTTGACCATCTCTCCGTGCAATACCGGAACAAGGCTCAACTTCGCTTTACCTTATTCCTGGTATCGCACCTAGAAAAAAACATTTCCCTTGGCATATCAAGTTTTCCACACATATCCCTCTACCTCAATGTTTTTCTGGAAACATCTTCAATAAATAAATTCACCTCAAGGTCCCCTGCAGGTGGTTATCACATCGTACCACTCGCTTTGCGGTCATCATTTCACCCATAAACCAAGGACTTCAGTGTCCCCTAATTTTCAAACACTGCTTGACATTTTTACACTGTCAACAATCATAACAATACTGAATGCTGATGTTCAGACCTGTTCAGATTCCAATATTCAGCCCCAAATCTGCAAGAAATTGCAGAAGATATTCCCAATTTTCACAGAATTTACTAAAGAAAATTGAAAATAATAAAATGTTGGACAGTTAGAAACATGTGGTTCCTTAAAGGTCACATGCAACATAAAACACAACTTTCAAGATTCTGATACCTTTAGGTATGCACTTACTGAAACTAATCATGATAAGTGCCAATTTAGTCTATAAAGTTGAAAACAAGAGTCATCAAAAGATGACATATCCCCCCGGCCCCCACATGCTTCAAAGGACAAATAATCTGACAGGTACTCATTTTTTTTTTTACTAAGTAACAAGCAAAGTAACAATTTGAAGATCTCTCTCATATATCTGCCAAGATCTGTTGAAAGATTTGAAATGGTTTTCGAGTTGTGCTCTGGAAAGAAGCCCACCCCTCCACTTTGAGACTAAGTCCAAAACGATTCCATGGAAACCGAGAAAATAACACATCACATGATCCTGTACATAGCAAAAGGCACCACTTCAGCTTCTGACTGATATATCTACCTAGTTTTGCAGAAAAATATTGAATGGTTTTTTAGTTCTGCTCCGGAAACGAAACACACCTCTCACTTTGCAGACTATGTCTGAAACATTTCCATGGAAGCCAAGAAAATAATCACAAAAACCGGTACATAGCAAAAGGCACCACTTTAGGTTCTGACTGATATATCTACCAAGTTTTGCAGAAAAATATGGAACTGTTTTGGAGTTCTGCTCCGGAAACGAAGCCCACCCCACCACAAGACTAACACCAAAATGTTCCATGGAAAAAAAAATAAAAAATAAAAATGCCCAAAATCTGTAAATAGCAAAAGGTACAACCATAGGCTGAGATTATTAAATCTATCAACTTTGGTCTAAAAATATTGAACGGTTTCTGAGTTACGCTCCGGAAACAAAATGATTACGGAGGGACGGACAAACTCCAGCCTTTTTTTCGGATGACTGGATTTGATGGAAACTGGTGCAAACTCTTTCAAATCCTGCTTTGTACTTGGACGAATGACACTTTCCAGTCACGCAGTAGTTCACCATCTCTGCTGAGATGATTTTTGATTTGATCAAACTCAAATTCAGGGAACGACTGTTTTTACAAAACCTAACATCTCCATATACATTCTCTAAGGATAACAACTTATTCTTGTGTAATTGACTTTGTTTGACAAAGGTTTCTGAATCTATACTGAAACAATGCATCAAGTACAATAAAAGAAGTTGTTATCCATAAAGAATCTTACTTTCTTGTGACTAGCCATACTTATAAAAGGCCCATCAAACAGATCATCTTTTTGTACACTCAATGAGCCCTCAGCGTATCAGCAAATGAACCAGCCAAGCAGCAATGTACATTAGATGTCATGAATAAGTCATAATTGTGTTTTAATTATGTTTGATTTTTTTGGTTGCATGTGACCTTTAAAAGATATAAAATAAATATTCCCACCCAAATGATCATTAATCAAAACATGTCATTTTTGTAAACAATGATTGCTGTCAAAATATGATACCTACCAACTAAGTCAAATTATCCTAAACAGTGGGCGGTGCATCGCTGTTGCATGCCCGCCATGTTAAACAAAAGATACCTCGGAAACAGACCATTTGAAAAACCGCACACAGTTTGGTTTCATCTCAGTTTCAACTTTTTGGAATTTCTCCCTGCGATATTGTTCAAGTTCAAATACAAAAAAATACCAGAATTCACGTCGGGTACACTTACGACGTATGAATGGATGAAAGACTTTTGATCGTTCACATTTAGCTGTCATAATAATAAACAACCACTGCCTTTTTCGCGAGAGGAGTTGAGATCAATCGCCTGTTGACGCTTGCCGCTCAACACTGGCAACAGCGGATGATGGCGCAGTCGCATGCCTGCTCTGCTATATCTCTCTACAACGTAATCAAAACATAAATAAATATATCTGAAAGGTACAAACAGTTAAACACTACCTTATGTATCCACATGTTGCGAGGATATCTCATGACATATCGCATGTTGTTCATAAACTGCAAAAATCCCAGCACGTTCTTCGTTGCCGCCATTTTCTATTTCAGCAAAGTTCAAGGTCGTCATAGACAGCAAGAGTACCACGGAAAGAAAAAAACATTTTTTTTGTTTCTGTCTCGGTGTTTGCATTAATATTCTAATTGGGAGAATCGAGGTGACAGTCACTTATCGTTTATTTTGGGTAGAATATACATGGGTTTTTTTGTTTTGGTTTTTAAAAACTGTTTAAGCATGAAAAAATGCATTAATTTCGATCTATTTACTTTCAGTGCCTGTCAGGGTTACACAGCACAATTAACATGATATTGTAAAACATATAATGTGTTCATCATTTAAATATATAATTTATGGAATTAGATTCATGCTGTAGCTTCAATAATATGCTATGATATCGGCAATCTTTATGAAAATCACTTCCCCGGTATAGTCTGGCATGCGTAAAGACCATGAACCAGTGCAGTCCATGCAGGTTTAGAATATGTTCTGTAGCAAGTCTAGATAAGGAAAGTCTCTGGGCTTTTGTGATATTGAATGAATAAAATGTTGGAACTTTTTGTACACATATGAGATGATCCGTGAAGGTCCGGGGTAGAAAATAGGCAGCGCAGATACCACAGGAAAAACACCCTCACACAGTTGACAGACCCCCAGGTGACACACCCTCCCCTAGACGACATACCTCCATAAGGTGACCCATGTAGATATACCCAGGTGACACACCCTCCCCCAAATGACACAACCTCCCCCAGACGGCAGATCCCCATAAGATCCAGGTTAGAATAGGCCTTTAGCAACCCATGCTTGCCATAAAAGGAAACTCTACCCTAACGGGACCGGGTGGCCAGGCTGGCTAACTTGGTTGACGCATGTCATTGGTTGCCATTTGCGCAGATCGATGCTCACTCATTTTGTTGATCACTGCATTGTTTGGTGCAGACCCGATTATTTACACACCGCCGACAAAATTATAGGTGGAATATATTGCTGAGTGCACTCATTTCAGAGACTTGATGTTACTCTAACCATGGTATAATATCAGACCTTTGCACTGGTCGTTAGTAGTACGAGCCATCATTTGTTCTCTGGCCAGTTGGACAAGACATAGAAATCTGTCTTTTGCATAACTAACAGTCGACAGGCGGTCTGAAGTCAGTGACGTAAGATATGTAAACATGACGTCATTACCTGTGTCTTCACACAAACTTAGCAGTGACTCAGCTGACTGTGGCAGACGTCAAATCTCAATGTGGCCTGAAAATCGGGGCATTTTGGAAATCTTTTTTTCCTAAAGGGTGTCTGTTTCAATGACTGGTTTTGTATTTGCAGTAATACCATAAAATCCTTTCAGGGAAATCTACGATTTTTTAAATTTGCAAATTTGACCTTTAACACTCCAACTGGATTCTGCACTATGTAGGAAAAGAAATACATGCGATGTCACCAAACATTATAATGGGAGGTAGGTGCAGACGAAGAGCAAGATGAACAGGCATCAGAATGTCAACTGAAAATTTATTGACCCTTAACTTAAAATGAAACTTTATGTTTGCGACAATGAAGCGATTAAAACTATTGCATATGTAGAGGCGCTAATTAACACATTTAAACACATCATGTGCACGAAATCATACAGCTTTTGTTACCTGTATCGCAACTTTCTAAATTTAACGTTCATGGATAGATGTTTGTAGAAGCATAGATACAGTTAGATGTAAATGACGCTATCACTGGATTGTCTGATTCGAAGTAAACATTCCCCAGAAATATACATACACATGTAGAGTCTGATGCCGGCGTTACCGCTTTGTGCACCGATATTGTTTCACATGTTAAAAATAGAGTTAGGATATTGAATATTAAAAATGAACAATAAAATGAAAAACAGAATTAAAATATAATTCCCAACATATTGATCCCTCACCTGAATGTTTAAGTTCATTTGTAAATTTGTTGGCGTCTCTGCAGTATGGTGTTTCATCAATGAAGATAAAATATCTCATGGGGCTGGACACGACATGGGTCAAGTGACCTGATGAAAAGACAATGTTATCAGCTTGAAGATCTACAGTTGCAGAACACAGTAATCAATGTATTGGACTGGAAGTCTTTCCTTTGCCTGGACAAGAGGGTGACCTTTGACTGTGAAAGGAGGGTAGTGGTGGGGTGGCAATGTTTCAGTCACATGTTGTCAGTTTATATTTCTCTCTTATAATGCCTAAACTTTGAGAACATTCATAATGTCAAGTTTATTAAAAAAACTATTAAGACTGAGCATAAACTTACAAATTGTGCAAGTTCGAAAATGTAAAATTCTAGTCTTCATACTTCATCATGAATTTGAGTTTACACACTTCAATGACAGGCAGTAACGAGGGATCGGGTGGTCAGGCTCGCTGATTTGGTTGACAGGTGTAATCATATCCCACTTGCAAAGATCGATGCTTAGGCTGTTGATCACTGGGTTGTCTGGCCCAGACTCGATGATTTAGAGGCCGCCCCCATATTGCTGGAATATTGCTGAGTGCGGCGTAATACTAAACTCACTCACCCACTCACTCACTCAGTGACACACCCCTTCTGAAATTCTGGTGTTCAGCTTGCACCAGAACATTTGTAATAAGAGTAATGCTTGAATGACCAGGCATCATTACCTCATCCTGGGGAAGTGGTTTACCAGCCTTATCAGTTAGTCATCTGTGCTGTGACCTCTAGAGTTGACGGCTAAGTTTAGCTTACAAGTACATAATGGCTTATCCTCCTGACTTTCAAACATGTACAATCTGATGTGCTACATCTTAAACACAAATCCCGCCACAGATATCCGGACAGGGCAGATAACCAAAACAGCTCATCTCGTAAGCACAAAAACACATGGTCAGAAAACGAGGTGAAAACAGGGGGGTGCGTCTACGCGCATTTGTAAAGTTGTTTCTGATTGCACAAAGAATACAAATGAACCAATGAAAAGAAGGATAACAAAGCGATAAATGTGACGTCAAATGTTGACTTCGTGAAGGTAAAAAATTCCGAAGTGTAAAAAACCTATTTATGCAAACCGCACATGTTTGTAAAAATTTTCATATTCAGAAGAATCATCCAGCTTCAAATTCCACTAGTAACTGTATTTTTTAACAACGTGTTTATGTCGAAATAAAAATGGAAACGACCCCACCGTCTCTACCGGAAGTAACTTTCGCTTGCGATGAAGCAACCATCCTGGTTCCCGGGCCACCCATTAATGTTGAGAGACCCCTGAACAAGGATGCATACAGAGCCTGCCAGCTGATATCGTATTTGCCTTGTATACAGTTATTGTCTTTTTCTAGTCATTACTACATGTCATATATTTATGATGGTGTTGAAACAGCTGAGTTGGGTACTACTCCGTCAGTTTCAAATTTCGCACTTGTATGTGTTAGACATATTACTTTTGTTTTAAAAAATACAGACTTGGTGCCAATAAACAAGTACAAAGCATACCAATATTTTTCAGAGGTGTAGAAATATTTTTTAAAATTACCCTTCTTGCAAGTATATGGTTGGAAAGAAATGAGGTAACCTTTTGATGGAACGGGTGTTTGAATGCTAAATATTTTTAGATGTTTTTATTTTTTTATTTTTTTATTTTTTTTGTCGAAAACAAAGTGTATTTTGATAAATTATCCCTTGCCCCAGCTCCACGTAAATTATCATGTAAAATTGTACAGGTAGAACACTAGATATTCTTCTAAATACATTTACATATGTTTGTATCACAAGACCTTCAAATTTTAAGGTCGAACGTATATCTTTATAAAAGCTGTAAATTATTCTTTTTTAAAAATTTACTGTCACCCTTTTGTGACAGAAAGGCCTGTTGTACCATGACAATGAATATGTATGCTTATTTTGATGATGTTTTACTCACCTTTAGACATTAATCATAAAAACTTTGTATATAAAAAGCAAAACAGCTTTAAAATTATTGGTACCGGGCTACTCTTACAAGGCCAGATTTCCATACTGTATGATGTCAATATGTGACTGCCATCACCAAAATGGATAGTCAGGATACAATTACAAAACTAGAACACTAAAACATATTTCTTTTTAAGTGCAGAAATATTATTAAAATGTTCCTAGATTAACCCCCCAAAAATGGCTGAAAAAAAGTTCTGTTTTTTTCTGGGGGTGGGTGTCTTGTAAATCTAAGAAATTTGAAATTATTTTTTTTAACTAAGAATATCAAAGTGTTTTGTTGTTATTGAAACTTCTTTCTAGTAACACATCTAATTTTGCTGAAAAATTCCCATAAATAAAAAATGACTGGTTATGCCTAGTTATATATTATAGATTTGCATGGGTTTTCGTGGATATACTTGTTTGAGGACGTGTCACTTATATTCACCAATTGGTACGAACTGCCCAAGTTCTATAACCTGGCTGAGGCCGCCTCAACATCGGTACAGAAACCAAACAGCTTTAGGCGCTTGTCTACAGTCTGTACAAGTTCTATAACCTGGCTAAGGCCGCCTCAACAGAGGAGTTCTCGTCCGCTTTGAGTTGGTGCGACTGTGTTGCACGAAATTCACGTGACTGAAATTGTCGCGACACACCGGGACAGACAACACTGGAGAGATAAAGCCTTAAATTGTATGCTAGTGTGGTCTATGTTCAGTGCATCCAGCCGCAGAAACGGAAGGGGTACAGTTGCATACATTGTACTCTTCCCCAGTGTATACTCTGGCAATCATTTGAAAGATGATCCTCACTGTTTTATACCCCTGCAAAGCGCCCATATATATTGTTGCTGAGCTTTAAATATGTAAAGCAGAAAGAAATATTTAACCATGGCCTCAACAAAATCTTACCAAATCCTGCCAAGCTTTGGTGCTAAGTAATCTAATAAAACTATACAAGCCGCGGTAAGCTATAGTCTAACTGTCAGTAATCATAAATAATCGACAAGACAATCCAGTGTTCAACAGCATAAAAATCGATCTACGCAATTGGGATACGACAACGTGTCAATGAAGCCAGCGAGCCTGACCACCTGAAGATTGTTTATAAAATCTAAAAAACATTTTTATCTTTGACAGTCATATGGGCAATATTTCAGAATATGAAACCTATGGACCAATAAGAAACTCTTTAAAGATATGAAAACCTGTCAGTAAAGGACAGTAAAATAACTACAATATCACTTCAGACTGCAACCACCGATACTGACATAATTAGGTCATATTCTACATGCAGGTTCATTGGGCTTGGCTAAGGTATGTTCAACATTTACCATCCCGCACTTTATCCACTTTGACCCCAAGATGGAATAGGCAAGACATCACCAATAATGCCGATGCGGCCACTGTGTGAGCAAGCTGTTTCTGTTAGGAAGCAATGTGACGGGAGCAATAGAACAAAACTTTAACTCACTCACTCACTCACTCATCACTACAAAGTTTCACCGCGTCCTGTATTGATCTGTTGTTATTTCTTTAGTGCAGCTCTCGACAATAATCTAGTGTAATAGCACTGATGTTATTATTACCGAGTCTGGACCAGACAAGCCAGTGATTGACATTTCAACATGGGTTATGGTTACTGCAAGTATGAGTCAGGGCTTGAACAATTTTACATGTGCACTCGCCCTACTGGACCAGTAGAATGAAGTTTCCACTCGTCCTTCTAAACTGGTACTTGCCCTATAAATCATGCAACACACTGACTGTAAGTTTTTTTCATTTTTTCTTATTTCAAAATGTTTGCTTGGATTTAAACTACAATATATAAACGAAATTGCCACCAAGATTAATACCATTTGCAGACAGCAGCTGACAAAATCGTTCACATTTGGAAAATGGCTTTCCTTCCAATGCTACATAGTATGCAGCTATGAAGAGTTTTTTCATAAGGCACTAAGTATTTCTCGTGCATATTGGGCATTTCGGGTTTTTCCAAAATTCCATCATGTTCACAACATTGAATATGTTTTTTGCTTTTATGGTGAAATGTTCAACTCTCTTTCCTACAAATGTCTTTCAATCCCACTACAAGACTCGATTTTGGATCTGATATCTTTGGATATTTGCGACACACAGACCAAAAACCTCGCATCCACCATCATCTTCATTGAACTCCACCCAGTCAAACTCAGTCAGGCATGCTTTTTGAACAGAGCGCCTTCGATTTCCAGTGTCATATTTCTTTTGAGTAAGTTTCTTTTTTTCCACTTGTTTTGAAAAAATACACAACTTTTTCCTTTCAAAATCACCTGCGACAACAAGAAATGTCCTGATATCCGACATCATCATCGTCAACGATTCGTCATCAGTAACAGTTCAGCGTGTACAGCAACAAGCCACTTACAACATCAACGCTAGCCCTAGTTCCTTCCCTTGGTTTTGCAAGACGATACGCAGTTAAGATTTGAAATATTTCAGAAAATTAGCAGATTAAAAATCACTGTAATTGATATTGCAAACCCAACAAAGTATGAGTTAGTGAACTTACCCCCTTGAAAATATCAATGTCACCTGGCAATTATATGCGTGTACTCAGTGTCATGATTGTTAAAACATTAGTTAAAAGCAAAGGTTCCACTTAGTCAGTTTAATCCAATTTTCAGTTTGGCATACGTGATAAAATATATCAAGTATTTCACCTAACCTGGAAATTACATATGTATAATAACAAAAAGAAATCACCCAAGAGGTAAAGTTGATGGAAAACGATCGGTAACCACAAGTGGGAATTCCTTATAGTAAAGCTTATTCTGATTGGACAGTAGCAACATTCACGTTGTACTAATTTTTCTCATTGGTCAGTTTATTTACAGCAGCCAATCACGACATTCGAAGCCTCTACGGTAGAAAAGCCACGGTGCACAATATGTGTTAAAAATATGGATACCAAACATCCATCAAGACTTAAACTCAATTTGCTTTTAGTTTTCGGGGAATGTTAAAATATTGCTTATTGAGATTGACGATGTCAAAACTTTAGCTTATTATTTTGAAAAAGAGAAACCGTCAGAAGACGTACTCGTCCTGTAGGTCGAGCAAGTTATGTTTTCCACTTGCCCAAACAAATTTTACTCGTCAGTACGAGCGGACGAGTGGAATTTTCGAGCCCTGAATTGAGATGTTCAACATCTGTTCTAATCCAAGTCTTGACGGGTCAGTAAATCTGCAAAAGGCAATATATGTCTCCAGTAAAGGGAAACTGGCTGTCTCAACACAACATGAAGCTGTGACCTTCGATTTTGTCACCAGGTTATTGTTTAATGCCGCACCCAGCACTATTCCAGCTATATATCGCGATCTGTAAAATAATCGACTCTAGACACACCAGTGATAATGAGCAACGGACCTGACCACACCATCCCTTAATCACCTTTCATCTTAACACAGATCTCCAGGGGTGAGGCCCTATAGTTTACACACGTGGTTGTCAAACAGAGTTTAGGAGTCCATTTGATGTGGTTACATTATACCCCTACCCATCTGTACCTATAGATCGAAAACATGTCCAGCGACACAAAATTCAACGTCCACGTATTTGTATAATTTTAACTTTCAAATCAAACTAATATACTGACGTTTACGCCCCATCCAGCGGCCTTGAGTATGGACCAGACATTCCAGTGATCGACACCACGATCAAGTCACTCGCCCTCTCGATTCATTTAGCAGCCTCTCACATCGAGCTTCCAGCCCCAAAGGAGAAAGCAGCTCGAGACGCCGGGGACACAGGGCCACCCTCCCCGATCGGGTCTTGAAGCTCCCTGAAGCCAATGCGTGTTTGCAAATTCACGTCTCAGAAAAGTCACCAAATTGTGTGATTTTAACGGAGATAGCGAAAGCGTGACGTTAGTAACAAAAGCCAGAGTCTCAAAGTTAATGCAAGAATATGTCTGACAAGCGCTTGTGGGTAGGGATTTTTACTTCTCGCAGAAGCCCTACAGATCACGGGTGCATGGTTACAGTTCCAGCATGGTAGACGAAAAATACAGTCACACCCACTCACCCAGCATCTCACAGTGATTTAACAACTTATCTATGCAACATTCTTGTCGTCCGCAAGTGTTCTAGAACGGATCCGACAACCCAGTGATGGGCATCTTGACCATCGATCTAACCAGTTATTCAGCAAGGATACAATGATCTACATACATCGCCGTACCCATGCTTCCGCCACTTATAACAGCCATATATCCCCAGGCACCTTAATTCGAAACTGAAACCCTCACAGATTACCCATTGTAAAAACACTTGGGTGAAATATTTTCAGCTTTCCACCATTTAGCCAAAGATTCGTTCATGTCATATACAGTGACTTATATGAATAACCCTGAGTCAAACAGCCTTTGAGTACAATCGTTTCCAAATGTGCCCATTTAAACTGTTTACACACTCGCTCTCCAGACATCTGTACATTGAGTTCTCAGAAAATAGAAGTAGCCTTGTGGTTAAAGCGTTCGCTCGTCACACCTGGGTTCGATTCCATTGTGGATCAATGTGTGAAGCCCATTCTAGTGTCCCCCGCCGTGATATTGCTGGGATATTGCTAAAAGCAGCGTAGAAATAAACTCACTCACTCACTCCCTTAATCCTCTCAATGCTGTCGTCGAACCCATTCGACAGGAGTGCAGGATAATAACATCTTCAAATAAAACTTGCAATAATGATTCAACGAGTCGGATTTACGTGTCATATGATTTATGTATGGAATGCACTAATTCTCGGCTTTATAGATATATAATCTTCAATATGTATATGTACCTTAAAACGAAATGCCTGCAAACTGAAAATGTGCTCGCCAAATTTCTCGGCACGCAGTCGAAAATATCGGCCACTGTTGACTTTCAAGCACACCACGTTGAGTGGTACCCAGTCTAATATTTTCTTCGTAATGAAATATTTTTTGATAGTTTAATCAATATTTTTGTTCTATGACGAAGAGAAAGCTCACAAGTTTCCCATTTTTTAAAAAATTACAAATAATTACAAATAAAACCAATCTCAATGTTACATCATCGATTGGACGAACAGGAACGATCATGGCAACGGCGGTAAACAAACAAGTCCACATGCATCGTGATGCCGAAGAAAATATGCCATCCTTTTGATATATCCAACTATTTTATCTGGAATTAATTACATGGCGTGAACAGGTAAATGTTATTGTCTCTGCACAGAAATTACCATATTTAGCGAGTTTATTTTGATTTGGTTTGATAAACCTTCCAACATTCACAATGTTGACAGCCGTAGGTGACCAGAAAGGGCGTGGCCAACCTTGCAGTTTTTCTAAGTGACAAGACACGAAGGATGTTTGAAAATGCGTGTTCATAAGCAGAAACTGAACTCATATGAACGCAATATTTATCAAATCATCTCCGATTTCATGTGAAACTATAACTGAAAATATATATTAGTTTATAAAACAAGCATACTGCAGTTGCTACTACACTACATCGTCACAAAAAGAAAAGCATGAATGTTATTTTGAAACACAAATGCCACGCCTATATCCGCGCACCTGTTGTTGAGGATAATGTTTGTAAACGTTTTTGTGTCGGACCATGTGAAAAAAAGAACAAGCTGGGATAAACATGCATCACAATTATATCTTTGCTATCTTTATATTCAGTGGACAATAAAATAATGTACCTAATATGAACAAAAATTCAAATAAAAGATACTGAAAAACTTGCATCTGCAGTGTTGATTGAGTACTGTTTCCGGGTCACGGAAGCATACAAGGTCAAACTGGTTCGGCTATGTGCGATTTATATTGTCAAAAGTACACCAAGAAATTTCTGTGAGCTCTGATTAATCATATTAAATAGTTATTTGTGCTAAATTTGGGTTTGTCAGACGAAACTGTTCTGTTAATATTCAATGGCGAATGAATTTCATCAGGTAATCCCTGTCTGTGACATCACATCCGGTGACCTTTGCACTTACTAGAAAACAAATTAGATTTCACGATCTCAATTTTCGTCTGTCTCTCGTCATACTAAATGGAAAATGAAACATGAAACACTTGTAGAATGAGAAATTCTCCCTCCTTCGCGAGGTCGTACACAGAAGAGTTCTGTAATCTTTCTTCTGACCAAAAAAAATATATTTTATGTCACAGGGGCTTGTATCGCTTTGAAACGGCGTTCGAAAGACATACATCTATATGTCTTTCGAACGCCGTTTCAAAGCGATACAAGCCCCTGTGGTGCAGACACGATTATTTACCGACCGCCGCTGGAATATTGCCAATTGCTGCGCAAAACTTAACTCACTCACTCCTACATGATCCCCAATAGGATTAACTTCATTACTTTGACCCCAACTGCTTGTGTGCAGAGCTATGCAACATTTTAAAAAAACAACAAAAACTGTTATCGAGTAATTAGAAAGCTAGTTCAAGTTGCATACATCATGTAGATCTAAGCTGGACTCAGGGGACAATGCTTTTACTTTAACCCTCTGAGTGGAAATGCCATCAGTAATCTCAGTGACATCACACACAATTCAATACAATTCAAATATTCAAAATTTTGGTCAAATATTTTGCTTAAAACTTAAGGAAAGCATTATTTGATACACAAGGAAAACAATCAATGCCCTTTGTGCACTGTAACGTGTGGACATTTTCATGAAACATTTCGGCTACACTGACTGCAGATTGTTTAAAAACATTCTCTACTGTCTAAAATATTCTGTTTACACTAAATTTGTAAAATTGTTCAGTTCAAAGTGAGAGTGGTGTTTGACAGGTGTCAGTACAAGTTGCTTTATAGATTTTTAGACAGATTATTTTCCCTCACGATTCCTTCACTGTTGGGGGCGGTGGGGTAGCCCAATGGTTCGTCACACTGAAGGTCCGGGTTCCATTCCTCACATGGGTACAATGTCTGAAGCCCATTTCCGTGATATTATTGGAATAGTGCTGAAGACGGCGTAAAACCATACTCACTCACTTTGACTTGTTCTACGCTGCACCCAGCTAAACTCAAGCTACATATGATGGTACTTTGTAGATAATCAAGTATGGACCAGACAGAAATGCCATCATAAGAAGCCAGCAAATTACAACTGCTGACTGACTATACATATATAACAACAAATCACAAGACTATCAAACAAAATAAATTCCATACCTTGTGGCCACAACATGTTATCTCTTTCCAAGTTCGTTTGCGAAGCTGTCGACCGGATGGCTCTTTGTAGGTCATCTCCATGGAGACGTCTCGATGGCTCAAAAGTCCCGCGCAAACAGACTCGGGCCATCCGACTGGCCACTGCCACTGTATATTTTATTTCCCACCAATCGGATGGCCCGAGTCTGTTTGCGCGGATCTGCTCAGTTCAATGAATGTCAAGGTCACGTATGGCCGACAAGTGAGTAGGTTTGCCAGCAATTTTGGTGAAAATGTTTGCTTACTGTCGAGAAAATGACATGTAGGTGTTGCAATAAGTTTTCCGACCCACGGAATGCCGCAGCCGATCGAATCCAGCCCAGCGCTGGTGCTGTCAACGTGTCTGGAATTAATAAACTAATCTAAAAGGTGAGTTTTCGCCGTATTTGGTGATCCATGATTTTGGCGTGAAATTGCGGAGGTAGCTGTTTTCGATGATTCGTGGAGTATAACTTTTGAAATAATGATCCGATTGTGGCCATTTATGGCTCGTTTTGTAGGGAAATCATCTAGCGTTCGATCCGTTGGCCTCGACGTTGCCTTAAAAATATTTTACGCTGTGACATGTAACTTTGATCGAACAGGGGGTGGTTTCTTCGTTACATCCCTTTCCTTTTATATAGTACTAGGCTAGGGTCTATACACATACCCAGGTAGCATGCCATCATCGGGCCGACGTCGGCTGATGGTCGACACCGGCAGCGGGCCAGCGCTGTTCAACGATGCTGATACATGTAAATTCAGGAAAATATTCCCAATAGTGACAATCTGAAAATTTTAGTGTTCATTTGAAATCCAGAGTCTGTAAGTCATAGGTAAGAGTTACCTGACGCTAGAAATTGAAAAAAAAAAATTAATCTGACGCTAAACTAAAACCTTCTCTTTGAGCACGTGACAGTCACATGACATATTCTGTCGTCTGCTTGTTTACACTGACAATTTCCGGTAGCATGGGGAAGAATAGTGAATTGTCAAAGGTCGTCTAAGATTTAATCGTAGCGAAGTTCCAACAGCACAAAAATACAGTGAAATATCTAGTGATCCTTGTCTACCCAGGAATACGATTTCGAGAACGTGGAAGCACAGAAAATCGGCGTAGAAATGGACATCGCCGATCGCTTACCGAGACACTCGCCGACTTTTAAAGTTAGTGAAAAGCAGTCGCATTTCTCCAATATCAGAAATTACCTCAGCATTTAACCATAATAGGGTAAGAATTGTCTCCAAGCGTACAATTCAAAGGAAATTATTCGAATATGATTATCACAGACGTATCGTTCGAAAGAACATCAGGATTAGTGAAGTGAATGTGAAAAACCGTCTCACTTGGGCCAGAGGAAAAGTTCGATGGCGAGTTAATGAAGAGCGTCATATTCAGTGATGAATGTAAAATAGTTATTGGAGAAAATAACCGTGTGTATGTGTGGAGAAGACCAGGTGAAGGACACTAACTGTTGTGGAAGGTAACATAAATACTCAGAAATACACTGATAGTCTTGACTCACACTCACAGTTATGGCCCGTTATTGTCCGCCATTTCCCGAATGGAAATCATATATTTCAAATTGACAATGCTTCTGTGCACAGACCCCTATCGTACCAGAATGTAAACAAAGAAATGACAGCAATGGCATGTTGTGGCCAGCACAGTCTCCAGATGCCAATATCATAGAAAATTGTTGGATACTACTGAAAAATCGATTGGGACAACGTATTGTTTACGTCCCGTGTGACTTGGAGCAAGAAATCGACATGTGTGGGAAAATATATCTGTGAACTATATCAGAAACCTACATTTGTCTATTCCTTCGTCGTCTGAGGAAAATATTTGCTGCGAAGGGATACATCACTAAATATTGAGGTAAGTACTAAAGTAATTTACTTTTATGCGAGTTTGAATTTGACGCTACTGTGCGTTTCGCCAGTGACGTCAGCCATGTTTGTTCCTAAATATATGGCACACCGCTGTATGATGGGTTCATACTTTGGTTTGCATTACAACAATGTGTATATTTCTAATGTTGACATCTGATGTAATGAAGCTTTTGAATGGTAGTCTAAAAGATAAGTCTTTAGTCGCCGGTTCGATTCCGGTAAAGGCAAAAACATCAGGATTCCTTACTGCATGGATGTTTATTTAGTGAGTTCATATTCCTATTAATATAAATGTTGTGTATTCTCTAACAATACAATATAAGTAATAAGTATATTATCATGAAATGCTGTGTCAGTATGCAGAGAGTTAGGAAGGTCAGTGATCTGAACGCGTGATGGTAGAAATAAGTAATTCATGTTCACAATTGTTGTAAATGACCATAGATGATTTGTGTATTTTTATAAAAATGTTCATAAGATTACTAAAATTTCATGCAGCTGAAAATGATGAAGAAGGGAAAATGTAAGAAAAGAGCAAAATTGAGTATTCAGCATTCAGTGCAAGCATCAAAAAATACTTTTTTCATGAACTAGATGTTGAATAACACTGAATTCCAAGATGTTATTGTTAATTGAATGTTACAATAATAGTGATAATGAATAACTATGTGTGTTTATTTCACAGAAGCTGTCCGATAAAAATCACCTCTTCACCTACCACAACTGCCTCCATAAAGTGTGAAGAAAAGGGATGATGGGATAACCTTGTGGTTCATGTGTTTGCTCCTTAAGCTGAAGACATTGGTTCGATTGCCTTCATGGTTACTGTGTGAAGCTCACTGATGGTGTGCCGTGTTATTGCCGGAGTATTACTAAAGGTGTCCGAAAAATGAACAAATTCGATCTGAAGAACATCATGTTCATATTTTGTAAAGTAAAATTTTGAAACCTGAATTTGATATTTTGGTTTTTCACTTTTGCAATGCTGAGGGAAGACATGTTATGATCAAGCAAAATTGCTTGACAGTTGATACAAATTACCTACATTACATATGCCATATTTAGTTGTTTTATATGGAAAACATCTTTCTTTTCGATATACATACATTGATAGGACTGCAGCAACATGTTATAACAAGGAAAGCTCGCTCACAATATTGTCCATAAAGCCTCCCATTGTATTTAACAACAATGCAAACAATTTTGCATCTATAACAGTCTTTTGCACATTCCATCCAACTATTTAGAAAGAAACTGTTTCTTTGAAGTTGAAAACTGAAAGCAAACGTCTGCAGTAAAATATCATTCATATAAACAACACCCATCCTTTAGTCTTGAACCGTTGAATACTTTGTGTTCTGATCACAGCTTCATGTAGGGCTCCAGATAAATATACATAAATATTTATATATAAAGTGCAGTGTTCACGAATAGTGTCTGACCCTCTGACAAATCTGGCAGAAGTTATCAACTTGCTGGCCCCAGTGTCTGACTGAATGTATCACAATAACTTTGTCTGAAGTTGTTATTTGTGGCATGTGACACTTGTTCAGTGTCTATAAATTTATGTTTATAATGTTTGTCATTATATAATGTTAATAATTTGAATGCCAATTTTGAGAAATGTTAAATCTTAAATGTTTGTTTAACTTTATTCTGTGGGTCCTGTGAATTTTCAGTGGGTCAGACAGACATCTGAAACTTTCAGGACCGAACTGTTACTTTGAAACACCATTCGTAAACACTGAAAGCGTTGAATGGAATTTAATGGAATATCTAAGTATCTATAATATTGTCTTTTGTATCTGCTACCTTTTCCAAATGACTTCCTACATAGCATAATTTTTGTCTGTACATATGCCAATATGTCCCTTAACCTGAGCCCGGTTTCAGTGATGAACAGGCTAAATACAACTTTGGACTTTCATTTCAATGTGCTAAATACAAGCAAATATTCATTTTCATCATCACTGTGAAACGTCTTTATTAGACTTTTCAGTGGGCAATGAATATAAGTCATTTGTGATACGTTTTGAGTGAGACTTACGAGTATGTAATGTATTTTGGGAGTTTGTGAAACCATGATCTATGTTCACTGAAATCAAAATTTGTTTCCTGGAATTTTAACACAGTGTTAACACAATCGGTCATTTGTGTCTTAACCATAACATTAATGCCAGCAGCACCCAACATGATACATTATAATGTAAAGTTGTAGCTGGCAACCTTAAAAAGGGGTAAAATTAGCATGAATATACAACAGAGTAACCTGTGACAATTTTATGTGCCTGTAATGGATTTAACAATGTAGTTTTTAACAATTATTCTTGTCATCCACCCGTGTCGTGACTGCCTCATTCAGAGCTGAAAGAAATCCTTGAATACCAGCTACTGGTAAAGTGATGCCTGCAGACATCAAGACCACTTATAAGTGGTTCACCACCACGAAGAAGTGCAGTGAGCAAAAATATAATTAATACAGTAGGTAATGGGTTGGAAAAAAGAATGCCGACGTTGAGCCGATGCAGGGCCGATAAAGAATGCCGACGTTGGGCCGATGCAGGGCCGAAGTTGGGCCAATGAAGTATGACGACGTTGGACCAATGAAGTATGACGACGTTGGACCAACGTCGATCCGATGAGCAAAACTTCATCGGTTCGATGCAGTTGGCCGATGTCGGGCTGATGATGTACACGACATCGGTCCGATGTCGGTCCGATGCTGGCTTGCTACCTGGGTATATGTCTTTCGAGCGCTGTTTCTAAGCGATACAAGTCCCTGTGGCACCGACTCCCTCGGCTGTGTTCCAACAGCGACAGAGGTCGTGCTTGTCTCATATTGTTATGGTTGTGTAAACCTTCAGTGCAGTGTTGTTTACATTACGGAATTAAAGAGACTTTATACTTTAAATTTTAATTTTGAGGAATACTGTCATGTTTAATTTCTAAGGCGGGGTTTAGCGGGTATGTCCTTTTGTAAAAGGAACCAAAATAATTTTACATTTGCTATGGATGGGAAAAGAGATTTGTCCTACTGCCTTTACAATCACTACGGCAACTTTGTGGTATCTGTTAGACAGGTACCAAGTTTTCCTTTGTAAAACCAGACATGTCCAGCGATGTGGGTTTCTTCTGAATCAAAGTATGATGCTCCATACCGACTGGAACTGTAATTTTTTTTCCCTAATCTCAGCCAATTGGTATTTTGCACATAAAAAATTAAATAGAAATTAAAATCATAAACACCAGGTCTCGGACAGAGTAAGTAAACTTAGTCTCAGTAATATTCGTTCCACTTCTCAGTACTGACTGCAATCTCGGATATCATCAATAGAGATTCCAACTGTGTACTTTGGACAGGTCATCAGGTTCAGTTATTCTTTGAGTGACCTTTGGCTTTGATATTTCATCATTGTTTACATTTATGTTTCGTGCTTTAAAATTGCTGTCATGAAACCTTTCATTCAATGTACGACCAATATAAGAAAACGTGCTCTTGTTTTGTTATCTTTCTGCGAGTTATTTTGTTGCAAAATATATTTTAACAGATTTGGGGGCAATTCCTTTCCTTAGGCACACGTGATAGAAATATATGCCATGGTCATCACTGATTGGCCAGCTGAATTCACCCGAATTTACACAAGAAGTTGGCGCTCATTTGCTTCCATGAAGAAAATATCATTTGTTTTTCGGTCTTAAAAACTAAATCTTTAGAAATAATAAATAAATAAATTTAGATGAAAATGGTGGCCCAGGCGTTGCTTAGCGTTGCCCGTGTACAGGTATAACAACTTGGGGTTTACTATTGGGACTCTCTATATACAGCCCTCTACAGTACCACAAGTGTCTCAGCTTGGCATCTAATTTGTGATGGTTTAATCTGTTGATTTAAACAGTAAATGTCAGAAGGTGTGGGCCACACAAACAACCACACTGACCTCCAACTGCAAGTAAATACACTGCCCCTAGGTCCCGCATACCAAAGTGACCATAGTCTAATGAAGTATTCCCCACCCGAGTGGGTAGCTCACCAAATCCTGCACACTGCGCAGCCCCTCCGTCTCACACGCTCAGCAGCCCCACGGAAACGGCACACCCATATCCTTGGGGGCACACTACATGGGTTTCCCAGCCCCACTATCCCATTAAGTGAGTCGCCCCTCGCAGCCCCATACATGTGGTATAACCCCCACCCCTTTATGCCCTCCAGAAGGCTAATCTTGTAGGGTACTAGGGGTCTGTTGCGTTGGTTCAGTAAGAGAATCACTCGGTCTTCAATAATTCTGGTAAAAGTGATTTGTAGGAAATAAGGAAACAGGGCAGATAACCGAAAACAGAATTTCTTTGTTTTAGGCCTAACCGCGCACTGGTCACTTTGCAAACTTTGACTGCATGGGTTTTCTGCCAGACGCAACAGGGGTGTTTGGGACACTGTTGTCATGGTTCGGGAACTGCATTACACTTCTTCCTGGGATGTATAATGTATGAATTTAAAACTGGTTTACACAAGTAAAGTTATGATATCTTTTATACTTGCACATGTAGACGAGGAGAATAAGTTTCTGACATGCCAGCAAGAACATATGAAAAGAGATGACTTGGGAACATACTCTAGTAACAACGAGCAAGGCGTTCAAACGCAGCCATATATGTGATCAGTTATGAGACCCTGCAGGGAACGAACATTTAGAACAAAATTCATTGGAAAGTGGGTACTTTATGTTACATTATGGAATATTCTTATTATTACTAATTATTACAATGGCCTTGTACAACTGAACAGATAATACAAACTGACTTCATTGTCGTGTGAACGGCCATTTGATAACTATCTGACATTACTGAATTTGAAGTGAACGAGGAGAAATCTATAAATAAGCAACGGTTTTATTATTAATAATAAATTTGTCTATCCACAGAACGCTCCTCGTTGTTCAAAACACCAACTTCTAAATGCCACTCAAAGAATTCAAGTGGTATGTTGTATTCAGTATCCAACAACTAACAACCAACCGATGCGTGAGAGCAATAAACAGTAAGCTGATTCCTTTATAAATCACTACTGTCCTTATGTGAGCAAAATCAAAACAAAACAGACAGCAATGATCTTCAGTAACCCAAGATAGTACCTAACTGAGATAGAGGCGACTAACGGCATCGGGTGGTATGGCTCTCTGGCTAGGTTAACATCTGTCACCGGTTCCCAGTTACGCAAAACGATACTCATGCTGTTGATCACTGGATTGTCTGGTCCAGACTCGATTATTTACAGACCACCCATATAGCTGGAACATTGCTGAGTGCAATAACTAAACTGACACACTCTCTAGTTCAGCCATACCAGACAATCCAGTGATGAGCATCATGAGCATCTGTAGGAAGTATTGGGATACGATAACATGCATCAGTCTAGTCAGCCGCTAGTCGCCTCTTCAAGCATGGGTTGCTAAGGACCACCTCTAACCAGAGTCTTCAAGGGTCATTGGAAATGACATTTTGATCCATGGATGAGGTAAAACAATTTACAGGCCCATTCCTACTATAAACAGTAAAGGAATGAATCTTAATACTGGAGATTCTGAATAAAAGAATTACTGAAGCTATGAATAAACGGACACTGCTGACGC
The DNA here is from genome assembly GCF_037392515.1 of Haliotis asinina. Classification (NCBI taxonomy): domain Eukaryota; kingdom Metazoa; phylum Mollusca; class Gastropoda; order Lepetellida; family Haliotidae; genus Haliotis; species Haliotis asinina. The sequence goes on along the minus strand of NC_090295.1, from coordinate 11,755,129 downwards.
AGTATTGTGAAAATCTGTAAATTTATAATTCCAGAGAATACCTTTATCCTGAAGCTACACAATCCACACTGAAGACAGCCGGCAGTCTACATTTACCCAAGCTAGCCTGAATCTGGCCTCTGTTCACAGTGTTTCTGAGTGAGTGAGTGAGTTTATTTTTACGCTCAGCAATGGTCCAGCTTTACAGCGGTGTTGCCTTAATAATCGAATCTGGACCAGACATTCCTGTGATCAACATCATGAGCATCGATCTGCGCAACTGGGTAATGAACTTTGAAATGAATGAATGCATGCGTGCGTGCTGCTTTCGCCAAATATATAAGATGAAATATGTTCATCTGCTACAGGCGAGCGCTTAACCATGTTTTATGAATAATGGAATTATAATCGAATAGGCAGATTGTGAAATATTTCTTCTCCTCCACAATATATGATGGAAGGGACAACAGCTCTGGTTTCACACAGTATTTGTCAGGATCACTCTGGGCTAACCTGCTGATCCAGCCAGCACCTTAAACTCTAATCTACCACGACTATCCCATTGTGACGTATCGTCTCCAGTACTGCAACTTTTGTTTATGTACAAATAAACAGCAAAGATTAATTTTGACAACGGAACCGATTGAGTTAATCAAGACTCATAATGAGGTACTCTCTTCATGATCAGCAGAACTTCTGCTGGAAAACATGCATGACCGACATGTAGGACCGACAAGTAAGATTGGAAATTCACCTACACTTACGAAAACAAAACAAAACAACATTCTAACGTAACAGAATGGTTGAAGTGAAGTGTGATTTTATGCGAGGTCTAACTATACAAACATATATATGGTTTGGGGGCTTGGGGGGATGGGGTAGTTCATTCTGCAGTACATAATTATAAGTGGGGTGTGGTCCTAGGAGTAAACAACAGAAGCTCCAAAGAAATCGAGACGAAATTGAACAATATGTTTCAAAATGCAGAAAAAAAACGTTCTCTGATAGGCAGCTGAAAGTTATGTTGTCAGCCATGTTGACACGGCTAAAGATGAGTTAATGATACTCCCAGACCTTTTTTAGCCTAATGATAGATTAATAAAGGGAGTCATTTATAAAGGGTTTCATGTAACTGGAATCAATTATTAACTAATCATAGTGTGAGTAACGATTAAAGCTTTATTACAGTTTGATATAACCGGGTCCAGGGGCGTCAGAAATGGAGACTGCTGCTAGTGTAAGAGGCTACCAACGGATCGGGTGGTCAGACTCGCTGACTTGACTGACACATGTCATCGTATCCCAGTATGTGTAGATCGAGGCCCATATCCTCAATAATTGGATTATCTGGTCTAGACGTGACTATTTACGGAGAGGCGTAATATTGCTCACTGCGGCGTTAAACAACACACAAGCAGTCAGATATACTGGAATGGAAGAGATGACAGATTGTGTCACTATCGCAAATCGAGGGGATGTATACATATATAGTCTGGTTCATAATTATTGAGAATTTTTCTTCTTACTTTGAGCTATCCTGACACCTCAACCGATTCACTGATACTTAAAACTAAGTAATGGTATAAGGGAGGCAACTCATCTTGGCCTACTGAGTATAGTACAATTAGAGTTACCTCCCCTGAATTTGTAGCAGACGTCATTTTCCTCAGCACTGTCAACAATGTCTGCTGAAGATAAAAGAAGGTTGATTTTTGAGTTGTGTAATCAAGGAATTGATGATGTAAATACATTGGCAGAGAGAACAGGAACTCCTCTTTCTACTGTGTATAGGATTAGGAAGAATTTTAAAGAGGGAAAGGATTTTGGGCACCAGAAAGGAGCAGGGAGACCCAGAAAATTGGACTTCTCAGATCGCGTCCGGCTGGGAATTTTAGCGTCTAAAAAGCAAAGGGCAAGCATCTCCAACATCAGGTATGAAATGATAGAAAGGGGATCAACAGTTGTATCGAAATCTACAGTTAGAAGAAATTTGATTGATCTTGGATGGGAGAAAAAGACTGGAATTCCTTCTCCTCTCATGAAACAAGAACATAAAGACAGGCGTGTTGAGTGGTGTTTGGCACATGAAAACTTTGACTGGGAAAATGTGATTTTTACTGATGAAAGCTCAATATGGGTATATCCCAATAATGTGAAAATATGGACAAAGTCTGCGTCAGCACCGTTGTATCAACGACCTAAATACAGCCCAAAGTTTCATGTATGGGGAGGCATATCCTTATTAGGAACGACCCCGCTGTGTGTGTTTGAGGGAAATCTGACAAGTCAACGCTACACTAACATATTAGATAATTTTCTCCTTCCAAGTGCACATGTGTTTTATGGAAATGACTGGATTTTGCAGCAAGATAATGATCCTAAACACACCGCAAAACATGCCAAGAAGTGGTTTCAGGAGAAAAATGTGACTGCATTACCATTTCCTGCATATCCCACTGAGAACATTTGGGGGATGATGAAGGAATGTGTGAATCAAAAGGGGTTGACAAAAATTGAAGACATGAAGAGAGAAGTGGTCCGATACTGGGACAGCATAACTCATGAGACACTAACCTCTCTGATAGGAAGTATGCCTACCCGTCTTAGACTGTGCCGTGAAGCTCAAGGAGACTTGATAAAATATTAAATTGTTACCTACACAACATGAAAACGTCAGTTCACTTTCACAATACATTCAATTTTATCTGGTTTGTTCTCGTTTAATAATATGAGATGCTTTAGCTATTCTCAATAATTTTGAACCATACTGTATATCTAATGCTAATTATATTGGTAATTTTATTCTTGAACTGTTACCTTGCATACTGTAGTCACGCCTTTTCCAGTTTCCCATACCCGACTCCATCCCAACCAGATCCCCCGACCCCTCCCCATACCCGACTCCAGCCCAACCAGATCCCCCGACCCCTCCCCATACCCGACTCCAGGACTACCAGGACCCCCGACCCCTCCCCATACCCGACTCCAGCCCAACCAGGACCCCCGACCCCTCCCGGCCCATACCCGAAACCAGGACTACGTTTTATGCAGTGATGGTAGTGTAAATGAAACATGTGACTTCAAATACTATCAAGTATGTTTAAATCTTATCCAATACATCTGACCGGCAAGAAAACAAATGCTGCAGATCGAGGGATTCGGACTGGAAGTTACAAAACGAATGGAACGCCGTTAGAACTGAAATGTTTTAAAACATGCGCTAAACATTTAAAAAAAAGTAACTTTCTGCTGAACACATTCGAGAGAGAGAGATTTTTGCAAAATTTAACCATGAATGCATCATTTCACAAATGTTTGTCTTACAAATATATGCTTTCTAAAAGAACTATATAGTATTTTTCACATAAAGAAAAGATTTTCAAACCGCTTTGACCGTAATACATGATGACTACACTGACTTGATGCCTGATGATCAAGATACACAGATACGTGCAATACCACGTCTAACCGCCATGCAGGACTCCAGACGAAACCACACTCCGACGCAGCGGTGACTTGGCACAACGTACTATGCTGACTCGCCGCATGGAACTCTGGGAAAGACAGTGAGACGAAACGTCACCTCTCACGACCACACTGGTCGGCTTGCCGGCGTGACGTCATATCTGACGATGCTGACGTCATTGCCTCTGTACCCGAAAACACGTCTGCACACAGTAATGTAAATGGGCGATCTTTTTGAATTTATCTTCCCTTCACTAATCAGCTAGGTGCGCTGATCCAACCGTATATAGACTGGTACTCTGCCTATGCTACGCTCAGCAAGCTGGCTACACAAAGTAGTACAGCGATAGCGGAGCGCGGAATAGGGCAGGGGAACTAGTCTAAACCTTATACTGACAGCGCATGTCGTATGCGCGATGTCAGCCGTACGTGTTACCATTACACTTAGAGACAGTTAACCAGTAGATCTATAGCCTTCACCTTCACCGGTAACGTTCACGCCGGTGCATAGACAGCATATCTTTTCCCTTCTACGATGATATATCAAGTGTTATGTCCTAAAATATTTATTCCATGCTTCTATGATACAACTGGGACAGGCATGACTGCTAACTTTGCAAGTATGAATCGCGAAATGGCAGCTCGAAGCGAGGCGGTGGAATCAACTGATCGTTTTCAGGTCATGTTTTGTCGTTTTGTTGACGTTTTGCAATCGGTTATATAAATTTGGCAGTAGATGTCTCAGTGTCACACATTTAAAACTGCAGTGTAATTTCAGTGTATATGTACTCAAATAATTTTAGTAAATTTATTACGGCCGATATGGCTGCATTCATGCAATTTACAACGGCGGGGAGCTAATGCTGTGTGCAAAATGTGAAACACTGAAAGTCTTTTCATGAAAATTTCATCGGGACGAATTATGTCAATCATCGCCTACAAGTAGCAAACTTTCGATAGCGACAAACATGTGCATAACTAAAATCTACTTTTTCTTATGTCTGTAACGGTTTGTGATGCATGTAATATAATTTCAGTGTATAGGCAAATAATACATAAAGATATTGCAAATTTCTACAATGACAGCATTTTAATTATCATCAATTAAGGGTATAAATTAACATGTTTTGATTTTCTTAAGTTTTAATAAAGGAAATAATATTAAAATATTTATTTATTAAATATACTATTTTAGACACAGAAGAATCAAACCTACCATTAGGTTAATAAGCACTTTACAAAATCTATTTTCATTACACAACTAAACAATACATACATTCATATTGATAATAAATTTCAATATCTAACATAATAAATGGTACTGTTAAGTGTTGTCAGCATCAAAAGGCTTACATTTTCCTCTGGTGTCTACATACATCTTGTCTTCACAATGATCAGATTATTATAATAGTCATGAAAAAGCTAATATGTTTTAGAGCTCGCTCTTATTTTTTGTTGCATTAAATTGATTTTTCAAATTCTAACAAATATATCAATAAAGTCAATATCTTTTCCCACTTTACATTGTACCTGCACTGTACAATGTTGTAATTACATCTGATTCTTTGTATGCTGGTGCGTGTGTACTTTATATTACATTACACATGTATGACATTCAGACATTGTACATAATACTGTTAATTTGTAATAATATATATAAATCCATACACGTCTTCATATAATAATTGCGGGGTTAAATTCGCTTTTATATCATCTAAAACATATATTTCATAATAAACACATTTTCTGTGTTAATCCCTAACAAACAGACATAGCCTAAAATTTTCTTTAAGAACTGTTGAATGAAAATCAGAAAGTTAGATAGATAAAGTTAGATGGTAAATTGTCTGGTCATGGGAAATATTCTGTCAACTTAATGTTACTAAAACAAGAAACATGAAATTTATTTCTATCATGCACACCCGTTTGGTCGCTCAGAATTATATGTTGTTCGTTGTAAGATATCTCTGTAAGTCACTATTTATATCAAGAGCTTTAAGTTGTGTTAAACTTTTGTAAGAAATGAACCAATAAATTCACATATATAACATGACTCACTATACTGACTGGTGGGCATATTTTTCAAGGAGGAAATATTTTATTTCAAGCTATAATAGGTGTATGGCACTTGTATATGTAAGCATAAAATAGTAGTGTCAGAATTCAAAAACAAAATGGATTCAGATGAGTGAGGAACTGCTGCTTAAAACGTTTGAAACTGTTACATTCTATACAGCATGTTTTCAATTATCAAGGGATGTGTAATAATCATAAATCTCGATAAAGAACTTCCAGGGGATGCTCGTTTGCTGGAGGTGTAGCCCCGATTTTTTTACATTGAGTCGGTGGTTGTATAGGAACTCTTTGTAAGATTTTAATGTGGCAATAGTTAAAGAATTACCGTTGAGAACAACATAAGTTCTGATAACATATAAAAAAAGAATTTTCATTACTTCACCGATGCTACGACATCGGGGACTTGCTCTGCATCGTGTTCTATCCTAGGAAATGCCCTGTTATCTTCTATCGTGTCAATTCGTACTGCTTTTGGAAATTAAACAACGGATGCCTTTCTAAACTAAAACTCAAAGCAAAACACGCGTCAGTTAATGGCTTTTCGTCGTAAACGATATTTTTTCAGTTAATGCGAACACGGCAACGTGTGAGCTGGGTTCTGTCTTTACATGTAGCAAGTTGTCGCTGCGCACATTGACTCGGGAACCAGACCGGAAGCGAGAAGTTAAAGGAGAGTTATCGCCCTCGCAACAAAAAGATCGCCCATTTGGCCCGATTCTGGAAAAAAGGCTCAAAGAAAAAGGACTTCAGTGGTTTTTATGCAAGATTTGGTATCCAAGTGGATTTTTTGAATAAAAAAATCCACTTTCCACAGGGCAAAATGCAACGAGCCAGCGGCGCGCACTGACCCCAACCCCATTTGATACTGGTAGTTGTTGTAGTTTGCCTGGTCTGCGTTTTCGTTGCAGTGATGCATATGTGTAAGAGTGATATATCGATCAGTGTATTTTCATGTAATCGATGTAGTAGATGTGGCCTGTTTGTGTCATTTTTAATGGTCTGTAATTGCTGTGAGAGTGTGTGATGATTAGAAGCTTGTATGGTGTCTAGTTGTTTCTGCCATTTTGAAGGCCACTAAAAAGTAGATGTATTTTTCTGCGGTCTGTATAGAAAGGCTGTTGGGATGCATGCTGATGATGTCTGGTTGTGTTGTGTGTATTGCAAGGGCTACTGAGTTTTAGATTGGGTTTGTGTGATCCGCCAGCACATGTATATGTGTGTCCAGTCTGGTCAGTGTTGTAAGTGAGCCATTACTAGTATTTGGTTTCTTGCTATATTTTTGTGAGTTGAGAAAGTATCGGAAAGGACGATAATGTCCAATGACAGCAGAAATAGTAAAATAATGTACGCATCGCCGTGAGCAGGTAATGTGCCTAGAATTGATTTATACTTCACATAAAAAAGTAGCTAATGGCAAACATATGAAGAAAAACGTCCTATTTGTATAATCTGGAAACCAAACGAATGTCACAGAAAACCACCCTTCCTGTTAAGTAGGAATATGCGGGAAATTGCTGTTAGATACACTCATAAAATATTGTTGTAAGGGCTGAATATGCTTTAATCCGAGATGTTGACAGAATGTGAACATACTGCTTTCTGTTAATTTCATCTTCGATAGAAAATAAATTATTATTTTGAACCCTGGACTAAAACCATGTCAGTATAGTATTATACCATAGTCATAGACGTCATACAAACAGTTTCTTCCCATTTAAGTTGGCACCGACTTATTTTTCCCTCACTTCAATAAATGAATAAATAACCTCAAACAAGAGAATTGTGATCAAGTTGGACAAAAACTGTCAGTGTAGTAAAGACCAACTTTGTTTGAAAGCTCTCTGTATCTTTGATAAACCCATAACAATGGAAGGCGGTGGGGTAGCCTAATGGTTAAAGCGTTCGCTCGTCATGTTGAAAACCTATGTTTGAATTTTTTTTCTGGTCATGATATTGCCGTGCTAAAAGCAGCCTTAAGTCATACACCCTCATCCACTAAATAATGGACAAAAATACGTCCAAAAGTATTAGGAACTGATTCCATGCAGTTGGCTTGTTTCCATTTGAATGAACAAAGTCAGGTATTATGGAAACACCTACCTCACACCGTCCGGAACAGAAAATTACCTATTTATCAACTGTAATAAACAGGTTTCAGATTTTATTTTATGTGAACACTCATCAAAGGCAAGTATGGTGTTACACCTATATTCCTTATCAGTCTGTGTACATTATTTACTTGAAAACAGTTTCTCAAAACAAGAAGATTCTGTGATTGAAGGAAAGAGGTGAAGCACAAAACTTTCCAGGTTGATGCATTTTTAGAATTGAACATTACTTTCATCCAAGGTAATGATAGTGAATATACATAAAAACAGACCAGTATGTCGTAACAATAACAAAAAATGTCAGGTAGACTTTGTGATATACTTCAAGTAGGAAGGAGTTTCAAACACGAGATATTTTTCATTGCAGTGACACCTGGTCACTCTAGAGAAAGTAAACGACCAAAACACTTTCATCCTCTTTGTTAGAAATCCCTGCTAAAAGAAGAGTCGATTGTACAACTGTGCCTATGCCATGAGTATGTGTTTGTTTGAGGCCATGCGTATTGCCGTTAGTCAGCAAGTCTAGGCATCTCCATAGAAGAAACCCCGCACCGATTATTGATGGCCGGGTCATTCAGTGCACCTTCAGTGGCTGTCCCTCGCTGTGTTGCGTGGAGTCACGCCTTACCTTGCGCGAGTTTACCTCAGTTCAGATTTCTGGTGTTGCGGGTTAGCAGTGTTCACAACGGATATTTTACTGTCAAAATATCACGTTTTTTTTTTCACACGACTCGATGACAGATATACTGTATTTCAGTAGACTCATAAAATACACCGTGTTTACGTCAGTACAACTACTTCATTCACATGTATCTGGGTTTGGGCGATAGATGTGTCGGTTCCACCGCTTGAACAACCTTCTAATATCTCTATACATCTTCAGAGTGCAGTTAACATGCGTCATTATTGAAGTTTAGCAATGACCCGAGATTTAAACATGTTATATACGTACAGAAACATGTCTGGAGCTCTGAAGCAGGACATTAACAGGCATTTTCAGTTATGTTCCATTTCGTGCAACAATCCCGCAATTTTGTTATATGTATAAAATGTGACAAACGTAGGAGGTAATGAGATGTTCCTTTGAAAATACAACCACTGTTGTACTTACAAATATGCCAATAATATAATATAATATATATATATATATATATATATATATATATATATATATATATATATATATATATATATATATATATATATATATATATTAAAAAACTTGTAGTTGTAAGTACATCATTAGTTGTATTTTCAAAGGAACATGTCACTACCTACGTTAGTCACATTGCGTGGATATCCAGGGGCATGCCTCTCACTGGATCCATTCTGTTCTTATCTTAACCACTAACAGGAAATTGTTTTCATTCAGGACGATTAAATTCACATTCCGCATGTATGAAATAATGTTGAAGCCCTGCCATTATAGCGCTACAGATATTCTGAATCAGTGTTTTCAAATTATGTTTCAAAGTTTTCTCTTTGGATGTATGTGTTGCCCAGAGGACCGTTGTGGGGAATTGTCAGTGTCAGGAGTTTCTGATGAAGGTTTCGAATCCGTGCCGGTAGTCACCGTAGTTCCACTCAAGCTCAGCACCATAGCTTAAGTACACCATCACCGCACACCTTATATAAGGTGAACAGAATTAATGTTTTAAGCGTTAAACATGTTCAAAGCTTTTTGGAGTGTTCCTTATTTTGTTTTGTTCTGATTTTTTACTTCATTTATTGTGTTTGTTTCTTTTTTTTGTTGTTTTTCTTCCTCCATTCTTTTATTTTTATTCTTCGAATTAATGTAATTTATTGACGAGGACAAACGCAACATAAAGTTGATTTTAACTGTTGTAAAACGTAAAGACAGCACCAGTGCCGCTTCTCTCTTATCAGGTCTTTGACCACAAGACGTGCTGCCTGCACAGAGCGAGAAATGGGAGACACGTGCATTTCATGTTTTTGATCACACCACTTAAGGCTCCGTTTGGGCAATGCTGTAATCAGGATATTGAGCAATCACGTAAAAATATATATTCGGTGATCTCTACTAGTGATTACTTCAAATCTCCAGAACATCCAAAAATGAATTGTTTTTTTAACATTCCCAATAATTATTGCAACTACCTTTATTTATTTTATGAAAGAAGCTTCATATGTTTCTTGTTTACTAAATTTATTGTTGTGACAAAACAATTCCATGAAAAAAACGGTGGATGACGTCATGAGATGAGATCTGTTGACAAAGCATTTATGGTCAGATAACCATCTCATTAATTGTTACTTTAGTTTCCAGTATTCAGCCAATATACTGCTATATAACATGTCTTCCTGTTATGTCATATTTAAATTGCAATGTTTGAAAGGTCATCGAACCATTTTCATCAAACAGTGATAGAGGTGCACTCTTACAACAATCAGGGACAAAAAGAACTCCCTTTCACATCAAACACAGCACGGCAAACCACAACATCCGGTTTTAATAAATAGAGTTGCGCAGTGGGAAAAGGCTATAAATAAAAAAGCACGTGGTGTATGTTTGTAAACAATCGCCTTTAGCGTGGATACAGAAATCATCAATTCTTGCTAAGGCTCAGCCATGGCATGTCCATAAATAAACAAATCCCATGGTCACTAGTAAACAATTTGCAGTCTCAATAATAACTGATGTGAAGAAATATATGTAAACATACTTAAAAGAACACAGAGTTACTCAACGCCAGATGTTTCATTGTCTATCATCCTGATTACACGAGGGTGTTTTCCTCCATACCAATGTTGGGTCCTGGTGTAATCAACAAAAGAAATCTCTGTTGAGTAGAAGCAGCAATTCTGACTATATTGTGAGTATATATTAGTTTCATCAGTGGTACCATTCTACAGTGTTGTTTGTAAACGATCGCGTTTGGACCAGACAATCCACTGATTTTCGCCCTGTTGTGTGATGGCATAGCATGTTTTTATGAATCACGATCAGATAGTCATGATGTTACATGATCATGGAAAGGTGGGCGTATCCTTCGCCTACAGTGACAACCATCATTAAAATATGCGAAAGGCTAGTCAAATAAGAAGAGAGTGTTATGTATGTCTACACACATCGGAATGCACCGTTATGTAAAATGGGCCTCCTCCTTCATCAGGTGAATGAATGCTGTGAGACAGAGAGCACATGTACCTATGACAAAAGAAATAACACAACAAACGTGACATTGTACAGGCAAAATGGGGAATAGCAGCGGACACACCATTTTCATTTGTGCAGCAAGTTTAGACATTTACTCCACATGTCTGCTATAACCCTTTAGGAAAGTTGTATCGGGGCATGAAATCGAAAAGCTACTGAACAAATGAGGAAGGACGCTGTTTGAAATCATGGTGAGAAGAGCATGCTCGATTGTAAGTCAAAAGTTGTGAAAAGTAAACACCAACGGCTGGGGCTGCTGGAATATTGCTCGACATGAAGGGGAAGTTGCAATCTCCCACTTTCTCATACAGCCATGGGCATTGTTGTTTTGCCACTCTCTATAGTTCTACACATGAAACCGTTTGGAGTGGGCTCATTTGTTTCCTTCATTACAAGTTCAGCGTGGTAAGTCGGGGGAAGGGAAATGGCTAGATGATGGTTATTAAACCATTTAAAATCAATGATGTAACAGAGAGTTAAGTTAACCTTCTTGGCAAAATTACTTTGCCGGCCCTAACTGAAATATTCTTTGGGAGGCGTGTGGAAATAGAACAATTTGCCCCTGGTCAAGTAAACTGGAAAAACTGACTTGCAAAACAGAAGAGCCTACATGCCAAGAATTTTTTAAATTATTGTTTGATTAATATTGTGTACTGAATAAAAAATGATTATGATAATTTCATTGTGTAATGTTGTCTTTTGTACTGATTATTTCAGAATTTAAAATGATAAGTGTATGATATGTATGTACTACTGGAAAAGTGCCATACTGAAAATAGCTTGCTGAATTCCACATTAATATTAATCACCACAAATTACAAAGTATTCTGAAAGAGTGTATTTAATCACTGCAGGTCGGACATCCATTGATATCAGAAATTGTCTTTATGAAATCAACACAAGCATCACTGCCTTGGTAGTCATTACCAAGATCAACACCATTTTTTCTGAACCTGACAAGGAAAGGGGTAATCAGTAAATGGTCTGCTGTGTATTGCAACTGCAAACGCTGTATTAAAAAGTTTTTTATAAGGTTCCACCTCACAGGAATCAACTTTAGCGAACGCTTTAACTAAGTCCTCAACTACTTCTTTTGCGTAAACTTCATATAGCACGCCGTATGTTTTGCTGATGTTTCATGCGAAGTAAAGGTTTGCCAGCGATCAACAACTTTTCCAAGAAACAACACGATGTTTTATCAGATAACTGTGGGTAGAGCCGACACGTCTTGCTGTAACACGTGCCATTGTCGTCTGCTGCTAACCACGGTAATCAATTTTCCAACCATCTTGGAATGTTCGCTTTCGTTTCTTTTTACAGCCCTTATCCTTTTCAGTTTGTGTTTTGTTCCATTTAACTTTATCAGAACGTTTAGTTACAGTGATGAATTTCTCCATTTTTATTGATTTGTGATCGTCTTGTAACGATACCGACAATCGGTACGAACATGCAAAGGAGAAAGCCTAGCATCATCCTATACTACATGTAACATGATTGGCTGAGCCGCACACGTCTCAACCAATGGCAGTGTGCATAACAGATACTGTCACAAAGTAGGGTTGGGGGACAGGTAAACAACATTGCTAGCAATCACATGCTCATTTGAAAGCTAAGTATTGTGATTTGAATCAGGATTCTACGAGATGTCTTTATGATATGGCATATATTGATTTAATATGACAGAATTTTCCCAACTTGCCCACGGACAAGCAATCTTGAAAATTTGACTTGCCAGGCGAATTCTAAACGCATGTCGGGCAAGTCGGCACAGTATTTCCACACCCCTGTTTGGTAATTCTATTAACTGCATAAATTCTCAGTGTGTACTTAATGTAGATTCTGATCTTACATTAAACATTTCAGAATAAATATATAAATAAATAAATAAGTAACTTATGGTAACACCAAACACTTTTTATCGGAAACTTTTCCCCCAGTTTGTAAGTTGCCCCTATGGCAGGTGTACACCTCTTGACAAACAAGACTAATCTCCCGAAGATGGGACACGGCAGTGTAGGAAAGATGTAGAAAATCTAACCTGTCTCCAGGACTGGCTGGTCAGCTTTTTACCATTCTTGCCATAATCTACCTGTCCTCCAAATATAAACTGGTTTGTTTTATTTCAAGCTATCATTTAATATGCATACACAGAGCTCGGACTTGGATCAATAGTGTGTACACATAAGTGATGAGAATTGAATGAAAATATTCCTGGCTATGTTGTGAATCTATGACATTACAGTTCAGTCCATAAAAAGTGCAGATGTTAATTTGCCTGAAACATACCCATCATATTGATCTAAATTTCCTCCTCCGTTTTATCGACTCAGCAGATAGCAAGCAGAGGATACTAACAGTGTGGAACTAGCACGTAACAAGCTACTGAAAACGTCAACTTTCATAGTTCCACCCCGCGTTGACATCTTCATACTCCTCTCAACTAAAATCAGCATCTGTCAACATTCACACTGAAAGTGAATTTGCATCTTTTATTTAAAAAAACAAAACAAAAACAAATAAACAAACAACCCCAAAAAAAACAACCAAAAAAAAAAACAACAAAACAAAACAAAACAAAAGAACACTACACAAATTCCCATTATGAAATTTTTTCAGTATGTCAAGGTTTGAAACACAACAGTTTTATTGCGAACTTTATTCACATTTGGTAAATGACATGTTAGATGTTAGGAAAGCACAATATACACTACAGCGCTACGTGAAAATGAATATATATAGATATATATAAGACTGATAGAGCACAATCTATCATAGATATCGGTCAAGACTGAAGCCATTGTTAAGATTACTTCATGTCAACAGGTTTAAGACGGGTACCACCTGAATACAGTCACCTCTTTGTGAACACCTGGTATCATCACCATTTCATAGTCATTCACAAGCACATCTTCCGTCATTGTATCGCATAGTGACAATCACTGGATTGTCTGGTTGTTATACAGAGACGTAAATTATTCCAAAAAGTCTTGACGTCCAGACACTCAACATACTTAAAGTTTGTCTGCTACAGAAACTGCACACTCGACTCTTCCTTATTTGAAAATGGGTGAGTGTGTGACATTAGTATTATTTTACTACTGCTCTGACTGAAGCAAGTTCAACATTCATAACACATAATGTTAAGCTATAATGTTAAACGGTCAGCGGAACAGTAACAACAACTAGAATATCACAAATATTAACTTAAAACGAGTATGTAAATATAAAACTGTTTAAATACTGAATATCATAAAATAGACTCTAACAACTGGAGTTGGATCACCATAAAATGACTATGGTGATTTACAGCACTTTTGATGCCTACATGAACGTTACATGGAACCATCCCTTCAGATGTTAGTGACCCGTGAACATCCGAGGTAAAAAACAAATTCTGCAACCCATGTTTGCTATGAAAGTCTTGGTTGACTGATGTCGTCGGTTCCCAATCGGACCTCAGGCAGTTCATCACTGGATTGTCGGGTCCACACTTGATTGTTTACAGATAAGCGCCATAAAGCTTGGATCTTGCCGAGTGCGGCGTTAAACTAAACTCATACACTCACTAACTCAGGAGCTAGCAGCTGCTGTACAATAATGTGAAAGTTATACATTTCTTGGTATTATTTTATAGCGAAACCATGGTAACTTTCAGTGGGGCAGGAACAAATTTTTATCGTTGGATAAATTCTTATGTCAATGGATTCGATGTTTCAGTAGTAGTTATGGAGCCAGCTGGCCTTGAAAGGTGTATATAATATTTATATAAAACGTATCTCGAAAACTTACTTTACATGGCAGCTACAGCACTGTTACAATAGATCAGAGAGAGAAGGGATGAAATATTGTGTAAGTTTATTTACTATACTGTTTGACAATCGAATGCTTCACATCAACGAACGTGTTTTGGGATGTGAACAGTTTGTAGAACTTACATGGACAGTATGTTTTCTTAACTTAATTAACCCAGAACAAACCGGCACAGGAAATAAGGCAAACCTGTCACTCCAGCTCAATCGGAAAAGGTTGAAAAAATCGGGCCTACTCTGAAAAAGTCATGCGCGTGTGTTTTCGGATGTTAATAACTTTGTATTACATTGCATGCAAGAACGTTTGTTTATTTCTTTGTTGATGAACACCACCATTACCAATATTCCAGCTATATGGCAGCGTCTGTACATACTGGGCTGTGGACCAGACAATCCGGTGATCACCAGCACATTCTACACTATTGGGATTCATTAAGACGTGTCAACCAAATCGGCGCGCCTTGTTGTCCAGTCCCCGTGTTGCCTAAATCTTACTTTTACTGGTTTCAAAAGACTATCTATCACGGAAGTTCACAGACATGTAAGCAAATAAATGCGTCTACAAAATTATATACTGCCAAGTCTCTGATCTAAATCGACTCCTTGTAAAATTAGTTGAAATCCCGGCTAAACAGATCACGGTTATATTGCACATTTGCTTGTGTGGTTGCAAATTATGTTGATTGTGCCCTTAGATATGGATTGATCCTGCAGATATTCTTCACATGTCCATATGGCATTTCTACCATCAATATATATTTATATGTTCAGCAACAGAATATATTTTATATATGTACAGTCGTGCTGTAGCTGGTCAAAAGAGCATCCATAACAGTTCTATCAGACTGGACAATTATTGAAAGCTATGCTAATGTAGTCTGGTGTTTCTGTATTTCCGTCTTCTTGTTTCCGCCATTCTGTGAGCAACTTGGCCCAGTTGTCCAGTGTTTTGACCACCTTGCTTGCAATGTAAACAAAAAATATCAAAGGTTTATCGATTGGTTCAAAAGTTGACTCGCACTTGGGTGTTTAACATAGAAATGGACCTTGTGATGATTGCTACCCCGCACACTTTCATACTAGTCGATAAAATATGGTGAAGTGATGGTGCTTACGCAATATACACGAGAGTGTGCAGGAAGAAAAAGATATGTATCTTGCCGCACTGCTGTCATTTCATGCGAAATTTTCGATTTAATCATGGATCACTTTGAATTCCATCTTGCATGAGATAACAGTTAATAGTATCAATGTATATTTTTAGCTTTTGACTTTGTACAGTGTTAAATAGTAACATAACTGTTCCTCACATATTGGATAGTTTTCTGAGTCTTCCTAGCTTTTGACTGCTTAAAAGTAATTCCATTCCAAAGACATTCAGTCGATTGTAAAGGAAATATGTCAATTTGCTGGGGTTTTTTCCTTTCCAAAATTGGAAAATCAAACAAATGATAAAACTTATCCCTTACATCAACTGACCAGCTTCTTTCAGTTACAGGTATTTGTTTCCCCTGTTTCAATGGGCGGATTGTGTAGTGGAGGAAATGTTATGTTTACATTTTCCAAAATACATGTACTAGTATTACCCTTTAATGCAGCTTGTTGTATTGGTACAGTTGATAACGAATATTGTTCCCATCTGCCTTGTGTTTCATGAGACCTGAGTGACCCATGAGCATCTGGGGGTAGAATAGGCCTTCAGCAACCCACGCCTGCCAAGAAAAGCGACTATGCTTCTCGTAAGAGGCGACTAACGGGATCGGAGGTCAGACTCGCTGACTTGGTTGACACGTCATCGGCTCCGGACTACGCAGAGCGATGCACACGCTGTGTTGATCACTGGATTGTCTGGCCCAGACTCGATTGTTTACAGAGCACCGCCATAGAGCTGGAATACTGCCTAAAACTAAACTCACTAAGTCATGAGACCTGTGAGTCTATGAGGATTTATCAATGTATTAACTACTGTAATAAGAATTTTCGTGGGGTGCAATTTTCTCAGAGTTGACAAAAGATTTGTTATCGCAGTTGTTTTTTCTCACATTTCAAATTCCTCAGTGATGGTATCCATCACAAAATCTCCATGACTGACTCCATGCAATGATCAAAGCTAGCCACCATAATTTAATCGTGTTCACTAAAACAAAGAGAGTCTGGGGGCTCATACTTGTCAACATGTGAGATCAGCTGGCAACGAGGTAGAGTGTTGTGAAAAAATCACCACCTATACCTGTATAACGGAACTCGAGGGACGTATATCGTACTAGATTATGACCTGTGAGGAAAATGCGTCGTGTATTTAGCATGAAGCATATCGTGCCGAGCACTAAAGTCATGACGAGGAAAGCTGAACTCGAATATGTCACGTTAATTGCATAACACGATCGCACAAAAAGATGGAAATAGGAAGTTGTAATGTACGTTTGACAACTTTGCCGAAGCATGTGTCCAAGAAATGATTGTTTTCAATAATAATACGAATACATATTTCTAATTCTGTCGATAATATATGGTCATTTGAAATGAAATACGTGTATTTAGACATTGTGAAGGTTTATTAAATGAATCATAAGTTAGGTCCGGGCCTGAATGGGTTAAGTGGATTTTTTTCAGTACGATAGAGAATTGTTATCTGATACATTACATATTGCTTGCTTGTTTATCATGGAAAATCGTTTTTGTGCCGTTGACCCAGAAGAAGTGTCATTCTGCGAGGAAGAAACAGTCCCCAAACAAGAGATCCCCTTCGACGACACAGTGAGAGAACTCTGCTTTGTAATAACGGAAGACTGTTAACTTGAAATGCCAACCGAAGCATCTGAGGGTTTAGAACTGTACAAGATATTAAGACGGGAAATTAACCTTTTACTTTCATAGGACTTGTTACAGAATTCTTTTGATACATACAATACATATTTGAAAGTAAAATGTGGACTTGAAATGGCAAAATTGAAAAATTCAAGACATGACTTTACTGTGTTGCGTGAAAATGCCATGTTCTGTTTTCTTATCGTGGCGGATTGCCGTCTTCATACTAGAGAGGAGCATAGTAATAAAAACAAAACTTCTTTGGACTGTTCCATGCAGTTTTCCATTACAGGGAGGATGCATTGCTTCCTTTCAGTGTTGTATCATCCTTGGTCCGCCAGTACAGTTTTACTGTATCACAAACCACAGTAGTAAACTCGTCAAAACAATTTAGGGAACATTGATATTTTGGAATACTTTTCTTTGACTACATTAAATATTTGGAAAATGATCATTTTTGGAAGTAGACTAACTTCTGAAATTGTGAGTCTACAGTTACTGGAAGCACATTATGACCAGACAAAGCATTTGAATTATTTTGAGCCACGTAAATCTGAAAATGATAACCTCACATTTTTTATGGAAATTTGGGTTGCGATCTACCCAACATAGCCGCCAGAAAAATTGAAAACGTGCTCTTTCTCACTTGTCCACCGAATGCACGTGCTTTAAGGGCTTTAAGGGCATTACTGACTGTTGCATCTGAGCGTTGATTTTCAATTTTGACCCCAGTGACTTTCATGACATCACCACAAGATCATGTTTTCAAATATCGAGAGCTGATGATGAATTTTGATTTCATTACACTCACAAAATTATGAATTTACCACTTCTCTTTGTATTTTGTTCCTGTCAGTTTTCATTCAAAAAATTCATCAATGTTCCCTAACTTCTTTTGAGTAGTATACATAGGATTTCCTCCTGTCCTAAACTGGCACTTACAAATGAAAAATTGAAGAACGCCATAACTACCTTACTTCATCTTTGTGAAACATTGCAAATTAGGATCCCACTGCATAAGAAGCCTGTGAAGCGAAAAATACCGAGCACTCGACCAGAAATTGAAACAGTCTTCACTCTTCCAGTGGAACAGCCAAGTCATCGTATGTTGAAAACCCACTGGAGTGTTCCGTTCGACATTTGTCTGAAAACAGAATGTGCTAAAAAGCGCGATACTACTAGTAGTTTTATACAAACTGCAAAAGAACAGGTTTAGTTGCAGTTTAATTGCAAGAACGACGCAGCACTTAAAAGAAAAAAGCAATAAACATTTTCATTATTTATTGTTTCATGATCTAATCAACATAAAAAAGAAACCTGTTTACATCAAATGGATGTCTTGAGGTACCTTTTAATATAAAAAAAACAGACGATCTTTAATCAAACACATTATATGTAACATTCACCACTTTACTATCTTTGCTATATCTTTGATAAATCTTTGTAGCAGCATTCAGAAAATGGGGAAATATCTGTTTTGGGAATATGAACATTCTTGGCACAAGAAGAAATATAAGAATACAAAGTAAACCAATCATGTCACTTGACATGTTATCATGTGACGCATGACTCCTGCAATAAACGAAGAAAGAAAGAAAGAAAGCTAATCTTCTAACTCTAAATGAACGGAAATAACACCAAACAAAGCCAGTTTTATGTAACTTCACTTGTTCACATTTGCTTGAATAAAGTCCATGATCCAGACCGACGATTCCAGTAAACTTTTGAATTCGTTTCGAAATTGTGGGAAGTTTGCATAGTTCTTTGACAGTTCCAATAAACACGAACAAGTATGGGCCACAGGGCATCTCACAAAATCCTGCTGCACAACAAATGACACATCAATATGATCACACACCAATACATCTACGAAAGCCTAATGCTGCCACTTTTGTAGCATAAGATATTTTTTTCAAAGACAATTCGCGTTACTTCAATTAATTACTCGTTGCTTTGAGTATTTTCTCGTTATTTCAATGATTTTCTCGTAACTTCGAGTATTTTCTCGGTATTTCAAATATTTTATCGTTGCTTCGATTAATTTTTCGTTACTTCGAGAATTTTCTCGTTACTTCAAGTTTCTTTCAAAAACTTGAAATTTCGAATATGTTCTCGTTGCTTCAAGTTTCCTTCAAAAACTTGAAATTTCGAGTATTTACTCATTGCTTCAAGTTTCAGTCAAAAATTCATTCTCAGTTCCACAAGTATCTGTTCGCCACCTCAATGATATCTGAGCGGGTTGCATCTTTATTTATGGCTGTTTCACGGGTTCCTCCTCATCTTTTCTCCCTGATTTGTGTGCTCTTTTGATCGGATCTGTGAATCCACCTGAGTATGATCTTCCTTGTAGTTTTTTCTGCATACCTGTTGCCAAAGTGCTTTTTTGGATTCCGCATTTCCTCTTCTGATGAAGCTCCCTCTTCAGTGGCAGTTGCAGTGGATTTATGACATGAGAGTCTTTTAGACCTCCCTTTCTTGTGATTTTCAAAACTTGCCTTTCAAAATTGCAGTCAGCTTACTCTTGTTTTCTGCTGTGGTTTCAGTAGATTGTGTCTTTAGGTCTTCATCACTTAAGAGATCAGCAACATCAGGTCCAACCTACAGAAGAACAGAGCATTTCTTATTTGTTATATTTCCTTAAACCGGCACGTACAGCCTGTCACAGTACCAATTCCTTAAGAAGTTTACAATTCTGCGACATTCCTGGATGAGCCTTCGTGTCAAAGGTTCTCATTCCGACATTTGATATGTTACAATAGTGAAAACTTAAAACTTAAAGTGTCTGGTGTATTTGCTGTATACATGCATACAAAGTCAATGGATAATTCGAGTTATTGACATGTTACTTGAACTCTTAATATAACCAGACTATTTTTGACAGACGTCGAATGACATCAATGATGGACATCATGAATAGTAAACTTGGAGACATAAAACAAATGAATTTCCACATTATACAATATGTGGCACTAGTGTAATAGTGGAGTAAGCACTAAATGTAAATATGGAAATGGAACACTAATGTTAACATACCATAATTAAATTTTAGTTATAATTGTAATAGTACAATACATTAAGGTTTGTGTATAGACAGAATTTTTACAAATACTGCTTTATTGTCATACATGTGTTTTCTCTGTAGACTTGAGAACAGGATAACATACTTTATTAAGAAACTATCATTTTGGTGCAAAAACATCGTCGATTTTTAAACCAAATATTTACCTTCTCATCTTTCCTTTTCTCAATCATGGAGCGTTCTATGCCGAAATCATCCAAGTATGACCAAAAGGGATGGTTGTTGTCCACATCATCAAATGACGTGTCTACGTGAGTGAGTGAGTGAGTTTAGTTTTACGTCGCACTTAGCAATATTCCAGCTATAGGGCGACGGTCTGTAAATAATCGAGTCTGGACCAGACAATCCAGTGATCAACAACATGAGCATCGATCTGCGCAATGGGGAACCGATGACATGTGTCAACCAAGTCAGCTAGTCTGACCACCCGATCCCGTTAGTCGCCTCTTACGACAAGCATAGTCACCTTTTATGGCAAGCATGGGTTGCTGAAGGCCTATTCTACCCCGGGACCTTCACGGGTCACGTGTCTACTGTTTGAAACTCATAACAGTGTATGTAATTCTATCTTTTCAAACATGTAGCTACACCTATAAAACTCATATGTGCAACGTTATGACTTGCAATAACACCCTTAAAACATGTAATTACACCTTTCCAATCTTGCAATTACACCTTTAAAACTTGTAATTACAACTTTCAAATAAATAAATGTCATCTATGAAAATGGCCCTATTAGGCTTTCGTATCAAACAGAGGCAGATTCTGCTTCATGCATTTTCACATGTTTGATACACTGTCCATGTTCTTCATCAACATCCTTCATCCTTGCCCTTGCATGACATCATAATAGAAGCGTCAACCCCTTTCCATATTCATCAGCATTCTCTGTTAAATGCAGGGTCAATTGTACAGTTCTGATTGTGTTGTATGAATTTTCCAGCAGTATTACAGCTGTACGATGTGGTTTGTGAAGAATCAAGTCCCGACCAGCCAATCCAGTGATTGTAACCATTCGATACGATGGCAGAGCAGTGTTTATGAATCAATATTAAAGGACGGACTGATTTTAGAAAATGTATTTTGCGCTTGGCACGCTCAGGTATTGTGAAACAAACGTAGGGACGTTAAATATTAACATTTTCGAAATTGGTTTTTGTCACATATGTCATGGAAAACTGACCAAAAAACACAATTTGACCTAAATCTGTAGCTATCCTTCCTGCAAGGACCTGTGGGTAGTTGTGGTTTCAACCTATGTTTCAAATGTAACATGTTTATGCCTTAGTCATAGCAAGAACTACGGTTGCAAATTTGCAGTATTCTGTGGTACAGGGAAAATTCGTCTGGTATTCATGCATGGATTTGACAGATCTCCTTCCTGTGGTCCTGTCAACTGTGGACCAGTCATCTTAATAATCTGATCCTACAAATTAATAATCAACGATAGGTAGAATGTCTACCATGCCAATTGCATACACAATTTCTTACACCAATCTAAGGGAGATAATCTCTAGTGTATGGGGTGCTTCTTATCTTTTGACACTGTTTGATCCACTTCCTCGAATCTGATTTTCTCACTTTAACAAAACAACCAAGCTCAGAGTTGGTTAGTTTCAATACGTCATCAAAACAACATATTGTCGTGCTCAATCATATCAAAAATGTCATCCTTAATGTCTTAAAATATCTTTCAGCAAAATAGCGTCTACTGTCAGTTAAAGTCATAAATTCGTCCCTGGATTTTAACCGTGAATTGAACAGCGATACAGTGTCTGAATTTGGAATTCCCTCTTCAGTCATGAATTTTAGTATGACCTCAGGGAGGGTAACTGATTTTTTTCTTCAAACGAATCCAAGTAATCATAGGGAGTTTTCCCTTACGTTTGCTATATTGGATAGTAGTGTATAACCTTAACAAATCAATTGGTTTGACAAAACAGAATCCCAGTTCTGCTTCATTTCACACACTGCATACAGTTGTCATCCTGATTAGTAGGAGGATGTTCATGATATTTACCTCCATATGTTTGTACAGCCGCATTAGTCAACAGTGGAGAAGTCACCGGTATTTGACATTTAATTGCAGGATAAAATTCGCAAATGTTTATGGAATAACAAAAATATCGTCACAAAATTCATGATCAAGAAACATTTAAGCGACAGATGTGAACATTTTTGGGTAAGATTCTTATATTGGATAAGCTTTACAACTCCACATGTAAAGTAAAGAAAAACAACGCTAACAAAACATACTTTTCAAAACTGAAAGATATTTTGCTGAAAAATCAAATTCAGTCAGTTAGTACCCATGAATGACTTTTTAGGGGGACAATGTGAGTGGGTCTGAGAATAGGATTTTATTTCTGTTTGATCCTTTTTCAGCTGTGTATTTTCTGAAGACATTGCCTGTAACAAAATTTAAAATCAAGTGAAACCACGTTCACACATTGATTATATGAGATACACATGTAGCTATACTTAGTGTGATTGACAGCTTAACAAAGTAAAATACCGATGTTTTAGCTTGCCACTCAAAGCAAATGGTCTGCATAGACGTCAAATATGAAATGGTTTATTTGATATTATTCATGAGCATAAGAATACCCATCTTCAGTGAGAAGTCATAAAACACCGCTGAACTTAAGCCAGTGATTTGTTTGAGTGGCATTCCACAAGTTGCTACTACACAACTCTATGCATGATTAAGATCCCAAAACGAGCCCTAAACACATCGGTTGCTTGGTGCGCTACATTTCATTTAGAATATTCACACTTGATGCACATGTGCCTATACCATCTGACAACAGGTAGTACAAATATCAGCTTGTTATTTGCTGTATGACAAACGAGAGAGCAATAAGTGCACGGAGACCCCTTTCATTGACCATGCAGAATCCAATACACGACTGCAAAATTGGCCAAAATAGGCCCTAAAGACATCGGTTGCTTGGTGCACTACATCTCATTTAGAATATTCACACTTGATGCAAATGTGCCTATACCATCTGACAACAGGTAGTACAAATATCAGCTTGTTATTTGCTGTATGACAAACGAGAGAGCAATAAGTACATGAAGACCCCTTTCATTGACCATACAGAATCCAATACACGACTGCAAAATAGGCCAAAATAGGCCCCAAAGACATCGGTTGCTTGGTGCACTACATCTCATTTAGAATATTCACACTTGATGCACATGTGCCTATACCATCTGACAACAGGTAGTACAAATATCAGCTTGTTATTTGCTGTATGACAAACGAGAGAGCAATAAGTACATGAACACCCCTTTTATTGACCATGCAGAATCCAATACACGGCTGCAAAATTGGCCAAAATAGGCCCTAAAGACATCGGTTGCTTGGTGCACTACATCTCATTTAGAATATTCAAACTTGATGCACATGTGCTTATACCATCTGACAACAGGTAGTACAAATATCAGCTTGTTATTTGCTGTATGACAAACGAGAGAGCAATAAGTACATGAAGACCCCTTTCATTGACCATGCAGAATCCAATACACGACTGCAAAATAGGCCAAAATAGGCCCCAAAGACATCGGTTGCTTGGTGCACTACATCTCATTTAGAATATTCACACTTGATGCACATGTGCCTATACCATCTGACAACAGGTAGTACAAATATCAGCTTGTTATTTGCTGTATGACAAACGAGAGAGCAATAAGTACAAGAGGACCCCTTTCATTGACCATGCAGAATCCAATACACGACTGCAAAATAGGCCCCAAAGACATCGGATGCTTGGTGCACTACAGTTCATTTAAAATATTCACACTTGATGCACATGTGCCTATACCATCTGACAACAGGTAGTACAAATATCAGCTTGTTATTTGCTGTATGACAAACGAGAGAGCAATAAGTACATGAAGACCCCTTTCATTGACCATGCAGAATCCAATACACGACTGCAAAATAGGCCCCAAAGACATCGGTTGCTTGGTGCACTACATCTCATTTAGAATATTCGGACTTGATGCACATGTGCCTATACCATCTGACAACAGGTAGTACAAATATCAGCTTGTTATTTGCTGTATGACAAACGAGAGAGCAATAAGTACATGAAGACCCCTTTCATTGACCATGCAGAATCCAATACACGACTGCAAAATAGGCCAAAATAGGCCCCAAAGACATCGGTTGCTTGGTGCACTACATCTCATCTAGAATATTCACACTTGATGCACATGTGCCTATACCATCTGACAACAGGTAGTACAAATATCAGCTTGTTATTTGCTGTATGACAAACGAGAGAGCAATAAGTACAAGAAGACCCCTTTCATTGACCATGCAGAATCCAATACACGACTGCAAAATTGGCCAAAATAGGCCCTTAACACATCGGTTGCTTGGTGCGCTACATCTCATTTTGAATATTCATACTTGATGCACATGTGCCTATACCATCTGACAACTTGAGGTAAAAATATCAGCTTTTTGTTTACAGCAATATAATGGCACTTTGTTTGAAGGGAAAAACCTTTTTTCCGTTTAAAAGCATCTTATATGTAATTAAAACCATTTCAGTAACCATCACACAACAATATTGATTTCAACATAAGGAAGAAAACACAACAAACTTATATACTTCATAAATGTCTTTATTCTGTTATGATGTGACATTTCAGTGCAGATGCTTACACCACTGGCTAGGAAATGTAACATGAAGCATTTATTCACATTTTTTATTCACATTTTCCCCTTAGCCATTTTAGTCGTAACAAAGGACAAGTGTATATAATATATGCATATGCATCATCTAATGTGTGATGTGTATCATGTTCTTTATCAACAAATTAGGAATGTAGGTGTGATTATACAGCATACATTGTAGATGCGGTATCGTTGGTACAGGTTTGGCTAATGAAAGCCTTACAAATGTGAATCCCCAGATTATGTAAATGTTCAAGACATGTCTTCAAAATGTCAGAACTACCCTGCTCATCAAACTAAAAACAGTGTGGCTCCACACCAAATGGTGAAAATTTGGATGACATTTTACATTTAGAACAAGATGTCAGAGAAGCACAAGCACCAAACACGACACAATGGCCATCTTCATACATTTCTATATGGTCTGACATAATGAACCTCTAGTAAAGCTACAAAAAAAATACCATAATAGAAGACTTTTAAATTTCATACTCTTTTTCTTAACAGACACTCACAGGCAAATTTCCCATTGAAAATGCAACTCCAAAGGTTGTGTTTAAAATTCCCGCCTACCCGACCATCCGGAATGGTCTATTTTCATCTCGGATGGTTTAATTGTGCACTGCCGACTCAGACGATGACTCTGATTTGTCCGACCTTGATTGTAACTGTGAGGCAGAAAATGGAACAGGCCATAGAACCAGGCCATGTAGCTTACATGCAGTAAAGACAGTATTCAGAAACCTGATTGTTTTTGTTTTTTTATTGTTGAAAACTGGACATGTATCCAGACTGGTAATATTTTCAAGTTACCTGTCTGACTTGAAATCTTGGGACTTTTAAACACTGCAAACGGAAACAGGCTCTCCCCAGTATTGTTCCAAAATCATGTGACAGTTACTTAAAGTCAAGCGTGATTTCTTTAAGACTAAGTCAGAACTGTTTCCAAGGAAAATGGGAAAAATAAAATGACAAAAATCTGCATATAGCAAAAGGCACCACTTTGGCATTTGCCTCACGTGTCTGCCAAGTTTTGCTGAAAGCCTAACCCTCCCTTTTGAGACTGATTCATTTCCATGGGAAAGCGGCAAAAATAATAATGACAATAATCTGTAAGCAGCAGAAGGCATCACTTCAAGATATGTCACATATATTTGCCAAGTTCTGTGTAAAGATGTTGAAATGTTTTTGAGTTGTGTTCCAGAGACGGAGCCTACACCTCCCCTTTTGAGTCCGAATCATTTCCATGTAAACCAAGAAAAATGAAAGGAACCAAACCACCTTGAAAAATTATGTTCTGTTTGTTGCATTTACCAACTTTTGTTGAAAAGTATTGAACAGTTTTTCAGTTATACTCTGGGAACAAAATGACGGACAGACAAGCAAGGCATTGACATGCCAGGGTGATAAAAAATTCTTAGGGGCTACGTTTTCCCCCCAGTGGTCCCCATCTCACACAACCACAAATATAACCAAAATATATTACATCAAGTACACCCACACTGATTCAGCAGAATTAATAGCAATATTATCAGCATTATAACAATCAGAAAACCTTAAACATCAACAATGTATCATTCTATCATGTCTTCCTGTGCTCATATACAGAACAAGCACTAAAGAACCTGCACTGAAATAATCCACAACATAAACACCATGGACACAATCTTTCATGCACAAAACAAATGTGTGACATTAATGTGGATATGCTCCTTCTCGCACATACCCGGCTATGTTACTCCGGGGACCAGGTAGTAAACAGACACACCACATCCATCACCTAAGTTAATATTCTCATCTAGAAAATCAGAAAACAAATAACTAGGTCAAAACATCAGTATTCATTCAAACCCTTTTAAGAAACTCTACTTCCACTATCTAATAACTCAGGTCAACAGTGGCACAGCATTTCCTAACTTGTACACCTATAAGTTTGCGTTACACCACACAGATCAATGGTGTTGACAACTCGCCCTGGAAATGGGCTGCCATCACTATGGAAACACAATTATCACAATACATCCAAACAACATCAGTAATCTTGTATAATGGATCCACAGGTCCTTCATGTCGCCCCTCAAGATAACTGTCAATTCCCGTCATCTTTAGTGTGGCTGTTAACTTTCCCTGGAACATAGCTGCCATCAAATTCTGTTGATTTGTACTCATGGTTAACTTCTTCAACAGTTTCCTTTCATTCCATTCATCAGAATAATATAGATAGCATCCTTTTCCCCATATGCAGGAGGTCCCTAGCAGCTCCAAAATGCAGAAAAATGTAAGTGCGACATTTGTGTACATAAAGATAATTGATACAGTATTGTAGTTCACTTACACATCATCACTGACATTAAAGGGAAAGAGATCCAGTCATTTAATAGAAGTTGCTCCTCGCTTTGTAATTTTACTAAACATAATTAGTGAAAAAAACAACATAAAAACACTTATGGAAATAGCGTATTGCAAAATCTGAAACAAAAGCGCCATCTTTCGTATGGACAAGTATACTAAACAAAAATAGGAACGTCACATGTGCTACTTTATGTCACAAACACGCCCATAGAGAACAAAGTTTGTTGCTAGTGGTTACAACATGCCACAAATCACAGGAATGATGTAGCCGTCCACACGTTGCAACAGATGCATAAAATGTTTAATCTCGCGACACTGCCGTGCGTATGCGTGTGTGTCGTTGCAATGCAACCAATTGTTCTTCGGCAACAATGGCGTCCTTTTGGGAGAGCGATAGCGAAGATGACGCTCTTGAATTAGCGGTAGTCGGCATGCTTACCACTTTACCACCGGAGAAAACTATAGTGGTTTGGGTGCAGAAAGGAACGGTATGCATGAAAATTTTTTAGAATGTTGAAGCGCACGTAATTCATTATGCTAAGTTAAATTAATGTTTAAGTGCTTGACGGTACGCTTAGTTGTTGCATGTCACGGGAATGTTTACCGATATGTAAAATTTACATGCATCTGTGTTTTGCTTCATTTCCACCAAACTAGGAGACTAATTACAAGTCTATGGAATTTCTCTATAGAGTTCCAAAGAACACCATCAGCAAGTTAGTTCCTGACGTTTGCAAGGCAATATACAGCACATTAAAGGAAGATTACATGAAAGTATGTTGATTACCTAAAATGGAATGCTGCAATCAGTTTTCTTCATGTGTGGCAATTTGTTAACTTTAACAAAAAACATGATAATGGAGAAAAAAGAAACTGGATAATAAAGTATTTATTTCTTAAAGATACAGGTACGTACAGGAAACAATTATAAATCAATTACTATGAACAATAATTATAAAGAAACATGATCAGGCATAAAGAGTAGTGTCCTTACCTCACTGAGTGAATGAATGAATGAATCTCTTCATTTCCTTCAGACTGTAGTTATAAGATCATTATAAACATGTACATGAAATATTTACAGCAATGTAATCACTGCAATACATTCATTACACATTAATACAGTACTATAGTAATATAGCCATGTATACATGTACAAGGAAAACTGGACGATGCAGAATGGACAGATTAGTGAGGGAACTAGCATGGAATAATAATACATTCCAAAATTCATTATCAATTGTAACCAGTACATGCAATACATTAGCATTCAGATATTAGGAAAATATTAATACAGAATATTAGTTTCATCATGTACCAGTAATAGCATAAAGAAAGACAACAGTCAAAAGTACTAAGCCTCATCTCACAGACATTCTATTGAAAAAGGTATAAGTTATGACCACACAATTTCACAGATGTTCTAGTTAAAATCCTAGCCTGAGGTATTAAGAACTCCACTGTAAGACAAACCATTCACGAAGACGAACTGATTAAAAAATTAAATTACCTACATGAGTATTGCAGCACCTTTATAATCCAAGATGTAAAAAAAAGAGTAGTGACCTTGCCTCATTTTTTTTGTAAGAATGCAAGTATGTTATAATTGTATACAGTACTAATATAGTTATGTCACTGACATGGAGAATTATATGAGAGGTGAGATGTTCTGACAATTGCTATTCGAGACAGAACAATACAAAACACAAACTGTATTCTAACACTTCAGTCAATACTCAAATTATGTATATACTCATATTATATACCGCTGAATTTGCAAACATCTGTATTGTTTTTAAATCTTGACATTTCAGTTATGGTAGAATGAAGAATGTTTATCCCATTATATTAAGGAAAATATATATGACATTATTGTCACTCCATCAAATATGGGAAACAAATATTTTTGTGTAACAATTTTCACCATCTACCACTTTGAAGTCACATTTGCTTGGAATTCAATAAATGACAATGAGAATTCATTATTATTCTTCATCTTGACATTCATATATCAATTGTTGAAATTTGAATTTCAATTCACGCCTTTTGCGGACATCACTGATAGTGGAAACTTGGCTGCCAATGTACTTCCCGAAAAGTAACCCACTGCATGACTCTCTGTTCTCTCCTTTGCTCTATATTTTTGATTGTGTTAAGTAATTTCTCCTGCAAAGAAAACGACACACTTTTTTTCTTTGGGATGCCTGACTGGGGAGGCCCCTTCTACCTCTTCCGTGGCAACAACTTCAGTAGCAGTCACAGCTTTTGTCAGTGCTGCATCCTCTTCACTTCCAGCGTCCTTTAAAGCAATATTTTCTGTTAATTTTCAGAATCCACAGACAGCAACAGAATGGAAGGTCATCAGTGATGAGTTCGAGGACAAGCCGCAGTTTCCTCACTGTTTCTGAGATATGGATGGGAAGCACATATCTATCAGGGCTCCTAAATGATCTGGATCCACTTTCTTCAATTACAAGAACTATTTTAGCATAGTTTTGCTCCCTCTAGTTAGATGTAAATTACAGATTTACTTATGTAGATGTTGGCGAATATTTGCAAATTCTACCTTACACAATGCTATTGAATCAAACACTTTACATGATTCCTGTTCCATGCCCCTTGGAGGAAAGATACGAGTCAGTTCCCTATGTCATTGTTGGGGAAGATGCATTTCCACCGACACAATATCTCATGAAGCCTTACCATTCCAGGGATATGAGTGATGACAAGAAAGTATTCAATTACAGGTTATCACGAATACGAAGGGTCTGTGAAAATGCTTTTGGCATTCTGACCAGTAGATTTGGTGTCTTTCAGAGAAGTATTGGTGTTGACAACAACACAGGCTAACTGATTGTTTTGACATGTGTGGAACTCCATCGCACGCAATGTGATGCGAAGTACATTAGTACACCTACAGAATGTCTTGACTCAGATTTGAAGCCAAACAGACACACCTTTTGGTCAGCAGGGTGCGAATAGAAGCACTCAGTCTGCAAGGGACATCAGGGATGAATTGGCAGATTACTTCAACACATTACCATAGTTTCCGAGTTGTATCGGCAGTTATCAGGACGGTTTTGTAAGTGGGGCCGATTCGAGGCGAAGCTGTAGTAATAAGTGACTTACACCTCATTCATACCGGGTGAAAACAATATATGTCTTTAATAATTCTTAAAACATTGTGAATTTCCACAACCTTATTTGGGCCCCTCCAGCTTTAGTGAATGAAATCTGTCGTACTATGATGCTTGCGTTCCTGCACGTGCAATATTCAGGTATACATGCAGAACACCTGTTATACTTTTATTGAGCCATGGGGTTCGATAAGGATGGAGACAAGTTGTCTCCAATTGACTTTGAGGATAGAGAAGACTTTAAACTTACATCTAGTCAAGAGCAACGACGCTTTGGTGAACCAGTGACCGGTGAATTTATCGAAGCTTTGCATCATAATCGGATTGCTCAAAATACACTGCGGAATACTAAATGGTGTGTCAACATATACAACACGTGGGCTAAAAACAGAAACACACGAATAGCTCAACAGGGCACAGCTCCAAGTGAGCGGTATGTATTTGTACCTCCTCTCTTTGCAGAAATTCCCGCAGACGCCCTCGACTTCGGGCTGTGTCGATTTATTTGTGAAATTAAACGACAAGATGGTACCGTGTATCCTGCACTGTCGGTCAAAAATATTTGTATCAGTATATGGCGCTACTTGCGTGACGTGTGCAAGAGACCAGATTATTGGATTGTCTTCACACAAAGCAGAGCCTGTCACGCCTTTAGAGGAAGAGATGTTGTGGTCTAAGGGCACATTTTCGTCTGAAACTTCTAGTGGTTTGCTACATGCAGTTTACTTCCACAACTGCAAATTTTTGTATTATGGGCGGCTGATGAACATGCCAATCTGGAAGTGAGTCAATTTCAGTTTAGCTGGTATTCCGTTGGAAAATACGTGCGATTCATTGGGCGTGTCACGAAAACATAATCAGGGCTGGGTGAAGCAATGTGGAAAGATTCAGTTCAAGTGAGTATTTACCTTACATGTATACTGAGACAGGAACACATGTTCTGTCTTAAATATGTGTCTCAGTTATTATTTCTAACCTTCAAAAGTGTTCCGACGTATAAACCCTAGAGCTGGGCACATTTAAACCAAAACGCAAGACGACAAAAGGTAGTGTGCGTGAAAACCTCATTAAAAATATTTTAAGAGGTGAAAACATTTTCGTTTCAACAGTAAACGTATAAATCACATCCGAAGTTTGAATTTAAGTATGTTTATACGATTTTAGTCGCCAGGAGTGAATATATCAAGTGTTTGTTTCAGGGACATGAAGCAATACGCCCAACCTGACAACCCACGATGTTTTGTGGGACTGCTCAAGACCTACTTGGCAGCAATACCGGCCGACGGTCCGTTCTACAGGCGACCTCTGGCAGCTAAGGACGGAAAACTGCGTTATTCACAACAGAAAGTTAGGATACACACATTGCGGAAAATGTTCAAGACCATGTGCGAGGAGGCAGGTCTACATGGAAGATTTACTGGCCATTCGGGAAAGGCATAATTCATTAGATTTCATGACTATTTAGTTCATGAAACCTTTGTACTCGACAAAAAAAGTTAAGAAACATCCCCAAATCTAGTTCTGAAGTGTTAAGTAGATCATAATATGCATTTTAAGTTTTTCATATTGAAAACTGGGATGGTCATTAATCGTTTTTTTGTTTTCGTAGTATACAAACATGAAACCATTCAGCTAACTCATAAAACTGAAAGTGTTTTTGGTGTGCCAATAAAACGTGTGTTTTGTAGAGTAATGGTAATTTCTTTCGTCAGGTCACTTTAAGGACAACCCTTTTCAACGCCAAGGTAGACGAGCAGCTCATTATGGCGAGAACAGGCCACAGAAGAAATGCTGTGAGAGTTTACTGAGGAAATCAACAAGGAAATACCTGACAAACTCCAACCACCTCCACCTAAGAAGCCAGAAGAAAAACAAGCTAATGTCCCTGTCGACGATGCTGATGCCGATGCCAACTACGGCAACCAGCAGACAGATTATAAAATGTTGTTTTCAAATGTGAAAAACCAGACGGGACATCCCCTGAAATCGTATTCTAAATAGCATTGAATAAACAAATAAATCGTCTTGACTTTTTGTTGGTCGTTGACTGATTCAAGATGTTTTCAATTCAGTTTGTACAGGTATATTTGGCAATGTGAAAATAACACAGTTGTATCAATATCGTGATGAGGTCCCGATATAGCTTATTGAAGATTTTCAAAAGTGTCCTTGTATCTGATATCAGGACACTTTTCAAGAACACTGATATCGATAATTAACAGGACACTGTCATGAATGGTTGCCCCTGGCAATGAGGTGTTAGTGGGATGTAAGTTGATTGGCAATGGGACCATGTGCTCTAGTCAATACACTTGTCCTTTAATGATGAAGTCATCTTACTGTGCAAGGCGAAACCATGCCAAATATATTGGTCAGTATATGGTGTTTGCTTTTGGACTGAATGTAAAGGATTTTTACCTACTTGTACAAAGTGCAACTCGAGGTAAAAACGTGTTGCACCACCCAGAGTAGTCCAGTGGCACTGTTTAAAATACAGTGTCTGTGTCTCCAGGGAGAAGTGATAACAGTCCTCTGTAATCACTTCATCACTTCTCCCTGAAGATAGATACACATTGAAACATGTAGGAGAAGATCCTATTTTTCACAATTTTTTGCATTGATGATATAAGTATTATGTGACGTAAATTGCACTTTTTCACAAATTTAAAACATTAACGCGATAGAGACAGTAATAAATGGATTGTTTACCATGTTATTGATACTGGCTTTTGGGGTGACGTGACTTCGCAGGAATGGGTCCAGCATAGAGAACCACTCCCAAGATGATTTGTACACCTCATCTCTCCCTGCCCCACTTTTCCTTAATGTCACCTCTTTCCTGAGCTCCTTTCAAAAATATGTTATCACGGCTGATATCCTGAGAGGACCTTGGTCAGCTTAAACACAAAGACAACTGATGTGCAGATTGACTGTGACATGTTTCATTATTATAATATTCATAATATTTATATGTGTCAAGAACAATTTAATTGTGCTCTCTGTCCACGTCTGGAAAGTATGGTACTAGTGCTATATTCTATAACATTCTTGCATCAATGTGTGGTAGGTTTTTTATGTAGGGCACATACAGTTCTAAGCAAAATATATATCTGTAAATGTATTTAATGTAAATGTATTTAAATATTTAAGTAAATGTATTTAAGCCTGTGGCGTATTATTGAAAAAAGTGTCAATACAGTGATAATATTTACACATGTTATTCAATATGAAAATACCATCTATTTTAAGTACATTATGTGTTTCCTCTAAACAAACACAACGCTAAACAATACATTTGTGATACATTTGCAGATGATGTTTTGTTAATGGTTTAAATAACATGGGGTATTTCACAAAATATCTCAATACTTACTCCAACACGGTATTGTAATTTGGTCAGAGATTGTAGAAATTGGTAAGCATGTACACTGTGAACATGATCAATTATTAACATGGCTGGTGACAAGTATCAATTACCAAATGTTAAAATTCCAGCTTTGGTAACGGTATTCGCATTGTGATTAAAATAATTGGTTTTCACCACACATTGGGACCCTCATTGAAATGTAGGTCACAATTTGACAGCATGTCAACAAACGCATGTGCTCTAGCTGCTGCTGTGTAAAGTGAAAATATATACAAAACCACACACAGATTCAATTCTTTGAACCCTATTTCATACATGATGCGTTATTTGAATGTTAGACATTGCAAATGGATAAGTGATTGGCTTTGCAAGCTTCAGACGGCCGTAACTTAAGTTGGGTCCACAAGAGCACACGCCCTTCAACCGTTCAGTCTACAGTCAAAACTTGAATGTGACCCTCTTTGGGTGATGTAATACGTAATCCAGCAAATACTAGTATGTGAATTATAAGAGTATTCACTTGTCAACTACATTAACATCACATGACAGTTATATAACATTCCGATAAGTATACGGATAAGGAAACGCTCAGAATTGAAGTATACGGAAACAGTCACCTATCAACTGTGCTATTGACGTGGAAGCTGCCTGACGGTGCTCCCGCCTTCAGTAAAATGGACTACCCACATTCCACAGGCAATCGTGACATTGGTAGCAGGAAATAGACCTTTCGGTGTCTGCCCTTGTCAAGTGTATCCTCTTTCCACCGAACCGCCGTTGTCATTGTTGCCATTTCGCAAAACCCCGGGGGAAACGTCAGGTGACAATGGAACGCGTTCTATTGCTTGCAACTCGCTTCTTCAGTAGTTGTTTCTGTAGAGTCAAAACAGGTCAGTGTGTCCTCCATTATAGCCATATCTACATCCAAAAACTGGTATGCATGTTTGGAGCAATATTTTCATAAATACATGCCAAAGTCCAGACATTTAAATTCACTACAGATTAAAAAATATATTTGACCACTTAGATTAACTGGTAAATTTTCTATTAACCCCTCCTAATTTCTGAGCTGCAATGTTCCACAACAGGTGCACTAATTTCCTGGCAGTAGTGACCGTATCTCCCCTGTCTGGTTTAAACTTCCCGATAAACTGAAAACATTTTTTTCTCAAAATTTTCTATTATATGCTTTGGTGGAGTAGGTATACTGCTGCAAAAATGATTAAGCATAGGTAGAAGCAAAGATTTTTAGGTAGAAGCAAAGATTTTAATACTACATTTCTGCCAGTGGGTGTTAATATTCTCTTTGCCTATTACCCGTGAAGGTCCAGGGTAGAATAAGCTTTCAGCAACCCATGCTTGCCATAAGAGGTGACTAACGGGATCAGGTGCTTATACACACTGACTTGGTTGACACGTCATTTGTTCCCAATAGACCGATCCAGTCCAGACCGATAAGCCCCGCGCACTTCGCTTTTGACGTTAGGGGGCACAACCTCTGATTAAGTAGCAATGGCGTCACCACCGGCGAAACGCACGGGATTGAGAACGATATTGAATTCTGCTTATGGTGCTTTGGCATCCGTCGTTTGTGAATGACATTTATAGAGGAAAGGGATCATACGTATTTTATTTTTGATATATATTAGTTGACAGGCTAATATAGTGAGTGAAAATGAGCTACATGCCGTTGAAAAATCGTCTCAGTGTGTAGAAAGCGTAGATCAATTTTCCTCGAAATAATTAATCTGTCTGGCAATTCACGTCCGTCTTAGATACTAGCATGGAAGTGTAAATGAAGTGTGTTGTTAGCTTTTTACTCCATGGTAATTTTATAAAAACCATGAACGCAACCATATGTTCAATAGCCAGAGTGTTTGGGTATCTATGAATAGATTGTCACCGCTGTGCGAGGCAGCTTTAGTTCTTTAGTATTTTTTTTTCCGATGTTTAAAATTAGTTCAATCATTTATGTGAAATCAAGGGTTTCTAACTTTGATGAACAATGCAGAGAAATATTTCCCCTCTACTACTTCGTGCACCTTATTTTTCTGGACGTGTTAAATGTAAACACAGCATGACCTATTTGATCTTATTTGGGGATTCTAGAAGAGTTGACTGAGCGTGTACACAGTGCAGTATGTTTCAGTACCAGTATATGTACCTAGAAGCAAATCTTCAGCAGGTAATCTTCAGCAGGTAATCTTCAGCAAATCTCAGTAAAATTTCCCTCTTCAAATCTGTACACCATCCTAAAATGACCCTGATTACATGGAAATATATCTTCTTCAATCATCGTTTCCAGTTTATTTTTCGGTGTGTACTTTGTTGTGGAATCCTAATTTACAAACATCCACAATACTGGACTTCATGAAGTACTAGCATTTATGTTCAGGTATATAACACCACTATAACACAAAGAAGATCCAAGATACAGTCTGCACCTGTACACACCCATCTTCCAGAAACAGCAAAATCTCTGAACAGAGGATCCACAGTTACCAAAACTAACCAGGTTTCTTCCAAGATAATTACTAATGTACATAAGGGCCAAATAATATCTCCTACGTTCAAAGCATTTTGTCTTCTTGAGCAATGATGCTAGTAATCTTTGTTTTATAATATCTGAGACCATATCTTAGAGGACAAAACCCTAAATCGGATATATATCCTTTTCGGAGATACTTACTAGTGTCAAAAAAATATATTTAAGTTGTTTCAAAATGTGGGAAAAGTCCTAACAAAAGTTTAGGAACCACAGATGAAAATGTCCTAAAGCTTTCACATCCTGCGAACCAGTGTGCAACTTAATATGAAGCTAATTTTCCAAATAACCATCAACAAACCCTCTAACAATTTGTTCAAACCAACAAATTAATAAACACCACTTTGACTCGATCATGCAACATTAGTAACCTCCGCAAAAGCTGATGTTTTTAAGGAAGTATTACATCAAATCTGGTTATGTTTCAGTATTCATTTATCCATTTACGCGAATAGTCATCTGAGATTTTGCAAGTTATTCTGTTCCAAAACTGAATAATGCCTGACCAGGGTGGCCAAAACCAATTTGCTGGATGTTGAAATAAATTTAATATGAGCATGAAAATAATGTTCTCTTAGTTAAGGAATACAACTTTAGTTTATTCCGTCCAGTATCCCACAAAGCCACTATTCTTCTCGCATAGTTTTCGTCTCGATCCACATCTCATTGTAGAAATTCCAAAATAAATTATTTAAGACATGGTTTTATAAACACTCATTTGAAATACGTTTCATATTTGGATGTTGCGTGATGGACGTCTGCTGACATTGTCCCTTTGAATAAACAAATATTACTCCTCAAATATTTAGTACTATTTACAGTTACTGTACTGCACAGTAGCCCCTCAGATTATGCTTTTGAAACTCAACAACTTCCTGAAATGTGTGACAAATTTAAGAATATGTAAGATCGAAAACAAAAAAAATCACCACATTGTTCCTTATTGTAAGAAGTTTTGCTGTTTTGGTCGTCCCTAAACGAAATGAGGTCGCTGTCAGATTTGTTTACATTGTGTCACGGCCTTTTCGCCTGTCACGTTTCAACTTTATGGTCTACCAACTCAATGTCCAGTATTGACTAAACACGATTAACAAAAACGTTTTGCAGTTACAAAAAATTGTCCGTGTTAACAACCCTTGTGAAGTCTTAAACTGCTAGTAGTTGTCATATATTTGGTAATGATTTACATGAGTGAGAAAGTGTGGAAATTCATACAAATTCTCAACTTCGAGCAGACGTAGGTTTCGAGAACGATAGCGCCGACATTTAACTGATCGTGACGTCGATCGCATTCCTTGATCCACCAATGTATCAATTCGCAACAATGTATAATAGATATAGCGAGGGTGAATGGCATAACTCCTAGCACATCGCTTTGGAGGCATCGTTTGACCCGGAAATAAGTCTAACAATTCCACAATGCACGCCCTGTCTGCTGATTGGCCGAAATTGACGCATGGGCCAATTTTGATTGACAGAATGGATCGGTCTATTGCTGCAAACCCATTTACTAAAACACTAGACTCGATATCTGCAGATAACAGTTTTATCCAATGTTGAATACTTGGCCCAATGTTGAAAATGTATAGAACATTTTGGATAAACTTCCTTTCGACAGAATCAAATTGCTTTTCAAAATCAACGGGTAACAGTATACTGGTATAACTCTCTATATTACTGTGCAACATATATAATAGGTTACTTCACCTACATATCTACCTTTCACAAATACTTTCTGATCTTCATGAATGATGAATGGTTTTAACCTATCAGCCATTAAAAGCCTCTTCTAACTCATAGGTTGTATTTAAAAAGGAGATGGGTCGCCAGTTTTTCCAATACATGTTACATGTATTTTCTTTTAGTATACAAGTAATCATGGATAAGGATCCTGTTTTATATGCATATTTAGGGTATTAATCAAATATTTATGGAGATCCATCCAAAAGACCTTTAAGTATTCAATTCTGAAGCTATCTGGGCCATGGCTTTTATCATTTTTTTTTCATGCATCAAGCACCTCTTCGTCAGTATGTTCACCTTCCAATGTGAGTGATGTTTGATAATCGCATTTAGCGTTAACCGCTAAATTGTGTTCTTGATGGCGTGGCCATACCACGTGCCTTTGTTTATAAACATTAAAAATATGGAAGGCCGTAGTCCAGGAGGCAATACTCAAATGGTTTTTAACCAGGCAGGTCAGGTCATGTTTAAACCGGCAAGTAAACAATCTTCTAAACCCCTCAGTATTGCCTCCTGGACTACGGCCTTCCATATTTTTATGAGTATTTACCTGCAAAAACACCCAGGTGCAGTTCAAGAACTGTTAGGATACGTTGACGCAGTTCGGGGCGCCGCACACAAGTACGGTAATGACTCGTGGTACACCTATGATTATTATTTCCGCCATAAAATGGCTAGAGATCCCACGCGTTCCTGGGGAGCCATCGACGGCGATCTGTGGCTCCGTTACATGGTTCACGGTAGGCAGTCCTACAATCTCACAGACACTAAGTCCAGCACTGCTGGTTCCGTCACTGCTGACACTGATAAGCAAGTCTGCTGGGATTTCAATTTTTCCCAATGTTCAAGATTATCTTGCAAGTACCCCCACAAATGTTCCAAATGTAAAAGTTCAAACCATAGTGCCCGTCAGTGCAATTCTTTTCGTAGCAAACCAACAAACAATGCACAAGTGCAACTCCGAAACAGGGCCAGCTTACCCCCATCTCCCGATGTCGTTAGCTCCGGTACCCATAAAATATAACACACTGATTCCATGGATCGATGCGTACTATGCAGTGTGCTCAAAAGATGCCGATCTATTACGGGTAGGTTTTACCTCAGGTTTTAATTTACAGTTCACTCCTAACAACGCTCCCAACCTTAGATCAGCAAGGCAGTTTCCTCAAATTGTCAACACCAAGCTACAAAAAGAAATCTCTCTTGGTCGTATCGCCGGGCCTTTCCCCTCATGCCCGATTCAAAACCTCAAGGTTTCTCCCGTTGGTTTAGTCAAAAAGAAATCAGACACATCAAGTGTCACCACAATCGCGGATAACTACCGTCTTATACACCACCTCTCCCATCCCCGGGGATCGTCCGTAAACGATGGAATTTCCGCGGAATTTTGCTCCGTTCAGTACTCACGATTCGATGAGGCGGTTAGTTTAGTGCAGCAATTAGGCAATTAGAGCTCAGTTAGCAAAATTTGATGTTAAGTCAGCCTTCCATTTACTACCAGTCCGTCCGGAAGATTTCCACCTGTTAGGTATGTACTTTGAAGGAAATTACTATTTTGACAAATGAGACGTCTCCCTTTCGGTTGTTCGATATCATGCGCTCTTTTTGAAACATTTAGCCGTTTCTTGCAGTGGTGCATAACTAAACACACACACAGTGCATCCATCATGCATTACCTAGACGATTTCCTGGTGGGAGGTCGCGCCCAATCAGGCAAATGTAAATACCTGTTAGATTCAAGCATTCAGCTTTTTCGACATTTCGGTATTCCCATAGCCCAGGAAAAAACAGTTCAACCAACCACGACCATCAAATTCCTAGGCCTAACCATAGACACTATCTCTATGGAGATTAGGATACCACCTGAAAAAATCAATCACTTGTGTCAAGAAATTGTCGCCTTACTGCAGTTACAAAAGCGTAAACTAAAAGTTCACCAGTTACAATCTTTGTTAGGCAAGCTGTATTTTGTGTGTCGCGCAGTTAGGTGCGGGAGGGCTTTTTGTAGACGCTTGACTGATGCCCTTTGCGGAAACGTCTACTCCTATCATAGAATAAGACTCACTAACGGTATGAAACAGGACCTGCAAGTATGGTTACAGTTCCTGCAGCATTACAATGGCGTATCTGTGTTTCATGATTCTATTTGGCTGTCTGGTCAGCATTTACGTCTTTTCACGGATGCATCTAGCACACACGGCTTCGGGGCGTATTTCCAGGGCAGCTGGACATGTGCGTCCTGGCCCCAAACGTGGATACAAAAAGGCTACACCAAGGATATGACACTCCTTGAATTATTTCCTATTGTGGTAGCGTTAAAACTGTGGGGAAATTGTTTGCACTGTAAAAAAATCCGTAAAAATTACAGTTCTTTTTACGCGGTTTCCCCGTTATTTCACTCATCTGGCCACCGTTATTGACCTTACGGCTGATTTGCTGTTAGTATTGCAGATCTGCTTGCGGGTAACGGTAGAAATAACGTAAACGTGACGTTTTTCATAACATTATGGGATAGCATCCGGGTAGCTTCAATCGACGTGACAGGACGTTATTGCAGCGTGGACCTTTGAAAAAAATCAAAATCGGTTGCATCATTCCTTGCAAAATACAGGTACCGACTTTAATCCATGGAATATAACGTAGGTATATGAAAATGTTATGCTCAATGGTTCATTTTCTCTCCATAGTGTCAATTGTGTCAGTGTTCAGCGATCTTTCTCAAATGGATGTAGACAGTTTTCGTTGCAAACAGTGTTGTTTTTCAACAGTATCTTTGATGAAGTACACGGATCATTACGTTATTCACAAGAATGTTGCCAATATTTCATTTCCATGCGGGATTGATAACTGTTTCCGTTTCTTTTCCACATATACATCCTTTAAATCACACATAATTAGAGATCACAAAAATCAAGATTCAAGACCCTCAGGAATTCATATCCCTGTATTTCAGCATTGCCAATGCAATGTCCGTATGTGTGATGCTGTCCTTGATTGTGAAGCAGATCTTATAGCCCACTTGAAGTCGCACATTCGCCAGAAAGAGAAAGTGAACTGTCCTATTAATGAGTGTAATTCCCAGTTTGTAAATGTATCCTCATTTTCATCCCACTTGTCAAGAAAACACAAACATTCATGTGTGCAGACACGAATTAGGAATGAGGCTGTTAAGATAGATAAAGACATTAGTGAGGACAGTAAATCAAATGAAATGGGAGACAGTCAAAATCATGATGGCAGCATTGATGGTCATAGGAAAGCGTCTAACTTAGCTGCCAGTGAAAACCTTGAACATGATACAGAAAATCATAGTACTGAAACTGCATCACAATTCCAACGATCGCTTGCTGTGTTTTACATGAAACTGGAAGGGAAATATTTGTTACCACAATCTGTCATCGAGGATATTATATCAGGGTTTCAGGATCTTCACAATTTTAGTCAGTGTATATCAGAGAGTAAAATGAAGGATATATTAAAGACATACTCCATTTCAGAGGAAGTCATTGATGACATTAAGGAAGAATTTTACAAATCAGATTTATTTTCTGCCTGTAACCAGGGGCCACTCAGGAATAAATACATGAGAAAGGTGTTTTATCGACAAAACTTTGCTTATGTCCCACCTAGAGATATGTACTTGGGATATGACCTTAAAGGCATAAGACATTCCTTTCAGTATGTCCCAATAAAGGAAACTTTAACAATGATGTACAGTCATTATCCTTCATTCTTTAATTTTTCTCAGGCACGATATCAGGACATGTCGAACAAAGTATACAGTGATGTGCATCAGGGATATGTTTATCAGAAAAATGTCCTTTTCCAAAACAGTGATCACACTCTTCAAATTATTTTGTACCAAGATGAATTTGAGGTTGTCAACCCACTTGGTTCAGGCAAAAAGAAACATAAACTTCTTGGGATGTATTTCACACTTGCAAATTTTGAGCCACATCTTAGATCCAGTATTGATCACATGCAGTTGGTTCTATTGTGCAAAGTGAATGACCTAAAGAAGTATACACAAGACTGCATATTTGCTCCACTCATATCGGACTTAAAAGATCTTGAAATAAAGGGGATTGATTTCCCGAATGGGAAGAAAATAACAGGTAGTTTGTTCTGCATTGTTGGAGACAATCTGGGATCCCATATGGTAGGAGGTTTCATTGAAAGTTTTTCTGGCTCCCATTATTGTCGATACTGTTTGGCTTCAAAAGAACAGATACAAGCTTCTGAGGTTCCTCTTAGAGGCCTACAAAGGACAGTAGAAATGCATAAAGATCATGTTGGACAGTTATCTATAGCATCTGATGATGATGTTACTGTGGCAAGGCATGTTCTTGGCGTGAAGACAGAATCTGTGTTTAACAGTCTCAAATACTATCATGTCTGTTCACCTGGTCTTCCGCCCTGTTTAGGACATGATTTGTTTGAGGGTGTTGTCGCATTTGACATGAAACTCATGATAGATTATTTTGTTCAGAACAAAAAGTGGTTTTCATTTGATCAAATGAACAGATGCATAGAAAAGTTTGAATTTCTTGGAAAAGATGCCCTTGATAAGCCTTGTACGGTGAGTGAGAAGATTGGTGGCCATGCTGTTCAGAATTGGGTGTTTCTGCGTCTGTTCCCAATGTTTGTTGGTCATTACATTAACCATGTCGATGATGAAGTGTGGAACATGTACCTCAATCTTAAAATGATCGTTGAAAATGTTTGCAGTCAATCAATTGATCAAGCACATATTGCATTTTTGGATGTATGTATCCAGGATTATATTATTCAGAGGAAGAGGTTGTTTCCCAATGTAAATCTGAGACCTAAACATCACTTCTTGATACATTACCCAGAAATGATATTAGCTTTTGGTCCCCTTATCAGACTTTGGACTATGCGGTTCGAAAGTAAACATTCCTATTTCAAGCAGTGTGCAAGGAAATTACAAAATTACAAGCACCTTGATATGACCCTTGCATCAAGGCACCAGTTGTTTCAGTGCTACCTCTCTACAGGCTCGTTATTCTC
Source organism: Haliotis asinina (assembly GCF_037392515.1). Taxonomy (NCBI): domain Eukaryota; kingdom Metazoa; phylum Mollusca; class Gastropoda; order Lepetellida; family Haliotidae; genus Haliotis; species Haliotis asinina. The sequence goes on along the minus strand of NC_090295.1, from coordinate 11,711,762 downwards.
AAACAGCATTGAGCTTGACAATGCAATTCCATTTGACCCAAGCATCTATAGTGAAGATATACACAAGGAAGCTGCAACTAAAAACATGCATTCTTCAAATACTATGATTACTCCAAGCATGAGGTTTAGGTACATAGACTAAAAAAGTGGGATGGTTCTGATCATATCTGAAAATGAAAGAGGTTTGATGATTGGTAAGATACGAGTCATTCTTTGTAAAGATGGTGTCCCACATTTCATATTAAACCCACTAACACAGTCGGTACCTGTACCTACAATGGGTTTGCATGCTTTTGACACTGAAAGTGATGATACTTTGTGCCTGAGTATCTCTGAACTGTTGGAACCTTTCCCTATAGCAGCATATAATATTCATGGAAACACGTATTTTTCTCTTAAACATTCAGTCCCATGTACCGGTGATGGAGGACATGGTAGCATCCCCTCTGACAGACTTACCTCTGCCTGAGACAGGGCAGCAGTTGAGGAATTATGTGTGTGGAATACTACCAAATCTTGAAGAGACAGTTCTGAAAAACCTCATGTTGAAGCTGGAGAAGCTAGGAGTAGAGTGTATTGCAGACCTTTCTTTCATTGAAGAAAATGACTTGGATGACATTTTGACACCCATTGCCATCAGAAGGTTAATGTGCAATATTCGGCGCACAACACATTCACAAGGTAATATACCATCAAGTTGGAATGATCTATCACATGGCTTGGTATACAGTTTGTTGGAATACCGAAATATACTGTTGCAAGGTTAATCGGACATTGCAACATAAATACATTTCATGCTTGATTTGAACTCAGTGCTTGTCCTGTAGCATTAATAGAACATTGGTACATCATACTGATGACCAGCTCTCACCATATCGTCAATGAACGATTAGGATTCATTTTCATATTTGAAGCATGTATTGTCCCTTGGGACACAAATGTAGTAGACTTTGATGTGTTACTATAAGAATGAGTGAGGCAACAAATTACAAGATATTGAAATATGAAATCATTTATGTCCTATATCCTTTTCACTCTCTCATTTGCAGTATTGTGTCCCCCAATGTTTGTTTCATCAATCAATGCAACTCAAGAAACGACACAACTTCCAGGAACATGTTGCTCAACCCCTTCACCAGTTCACTCAGGTCAGAACATACAGTCTCAACCACATGTAAGTGCTGCATCAACTTCTGAATTTGGTAGCTCCCGTTCCACATACGTAAGTCTTACAGACAGTTGCAGAACACTGTTGCCAGGAAGTATTGCACCTCCACCCAGCAGTGCATCATCCTCCACCTGCTCCACTACCTCGCCACCTCCAAGTCCCATCCATATTGAAATTGGGAATAGAGATCTGACCTGGGCATCAAAGTTTCAATTCCAGTGGGATCGTCTACCTGGTGATATTTTGGGATGTTTAAGGACCAATCAGCGTTTAACAGGAGGTATCAGACTGCGATTTGTTAGAGGTATTGTTGACCAAGTTCGTCAAATTAACCGGCGTCCCACAAAGAGACATTTGGAAGTTGTTGCTCAAAGACTTGTGGATATGTATCCTGAAAGTCTTCAAGATAGAATTGAAAACGATGTTGTTGGGACAGGGTATGACTCACTGATGATGCAATTTGTCAACAGAAATGACAATTTGAACAGAAATTCTTCAAACCTTTGTCTGTCACAGACAAGCAAGAGGAAATTGTCAGGTTCGGACACTGACCATAGTGAAGGAACTGAGAAACAGAAGAATTGTCCAAGAGATGCCTATGGATGTGCAAACTGGTCACCTCCAATAACAGATGTTACATCTGCTGAAAGTGCTAGAGATGATCTGAAACGTATTCATAAAGAAGACCCTGGACGTTGGTCTTGGGATACCATCGAAGGCCTTATCCTCAAATCATATCCATTACAGCGAGCAACTATCAATGATGCTAAGCCTGTAATAGAGTTAATGGAGATGTGGCCCTTTCTGTTCGAAGTCAGAGGCATGCTTATTCATGTCAATGAACTTTTAGGAATCAACGTTAAGGATGCAGTCTACAATGCCCTTTTGGATAAAGCTCCTCGTTTAAAGTGTTTTTTCCGGAGTGCATTATCGTCAATCAAGGACAAAGCAGAAGCATTGTTTCAAGAAGCTGACCGTCAGAGCAAGATAGACAATGTGAAAGTGTGGCTTATTTCTGTTATTCTGTGTGTGGGGCACTATTGTGGAATAGAAGAAACTGTACTCTTTCAAGTATATGATGTAAGTTTGGTGTTTCCTATATCAGCAATATCATGATGGTATCATTTGATAAGAGTTTGTGCGAAAATATAAACAAAATAGAACAAACTCGGATGTGCACTTGAAAATTGAAAGATAATTCTAATGTCAAATAGACTATATTAGTATGAGTTTATTCCACTGTAAAGTGCTGAAAGTATACACAAGAGCCATTTTACCTCTAACTTTAATACAAGACCTGCGAAATAACATGCTAATGTGAAAGGGTGATATTGTAGCCATGATGATGTATGAATGATATACTACCTTCTTACTACAGGACACGGCTAACAAGAAGGAAACTGAAGCAGCTTGTCAGAAGAATTATCCACATCTGGCTGTTTATGGTAAACATTTTTATGAGGATAACAGCAATTGCACATAAGGTGGTATGGATTTTTGTTTTGAATGTGGATATTACAGTTTTGTAGGAAAGTATGTCTCAAACGAGTGTGCAACACAGCGCATGGTGTAACAAGGTGGAAACCACAATACACTCTGTATCCTGCCTTTTTAGAAATGAAAACAAATTATGGTATATCACTAAAGAATAATGAGGATTGTGTGCTTTTATAGGTCCAACTATTCTTGCTTCTACAAGCTATTCGCTGATCGTGGATGGGACTGTTGTGACAGATCGGATACCTGGTTTTGGCTTGGCTCTGACTGCATTATTTTCTTCCTACTATGTCCTCAACATAGAGTACCCAGCTGAAGCAGGACCATTACTGGAATTCATTCAGAGGTATGCTAAAGAGATTGGATACCGTGGTTTGTGGGCACACAGTATGCACGGAATGTGACAGTAGGAGTGCAAACACTTGCTTCTAATCATACTTTGTGATAGTTTGGCCACACAAGCCTTTATCTTGAGGTAAGCCTGATCAGGAATTGCCTCCTCGTATCAGATTTAATGTGGATATGCTGTTTCATTTGGAGATACTGTTGATACCCTAAAACAACAGATCTGTTTGTATTTTTTAATATTAATGTGGAGTGATTTACCATATAGAAAGTCCTTTTATACAAAAATCCTTTGATTATTAAAAATCTTTATTTTTTCATTGATGAATCGTTACTTTAGGGAGTAGTTTAGGAATTAAGATGCTACAGAAAGTGGCAAAACTCAAATTTACCCTTGTAACCATTCCATATGGATATTATTTTTCATTTGTTTATTGTTTCACATTTTAACCAGGTGATACTTAAACAATGTGTTTAATGAAATTACATGTATACTGTATATAATATTTCTTAAATTTCAGATGCTTTGTTGGAATTAATCCAGACCGAGGTTGCAAAACAAAACGGAGCAAGCGCACATCAGGTGTCAGTGCCAAAGTATTGAGGCTGATAAATCATCTGTCACAGTTTGAATGGACGCCATAGAACCTTTAAAAGTATGGTGTCAGCTGTGTATGAAACTAGTCATATTTCCTCAACCAGTGTATGTCATTTGAAGATGTTGAACTACTGATTTTCAAGTTTAATGTTTTAGAGGCAATGTTCCTTGTGTTTGAATATTTTGAATGTCCCATTATTTTAGTTTTGTAGCTTGCTAACAGACTTCAAGCAAAATGGAAGGCATGTTATATTGTGTTACAAACATCTAGGTCATGCAAATATCTTACAGTGGTATTGATTGATCTTTTCATTTATTTTTTAAGAAATCCTAAAAACAATGGCATGATTTAATGAATGCCTGTAAGAGTCAGTTAATATGTACTTTGAAAATTATGCGATATTCCTAACCAGGGTATTTGAAGATGTTGAACTTCTGATTTTTCAGTTTAATGGTTTAGAGGCAATGTTCCTTGTGTTTGAATATTTTGAATGTCCCATTATTTTAGTTTTGTAGCTTGCTAACAGACTTCAAGCAAAATGGAAGGCATGTTATATTGTGTTACAAACATCTAGGTCATGCAAATATCTTACAGTGGTATTGATTGATCTTTTCATTTATTTTTTAAGAAATCCTAAAAACAATGGCGTGATTTAATGAATGCCTGTAAGAGTCAGTTAATATGTACTTTGAAAATTATGCGATATTCCTAACCAGGGTATTTGAAGATGTTGAACTTCTGATTTTTCAGTTTAATGGTTTAGAGGCAATGTTCCTTGTGTTTGAATATTTTGAATGTCCCATTATTTTAGTTTTGTAGCTTGCTAACAGACTTCAAGCAAAATGGAAGGCATGTTATATTGTGTTACAAACATCTAGGTCATGCAAATATCTTACAGTGGTATTGATTGATCTTTTCATTTATTTTTTAAGAAATCCTAAAAACAATGGCATGATTTAATGAGTGCCTGTAAGAGTCAGTTAATATGTACTTTGAAAATTATGCGATATTCCTAACCAGGGTATTTGAAGATGTTGAACTTCTGATTTTTCAGTTTAATGTTTTAGAGGCAATGTTCCTTGTGTTTGAATATTTTGAATGTCCCATTATTTTAGTTTTGTAGCTTGCTAACAGACTTCAAGCAAAATGGAAGGCATGTTATATTGTGTTACAAACATCTAGGTCATACAAATATCTTACAGTGGTATTGATTAATCTTTTCATTTATTTTCTAAGAAATTCTAAAAACAATGGCATGATATGATGAGTGCCTGTAAGAGTCAGTTAATATGTACTTTGAAAATTATGTGACATTCCTAATGATGTTTTAGGGACATGATCACCATATATTTCAAAACAACTTTTAATTTGACCTATTGAGTATTTCAGGATTATAGACTGTTAGTGATTAAGTTTAGCTTTAAGCTAATATTGTCAAATCACTAATGAAAACAGCTTAATCATGACAGAACATATAACTTTCAGTGCAATAGATATACATGACATGATGATACATGTATTCGTGTTTGAGGTCAGTGTATAAGCTGAAATCAGTTAAAAGTGAATGGTTGTATGCTTTTAGTTTAGTTTCTGGTCAGGATCAACAATATTAATAATCTTCCACAAATGAGACAGTGTAATATGTAGGATATTTCTCAATAAAGGATAAATACATTAAATGTTATTATATTTTGTTGTATTTGCTCTTATTACTAATGGAATATGCAGTCATCTGCTTCTCTTTGGCCCTGGATGAGTTCTCACATAAGTGTTTTAACCTACGAAGTCCAAGATCATGAGCACATGAATGACAAGAACCAGTTTCTTACATGTGCATGCACTGGCATATTTGTATATGGTCCATGCCGCCATTTAACGGTAAGCGGACCGTGAAATGGATACCAGTCATTTACTGTTATTTCAACGACTGCCTGTAATCAAAAGAATTTACAGATCTGTATACGGTACAGTGTAAAAACAACAGTAAATGTTTGGTAACCCTGCTGCCAGTACTTTTACTGTTGTTTTAACAGGAAATTTTTTTACAGTGTAGTGCACTTGGTATCAAATATAATAGACGAAGTATTGCCACAATGACGACATTGTGTTATGCAAACACTGTAAAGGTATCGAGGATGAAATTCATATTGTGTACATTTGTAAACGTCGGCGTTACATTCCAAAAACGTTCCATGGATACTATTATTCCCTCCATAGCATATGTACATCATCAGACATTAATATCATAAATAACTTTGTCAAGTACTTAGAACATGTTTATTCTGCTCCTGTTAGCGTTGTTTCATGAAACTGGTCACCAAGATCACTATTGTACCATCTTGTTCTATGGGTCGTATGGCCTTTATACAAATAAACCCTTCTTCTTCTTCTTCTTCTTCTTCTTCTTCTTCATATCAGAATAATAAAACCATGTGAAATAAACAAACATCCCTTAAACATTTCTTGTTTTTGAAACGTTAATTTCACATGAAACCGTATGGTTCCAGAAACAGTTCCAGGATAGTTTGGTTCTAAAAATGAGTAACCATCAAAAAGGTCCCTAAAAGCGTTTTATTCATGTGAATGTTTATGGTTTTGGAAACGTTGCGACACAACAGTTTTAATCAAGATGTGGTTTTAACCTTTCAGTGAAACACTATTTATAGGGTCGCCTGTGTATGGACAATAGACAGTGTTACTCTCAACAAGGAAACATAACAAACAAACAAAAAATATAAAGAATGACAGACACCTAATCAACACTTTTTATTTGTTTTTTTTTTTCTGACGTGTACACTTTCAGAGATTATTTCAGCATCTTCTTCTTTGGTTTTGCCTTGATCCATGCCTTGATCCATCCATACAGAAAAAATAAAGTAAGTGTATTAAGTCAAACCAGAGACACTAATCAGTTGCTGAGGTCTTGGAGCACCTATGTCTATGCAAGTGTTTGATGGACACCAGAACTGATTAGAAAACAATGGAAATAATTGGATGCCTACTTTGGTGATAGTACAAATCACGTTGAATGGCATCGACAAACTCATCACCCTCGTTGGTCAGAGGCTGAGTGCAGGGAAAGTCAAAATTCCATCAACATGCATATAGACAATGATACTTCACAGATGTACTTACGTTTACTGATTCACAGGTCAGTGATTATTTTATGCTACCCTCAATATTAAAGTTTACACAATGTTACGTTTAATGGCGTCTACAAACTCATCACCCTCGTTGGTCAGAGGCTGAGTGCAGGAAAAGTCAAAATTCCATCAACATGCATATAGACAATGATACTTCACAGATGTACTTACGTTTACTGATTCACAGGTCAGTGATTATTTTATGCTACCCTCAATATTAAAGGTTACACAATGTTACGTTTAATGGCGTCTACAAACTCATCACCCTCGTTGGTCAGAAGCTGAGTGCAGGGAAATTCAATGTTGGCAATAAAAAGCCAAAATCCCATCAGCATGCCTACAGACAATGATACTTAACAGATGTACTTACGTTGACTGATTCACAGATCCGGGATTATTTTATGCTACCCTCAGTATTAAAGTTTACACAATGTAAACACTTCACTTTAATTATATAGATCCAGACTTTCACTGAAAATAGCGTCGGGATGTTTCACAACCATGACCCAAACACCCATGCACTTGATCAACATTTATAGTTTTGTCAACGTTTACAAAAATCGGTGATTAAGCATGCTTCGGTCATTTCTGCCAGAACAGTCATGTTAAATAACATACCTACACTCTACCAGTAACTAACAGCCTTTAGCCAGGTGGACCCGAAGGTATTTGCATACTTTTGATTCCCCATTTTCGTGCTAGAGGTTGATGCAACCTTTCCCACCTTTCCCACCGACTGATGTGAACTCTTCCACCGAAAACAACAACTGCAGCATTCAAAACACAACGTCGAGGAAAACAGAACGTACATTTTTATGTTATCAACGTACCGGAATCAGATACAGTCTACGTCTAATGTGGTACACCAGCACTTACCCTGGAATAAACACACTCTAATTCTGACTCCCATTCAAATTTCCCTTCATACTCATTTATTTACTTATATTTATTCATTCAGTTAGTTATTTATTGGTAGTAACACAACTCTTTTAAAATTTCTCTTTGAGCTACCTGGTGAGTGACTGAGCGAGTGAGTGAGAGTGTGCGAGTGAGTGAGTGTGCGAGAGTAAGAGTGTGCGTGTGAGTGCGTTTATGAGTCAGTGAGTGAGTGAGTGAGTCGGTGAGAGTGAGTTTTGACCCCAGTTCTACCCCGCTGTAATGTGAAGTGAGATACTAGATTTCGTGGAGAGTTGGGTATGAAAACGCTGCACTGAGAGTGAAATCTAATGCCACAAGACTTGACACGTTTATGTTAATAGAGCCCCGACCCCACAAAAAGCACGATTCATTTACATTATATGCCACGCCACGCCAACCCACGCCACGCCACGCCACGCCACGCCACGCCACGCCACGCCACGCCACACATACACAGGGATAAATGTACAAATCAACGTTGGGAAACATCATCGATATGTTGTGCTACAATGTTGCTTTCAAAACAATCAAACGTCAGCTGACAATACCGCCGGTGGTTGATAATTGACTATATCTGCCTGCTTTGGCGCTTTTGTAGCAAGACTAACTCTAGCACCCTAAGTTGCAAAGATCACGTGACTTTACGTGATTACTATTTTTCACTTCGTATTAGAGGTCTTGTATGGTAACTCCACCATGTGAATTTCTTTTGGAGCATGAACACGTAGTCAATGTAACACAACAATGTACAAACAACATTTACTGAATGTTTCTCAAGAGAGGTAATTTCAAAACATTTTCGTGTTGTCCAGATCTACCTCTTCAATGCACATCTTTTCAGGAGAAACCTTCTTTCCACTGGTTTAAACATTTTGACGTGATAGTACAGAATTAAATTCATTATCGGAATTGAAGTTACATGTACACTGGCCCAAAACAGAAACGCATAGGTGAAAATCCAATGTTATGAGAGATGATTTATTAACTGAAATTGCACAAAAAGTAATGGAACTTGAGCAATGATAATTCACACGGGTATTAACAAATGTGTGTCAAGACATATACAATCATTCACAGTGGTATTAAGCGTCTCTATTTTCCATGGCATAGTGAGAAAGTCAGTATCTGGTGTGACCACCACGGGCCTGGGCATTGACTGTATAAGACCTCGTATCCGCCTTTGTGGGATTCTTCTCCACTCATCTCGCAACGCATTCACCAACTGTAGACGTGTCTGTGGCTGCGGCTGTCGACGTCGTAACCGTTTACCCAATTGGTCCCATAAATGTTCAATTGGGTTCAAATCCGGCGATTTTGAGGGCCATGGAAGAACTGTAATGTTGTTGTTGGCAAGGAAATCCGTGGTAATGCGTGCTGTGTGCGGTCTTGCATTGTCGTGCTGGAAAATTTCCCTTCTAGCGTCAATTGTAGGAACAACATGACGGTTCAGAATTTCATTCCGGTAGCGTACAGCATTGAGATTCCCTTGCACATGCACCAACTGTGTCCTGCCGTTCATAGATATGCCTCATCACATCATTACACCTCCACCACCGTGTCTGTTGACCTCACGAACGCACTGTCGAGCATATCTCTCATTTCGACGTCTGTAAACACGCATCCTTCTATCATGTCTGTACAGCAGAAAACGTGACTCATCGCTGAACCAGATCCTCCTCCAATTCAAGAGGTTCCATGCCCGAACGTTCCTGCACCACTGAAGACGTGCACGACGGTGATGGGGATGCAGAACAGGTCCTGCATGAGGTCGCATAGGTCGAATTCCATGCTCTCTTAGGCGATTCCTGATGGTTTGTGGAGAGACTCTACGCAGCCCAGGAACGTGATCAGCGGTATACGTAGCAGTGACGGCCCGATTACGCAGATGAAGCACCCGGATGTAGCGGTCTTGTGCTGGAGTTGTCACCCTTGGTCTCCCACTCCTTGGACGGTCTCTGGTCCAGTTGTGTTGCGTGTATCGTTGCCAGAGACGGGAAATCGTGCTCTGCCTCACATTCAGACGTCTGGCAACTGATGACTGACTTTCCCCAGCTTCCAGACGTCCAATGGCTGTATTTCTGTTTTTTTCATTTAACCTTGGCATTTTTCGCGTCGCATAGAAAGAAACAGGACCTGTCCCCTTTTATAGCCATCATAATCAAGATTGAGATCCTGCATTTGCACGTGCATAATGCTTTCAGATTTTCCCACGTGCAGATTATACAAAGCGTTTTCAAGGTGCTGTGGTGTGGCGAATAATCACCAGAGGTTGTGTTTGTTTGTCTGTTTTGGTTGTATTGACTATAAAAACACTTAATATTTACATTAATTGTCATTCCATTCCATATTTTCCGAAAAATATCTACTTTAAAAATGAGATTTCAGCTATGCGTTTCTTTTTTGGGTCAGTGTATGTCACTGAGGTACTTACGAAAAAGAGGTTATACAGAAATCTATTAAACTGGTTGCCATGATTACAACACGACTGAATAGGAAGTTTTCTTCTCCAAACCATCTATGTAACTCACGTAAAAGTTTGAATTTACATTTAGGTGTCATATCACGTGGACAGGACACAGCTAGACGAGAGACTCTGCCCCATACACATACTGCATGCACACGGAGGTTCTTCCCCGTACACATACTGCATGCACAGAGGTTCTGCTCCGTACACATACTGCATGGATACAGAGGTTCTGCTCCGTACACATACTGCATGCACACGGAGGTTCAGCTCCATACACATACTACATGCACACAGGTTCTGCTCCGTACACATACTGCATGCACACAGAGGTTCTGCCCCGTACACATATTGCATGCACACTGAGGTTTTGCTAATGCGCGTTCGTAATCTATGAGTTCATTGAGTGAATGAGTTTAGTTTTATACCGCTTTTAGCAATACTTAAGCAATATCACTTGAGTGACACCAGACACCAGAAATGGGCTTGCACATTGTACCCGTGGGGGAATCAAACCCGGGGTTTCAGTGTAACAAGTGAGCGCTTTAACCTCTAGTCCACCTCACCGCCCCATAATCCATAATAGCAGTTGTGTACAGGCAGCGGCCCCTTTTGTTAATCTCAAAACAGGTTTTATCCGGTTTATCAGTAGGACTCACAGCTGTTGTGCCTATAACTCTGTTATGGTCTCCACCCATTGAATGAATGTGCAGGTATTCTGCACCGATATTGGTGTACAGGATGTGAAGATATTCTACTCCGATATAGTGTACAGAACGTGCAGATATTCTGCAGTGATACAGGTGTACAGAATGTGCAGATATTCTACAGTGGTATGGGTGTACAGAATGTGCAAATATTCTGCACTTATATATAGAAATATAGATTTAAATCTGGTACACCAGCGCACTGTACAGAAAACCGTTGTGCCAGCTGACGGAGCTTAGAAAACAGCTGTTGTGCCAGCCGACGGAGCACAGAAAACGCATGCCGTGTATATTTGTATCACCAGTACACCCACACTAGCCACAATGTATGTATCTGTATCCACCATCGTACCCACACTAGCCACAATGTATGTATCTGTATCCACCATCGTACCCACAATAACCACAATGTATGTATCTGTATCCACCATCGTACCCACACTAGCCACAATGTATGTATCTGTATCCACCATCGTACCCACACTAGCCACAATGTATGTATCTGTATCCACCATCTTACCCACACTAGCCACAATGTATGTATCTGTATCCACCATCGTACCCACAATAGCCACAATGTATGTATCTGTATCCACCATCGTACCCACACTAGCCACAATGTATGTATCTGTATCCACCATCGTACCCACACTAGCCACAATGTATGTATCTGTATCCACCATCGCACCCACACTAGCCACAATGTATGTATCTGTATCCACCATCGTACCCACAATAGCCACAATGTATGTATCTGTATCCACCATCGTACCCAAACTAGCCACAATGTATGTATCTGTATCCACCATCTTACCCACACTAGCCACAATGTATGTATCTGTATCCACCATCGTACCCACAATAGCCACAATGTATGTATCTGTATCCACCATCGTACCCACACTAGCCACAATGTATGTATCTGCATCCACCATCGTACCCACACTAGCCACAATGTATGTATCTGTATCCACCATCGTACCCACAATAACCACAATGTATGTATCTGTATCCACCATCGTACCCACAATAGCCACAATGTATGTATCTGTATCCACCATCGTACCCACAATAGCCACCATGTATGTATCTGTATCCACCATCGTACCCACAATAGCCACCATGTATGTATCTGTATCCACCATCGTACCCACAATAGCCACAATGTATGTATCTGTATCCACCATCGTACCCACAATAGCCACAATGTATGTATCTGTATCCACCATCGTACCCACAATAGCCACAATGTATGTATCTGTATCCACCATCGTACCCACAACAGCCACAATGTATGTATCTCTATCCACCATCGTACCCACAATAGCCACCATGTATGTATCTGTATCCCACACTAGCCACAATGTATGTATCTGTATCCACCATCGTACCAACAATAGCCACAATGTATGTATCTGTATCCACCATCGTACCCACAATAGCCACCATGTATGTATCTGTATCCCACACTAGCCACAATGTATGTATCTGTATCCACCATCGTACCAACAATAGCCACAATGTATGTATCTGTATCCACCATCGTACCCACAATAGCCACAATGTATGTATCTGTATCCACCATCGTACCCACAATAGCCACAATGTATGTATCTCTATCCACCATCGTACCCACAATAGCCACAATGTATGTATCTGTATCCCACAATAGCCACAATGTATGTATCTGTATCCACCATCGTACCAACAATAGCCACAATGTATGTATCTGTATCCACCATCGTACCCACAATAGCCACCATGTATGTATCTGTATCCACCATCGTACCCACAATAGCCACAATGTATGTATCTGTATCCACCATCGTACCCACACTAGCCACAATGTATGTATCTGTATCCACCATCGTACCCACAATAGCCACCATGTATGTATCTGTATCCACCATCGTACCCACAATAGCCACCATGTATGTATCTGTATCCACCATCGTACCCACAATAGCCACCATGTATGTATCTGTATCCACCATCGTACCCACAATAGCCACAATGTATGTATCTGTATCCACCATCGTACCCACAATAGCCACAATGTATGTATCTGTATCCACCATCGTACCCACACTAGCCACAATGTATGTATCTGTATCCACCATCGTACCCACAATAGCCACAATGTATGTATCTGTGTCCACCATCGTACCCACAATAGCCACAATGTATGTATCTGTATCCACCATCGTACCCACACTAGCCACAATATATGTATCTGTATCCACCATCGTACCCACAATAGCCACAATGTATGTATCTCTATCCACCATCGTACCCACAATAGCCACAATGTATGTATCTGTATCCCACAATAGCCACAATGTATGTATCTGTATCCACCATCGTACCAACAATAGCCACAATGTATGTATCTGTATCCACCATCGTACCCACAATAGCCACCATGTATGTATCTGTATCCACCATCGTACCCACAATAGCCACAATGTATGTATCTGTATCCACCATCGTACCCACACTAGCCACAATGTATGTATCTGTATCCACCATCGTACCCACAATAGCCACCATGTATGTATCTGTATCCACCATCGTACCCACAATAGCCACCATGTATGTATCTGTATCCACCATCGTACCCACAATAGCCACAATGTATGTATCTGTATCCACCATCGTACCCACAATAGCCACCATGTATGTATCTGTATCCACCATCGTACCCACAATAGCCACCATGTATGTATCTGTATCCACCATCGTACCCACAATAGCCACAATGTATGTATCTGTATCCACCATCGTACCCACAATAGCCACCATGTATGTATCTGTATCCACCATCGTACCCACACTAGCCACAATGTATGTATCTGTATCCACCACCGTACCCACACTAGCCACAATGTATGTATCTGTATCCACCATCTCTGGGGAGGGAGGAGTTAGTATCATGTAGTTCGTGGGGCATAAATAAATTTTAATGAAGTGAGTTAGGGGTGGATCTTTGTCACATTTGACAGATAACTTTATCATATCTGTTATAACTGTTTAACTAATGACATCATTTTTGTAAAACTTCGTATGGTTGCACAATGCACAATTCCCCTGGGCACCATGTTGAAGGATATGTTCATTAACTTGTTGCTATTCAAGAACTAATCAACGGAAAATGTAATCTGAAATTATGTGATTTTGGTAAGATGACTCCTCAAAATGCGAAAAAATTTCCCTGTATCTTACGAAAATGGAATGCAAGAAAATCAATAATGCTAAACTAGATATGGAAAGTACATCAAGTGTCTGGATAGTTTTAGCGCGACTCTGTAGCTCTCTTTCTAGCCGGAGTAACAATAATGTTATTACAGTTGTCCCGAGTTGGAACTACACCACTCTCCCCGCTACCAGACATTTAGTGTCTGCCTTACTGGCGCTGAGCTATCCGCATGACGTCATGGCGACGGTCGAGTCAGTCACCTGGCATACAGTAGTATTAATTGTCAGTGAAACACCGCTGTCTTTAGTACTGTAAACTAAATCCTTCGGAATACTTCGTTGCCAGTATGCACACACCCTCAAGAACAGTACACATACTTGATGTGTGTTAGGGGAAAGTAGATGTCTGACATTCCTTTTTCAGTTATATAGCCCTTCTGTTTATTCCGAGCTGACGTTTGTCAACATGAGATGTCACTAGCTGATCACAACACGTACTGTGTACAGACGTGTTTTTCGACTACAAAGGTTATGACGTCAGCATCGCCGGGCGTGACGTCACGCCTACCAGACCAACGTAACGGTTAGGTGGTGGTGAGATGGCTGTGGGAGGCTTGCATTTACTTTTGGAGGGAATCCTGCGCGGCGGGTTGGGCGTGGCATGATACTCCTTGGATGGTCACATGTAGTCGTCTAACTGTCAATATGTCGTTATGATGTTTTATGGCCATGACGTTTGAGAGTGCTGTTAGTGGGGAGGGGTTCCCATATACGAGGGTTAGTGGTGAGTGTGCGAGTTAGTGTTCCATATACACCCGATATATCCTGTCCTGTAATACGCCTCTGTGATATTTCAAATGCTTGCTAGTGACCATTTCGGCTCCCTACGTACGACTGAAGGTAAATTTCACCAGGTGATCTTGCCGCACAAACTGTGTAAGTTAAGCCAAACCCTGTGCTCTTTGGGGGAACTTTATCGTATTTTCATAACTTAATAATTATGTAATAACGCGATCTTAAACTCGCAAATGTTATAAGAATTGTGCAAATGTTCGATGTTATTTAGTATGTTTTGGCATTACATGGAATAACATTTCACCAAACAAAGTGATACCAGGTGACATTATTGCAATATGGATGTGTGTTATACTCCATACTCACACTGCGGCCATGTTGGCAACGAAAGTGAGGCTCGTAACGCAAGCCTTTCGACGACAACAGGCCCAACCAGCATGGCCTGGTCAAAGAGTCTTCGGGTGTCCCATCTTTAACTCAGCAATATGTATGTGTGTGATTGGGCGTGAATAATTTAATTCCAATTGTGAAGTTACAGACGAAGTTATAATTTGAGAGACTGACTGACTAACCCTGACTTGATTGCTGATGGCCTGGGAAGCCTTTCAAACATCTTCAGGAAAACCATGATGTAGTGCACAGTTCTCCTCCGGGACACGAGGATAAAGAAGAGGTGCATCATCTTCATCTGCTCACTCATATACAAAGAGTAGCCAATAGAAAGAACTCTTAACAACTTTAAAAATCACATCTACAAACTACTGCTTTGATGATGGCAGAGAAAGTGATAATGCTCCCGGTCCTGCAGAGACAGGGGTACTAGTATTCATGTCTGGTCATGTTTGTGTCATGACTACCACGGATCTCTGACGACGGTACCACTCCCGGTCCATTTCATTACAAGGGTGATTATCAAGGGTGTATGTTGCATTAATCATTTGTTGATTTGTTGGTTGACACATGTCATCGGTTCCCAATGGTGCAGATCGATGCTCATGTTGTTGATCACTGGATTGTCTCGTCCGAACTCGATTATTTACAGACCGACGCCATATAGCTGGAATATTGCCGAGTGTGGTGTAAAACTCAACTCACTCACTCACTCGATGCTATTGCGACTTACTATACCTTTGCTACCTGCATGCACCCTAGTTGGATTTACACCATCCCTTCATCTGCTAGCGATTGTGGGAAATGTTGGCCAAAATGAAAACAAGAAGAAAACGCGTTTGTATTATTTTGTATTAATGCATGATCAATCTCGATTTATACCACTACAAAAATGAATAGTTTTACAACGTATCTTCATGAATTTCTGGATAGTCCTTGTGTAATTTGTCCATTTTGAGCAGTTCCACTGATCAAAATTTGTCTTAATTTCCTAACGAATGTCATTCTCCAACCCTGAGGTCCATTTTGGTGGACTGTCTTTGAGGCTCGACGTTGACCACATGGAACTCGTGTACCCAACTTAGTTTTAAGAATTTTTCTAAGCCATTATCTGTTTTGTGGTGAACAAATCTCGTTCAAAGGACTGAAAAAAAACTTTAAAAGGTGACAGCCAATTTCGCATGACATTTGTAATTGTCCCGGGATTGTAGCCGAATTTATGAAAATAGAAACTTCATGAAATCCTTCAGCTGAAAATATCTCAGTATATTAATTCCCACCCTCTGCTTATTCATATATACAGATGACATGTCATTAGTGACAGGAAATGTGGGCAGCCTGCCAACACTTCATACTTGTTATGATAGTCTGTGTGTCAACAATGAAAGTAGTAAGTGTATTCAATGGCGGAATGCAATGCACGTCGTGATATACTTCTGATATGTCCCACAGAACAGATAGATAGATAATAAACAGTTCGATGATAAGTAGTCAGCCACGTCATTATATATGCCCGTCCAGTCTCCAATAGAAAGGATACACTTGAAACTGGATAACAAATATTTCGTACGTTGTGAAACCAGTACAAGGCTGAAAATGTTGCCAAAACACTTAAGGTCTTAACACCATGTTGACTTAACCATGAATTTTCGTTTCTTGATGGTTTCCCAAGGTCAGAAAACCCCGGCGATGTACAAATGGTAAGTTACCAAAGAATGGGGTCAAGACTGTAAAAACAAATAACTTCTAAACTGGTCGTTTACAACTGTTGTTTGCCAAGACTGACTTTTGAAACTTAGACAAAATACTTCTACCTGTCTGTCTGTCTGTGAGATGACGTTTGTTTATTCATTTAGTAAATATTCTATCAGCATGCTGTTGTGGGTTTTTGGTAACCAAATGTGTGCTTTTTTAGATCAAGTCCATTTTACTGGCAAATTGACAAGCTGTCTTGTATAGTTTATTGGGACAGTAATCAAGGGCGAATGTGGTCTGTGAAAATATGGAGAGACGCCAATTAACAGTACTTTCTCTTGATGTCAACGGGACTGCTTTCTGCGGTAGAAGATCTTGCAGAAACTTCACGTGCAGCACACAAAGGTCGGCGGTATGTTTGATACCACGTGACGTGGTCGTGCCAGTCGAGCGCCTGCATCTGAGGTAAGTAGAAATGTCTTGGACGAGTTGATCACTGACCGCCTCACTGTTATGTAACATGGCTAAAAAGAGATTGGTTGCGCTGTATTTATATACTGGTACACTATCAGCAATACAAAAGTACTGAATTTGTAGTTACATTAGCTGAATGAGTTTGCTTCGTTGTTGTCCTGTATCCCCCAGATTAAAGGAATACTCACTGACCATTATATAGCATATCCTGGCAAAAGAAAACTGCATAGGACACGACTTATTAATCAGTCAATCAAGTCGTGATTTCCGTGATAAATTTATTTTATTAACGCATAATTCATGTGAAATGTACAGATTTGTATAGCGGAAACATACCCCAAAACATACACACAACCAGAAACATCGCCACACCCTGTACACCACCCCATCCCCTACCCCCTTTCAACCCCCTCACATACACGCGCCCAGTAAATAAATAGATAAATAAATAAATAAATAAATAAATCCATGACAATTTCTCTAACCCTTCAAACTTCCATTTTGCAAAACAGCTGAGAAAATAAATTAAGCAAATCACAATAGCAACCAACAAGAGCCACTGTCAAACTTTATTGCAGCTTGTTTGAAATGAGCAATCAAAATGCTGAATTAATGTTGGAAACATTCAAACATATGATTTGAAATTCAAGATTTCCATTTTACTGAACATTGGAAGCATAGTCACAAGCAATGCAATGATACTCCACTTCTCAGGCACACCTAGCTCCAACAACCAAACAAAATTCATTACTAATACAAAATTATCAGAAATATGGTCCCAGACTAAACAAGCCCGGGTTTTTGAACAAGTAAACCTACACACAGTCAGCTATACCAACCGTACTAGAAAAACAAGCTACATTACAGGTCATCACATCAACAACAAATTCGTAAACAACTTTGTAATCTAATTATGGATTTCTATGGATTTCACTGAATGAAGATGACTTGTGGTAATACCAAGTCTTAAACAGAGATAACTCTCACCTACCCACCCCATTTCGCGAAACTAACACATAATCCTAAAACCATTATCAAATAACATGCACAAAGTTCCAAACATAACCATAGTAGCTGAAACGAAAGCAGAATCCATCCCGTCCAGATAACTTGAGACCAATTTAGAACGCCACGTGAAAACATCACAGGCAACAAGACAGAGCACTGACAATTTATTGATATTTGTGAACATTATACCTTGATTATTACACCTCAAAATAAAGATTACATACCTGTTTAGCTGTCACATCACAGTAAATTCCAACAACCCGCACCCTATCTGTACCTTTTCTCTTGACAATGACACCCCCATTGTGGACATACTCAAACCAATAATAACACATCCCAAATGATATACTACAAGATGCAATTTCATACTGGTCTTGCTACTACAGGTACAAATCAAATGCTCACGTAAATATGAATTAGCATTTAAAAACTTGAAAAACAACATTGATACCAAATGTATGCAAATCAACATAAGAAATATTCCCAAAAACATGCATGATCAAAGGAAGTAACATGACCTTGAACTTTAACCACTATGTAATATGGACATGCTCACCTGTACATCAAACATGGACATGCACACCTGTACATCAAACATGGACATGCACACCTGTACATCAAACATGGACATGCACACCTGTACATCAAACATGGACATGCACACCTGTACATCAAACATGGACATGCTCACCTGTACATCAAACATGTACATGCACACCTGTACATCAAACATGGACATGCACACCTGTACATCAAACATGGACATGCACACCTGTACATCAAACATGGACATGCACACCTGTACATCAAACATGGACATGCACACCTGTACATCAAACATGGACATGCACACCTGTACATCAAACATGGACATGCTCACCTGTACATCAAACATGTACATGCACACCTGTACATCAAACATGGACATGCACACCTGTACATCAAACATGGACATGCACACCTGTACATCAAACATGGACATGCTCACCTGTACATCAAACATGGACATGCTCACCTGTACATCAAACATGGACATGCACACCTGTACATCAAACATGGACATGCTCACCTGTACATCAAACATGTACATGCACACCTGTACATCAAACATGGACATGCACACCTGTACATCAAACATGGACATGCTCACCTGTACATCAAACATGGACATGCACACCTGTACATCAAACATGGACATGCACACCTGTACATGAAACATGGGCATGCACACCTGTACATCAAATGGCCAACTCAAGGAAAGCCAGCAGCAATGACAGTCGCCTTGCAGAACAAGGAGAAAGTATCAACAGGTATATGGGATTTAACCAATCTTAACATTATCTTAAGAAGTCATATAGCGTGATGGTAGAGGTGATGTGTTAGGTTAGGGTGAAAGTTTTATAGTTAGTTAGTTAGATTTATGTGTGGGTGTATGTGTGGGAAGTTGGAGAGCAGTGATTGTGGGGGAGGAATATCTGGAGGTGGGGAAGGGGAAAGGCGGGGCAGGGGAGGAGGGAAAAGAGAGGCTGTGTCCTGAAAGCCATAGTTATCTCTTGGATGAAGTTAACTTGTCGCTTGTCTTTTGCGATTTTGCTATATTCAGGCATACTGTGAGATTCGTGATGACAAGACAACGTCAGCAAGTTATGATGACGAGGATGAGTGTATGACACCTTGTAGATCAGCAGCCCCATTCAGTTAGACTTAAACTGGTAAGAAATATTCTTCAAATACATATGTAATATTATACACATGAAACATATATACATGTCCCCACAATATAAGTGATGATCAACTTGTATAAGTTCCCTTGAATTAATTATCCCTTGTTAATTATGGTCTGAAAGTCATTAGAATTCATGGTGTGTGGCCACTCTTTGATTTACGTCACAAATAAATACCAGGCACATTAAAATGAAGGGTATGGGGTGAGTGAGTGCTTTTGTGCCGCACTCAGCAACTGCCAACTAAATGGCGGCAGTCTGTAAATAATCGAGTTTGGACCAGACAATCCAGTGATCAACAGCATGAGCATCGACCTGTGTACTTGGCAGTAAGTGGTATGGGGAATAGCAGCGTGTTCATGTCAACACTATGTCCATAATTAGGTCACCTTGTCAGTGTGAATCAAGGGTATTTGCCATGTGTTAATCTGTCAGTTCAGCTGTTGGCACTTCAAACTTTAAATCTCTTTGTCCCTAAAACTATTATCACATGACATCTTACATGTCCCCAGCTACATCTCTCTCTTGCCACATCTCTATACAGGAACAATGTGTCAAAACGGCTCTGTCATAATTATACATTTAAAATAGAAAGAAATCTGCTTTCTGGAATTCTTTTTTGAAAATCCAACTTTTCCCTGTAACTCTGCACTATAATATTCAGTGTCTTCTGATGATGTGTTGAGGTTAAAATTAGTGAGAACTTCTTCAGAAATATGTATCAAAACTAAATAGATTAATAATACAAGGTTATCATTGTTCAAAGGGCAGTGATGACACAATTGAACAGCTGTGTGTATCACATGAAAAGTTTCAAAAACTGACAATGCCACAGGAAAAACGTCTGAATAATAAGAAAAATATTACAACCATAGAGAAGTGCATTTACTGTAAAAACACATTGGTGTGAATCAAACAGAAAAGGTGTAAATGAAAGAAATTGTGGGTTACTAGATTTCCAAATAAAAGTTTTATACCTGTAACATCTTCAATGTTTTACTAATCACAACTTGTATTTACACAAAATTCCTGCTAGTTGTATTATTTCAATGTATTACGTGATCTGTCATAGTTGCATCATAGTTCTTCCTCCAGTCACGCGTCCAACGCCCCTCCAAACAAGCAAGGGGTGCTAAAGCCATTGTATTGTACACTGACAACTGCTTCAGATAGCAGATAGACAGATAACAGCAATATACACAGCCCTAGGCATAGAGAACCTTACAATGTACATATAGTAGGGAATCATATGAAAGTTAATGAGGTAATGTTCTTTAAACATAGGACCACAAAGCCAGGAGAAGAGTATTAGGGAAAGCACTGTGTAAGATGGAACACAAAATAAAGTGAAATTAAAATTCAAAAGTGTTGGGGTTGTTTTGTTTTTGCTGGGTTTTTTTTTGTGTTTTCTATTTGATTTGTGAGTGTGTGTGCCCAGTTTAGAATTACAATAAGCTATGAATACTAAGAAGTACAAATTATATTCCAATGCATAACATTGGCAATGGAATGGAACAACAGAGCATGACTTGACATTTACCTTTGCAAAAGTTTGGGATACACAGTGAATACCCTACAAAATATGTTAAATACATATGGCACATTCACATATGGAGTGTAGATTTCACGTGTTTAATGGAATGTGAGAATGAGAGTGTGACATGAAACACAAGTGGACACAAATTAAAATCAAATCACATTAAATTAGATCATCTGTGGTTACTGATGAAAGTAAAGAACATTAGGACCTTGAAACACCTTTGACTGGTGCCACATTTGAATGAAACATCCTCAATAGTTAATAAGGCCTCATTTATCCCCTGACTATGTAATGAGGAGCACTACTGTTATCTTATGAAAGTTGAAAAAATGCAAGCATTGAAAATCGTGTGATATGTAAAAAAACACTGAGAGACTTTCAAGTTACAATCAGTTCCTTGGGATTTGTTGTGGTGTAAGTGTCCATATGGGCTTGTTCCTCTGGATCCTGGTAAAAATATTCTGGATATGAAAGAAGTGGGTAGCAAGATCATCTTGTTGTGTTCGGTCTGTGTGCTGTAAACAGTCATTTGTAACAGAGATTAAAACTGTTTACGTCTCCCCACACTTGATACTAGTTTTGAAATGCCTCAATGTTACATAAAACGTTCTTATTTATCTCACTTAAAATTCTTTAATGATAGTACATTTCATGTTTCTCTAACGCTGTCTCACCACACATTAACGTAACCACATGAGATACACTACTGGTAAACTAACTTGCTTAGCAAGCAGTTGTCTGCAAAATACTTGTACCACTTGCAGCTGTTCAAAAATACCTCGCCCGACGCCCAGGACAAGTCAGTTTTCATTTCGGGCGATCAAATAATGTTATCTGATTTGTCCGTGATTTGTTTGGTTGGCATTATTAGAAGTTGATGAGTAATAAGAAAGTAGGATTGTGAACTGTCATATTCTTTCAGTACCATGCTACTCAATTAATGAGTGAGTGAGTTTTATGCCGCACGGATCTACTCAATTAATAGCTAATTTAAGTAATTTTCAAGTATTTTGAAGTGTAATACACACGACTACAGGTACATGCCATAAAAGGAACAAGACATATTGAATCTCGCATTTGATAATTATGCTACTGATTCAGTTGTGTTTGCCAAGCCATTTATGTTTATAGTCCAGTGGGACATTACAGAATTCCAATAAACTACAGGTATTCAGTGCTTGAAGTTATTAGCTTGGCTGTTACATTTACAGCACCAGTTTGAACACAGTGAAACTCCATTACAGCTTAACAAATACAAGATGCAGACAAGGACTTGTACAAACGATGATATAGGCTTGAAGTCAGGGAGGCTACGTAACAATGAACATAAAGCAATAGGATAATGTGACTGTTGAACAGGGTTTGTGATCGTTATTCTTTTGAATGATGTGAGAGATAATCTATAACAGCTGTTACTGGTGGTATTCCAACCACACCCACAAGTGTAAAATTCTCGTAGTAAACCTGACTGACCTGCATCTGTGGTCAAGGTACAGAAGACCTGGAGTATCCGTGTTATTGCTTGGTGACACCTGTGAGGAACACTACAATGTCCAGGACATGGGTGGTCATTGAGCAGACCTGTGGTTTACTGACAAAGCAGTTGTTTTTGTGTCAGTGCTTGGTGACACCTGTGAGGAACACTACAATGTCCAGGACATGGGTGGTCATTGAGCAGACCTGTGGTTTACTGACAAAGCAGTTGTTTATGTGTCAGTGCTTGGTGACACCTGTGAGGAACACTACAATGTCCAGGACATGGGTGGTCATTGAGCAGATGTATGGTTTACTGACAAAGCAGTTGTTTATGTGTCAGTGCTTGGTGACACCTGTGAGGAACACTACAATGTCCAGGACAGGGGTGGTCATTGAGCAGATCTATGGTTTACTGACAAAGCAGTTGTTTATGTGTCAGTGCTTGGTGACACCTGTGAGGAACACTACAATGTCCAGGACAGGGGTGGTCATTGAGCACACCTATGGTTTACTGACAAAGCAGTTGTTTATGTGCCAGTGCTTGGTGACACCTGTGAGGAACACTACAATGTCCAGGACAGGGGTGGTCACTGAGCAGATCTATGGTTTACTGACAAAGCAGTTGTTTATGTGTCAGTGCTTGGTGACACCTGTGAGGAACACTACAATGTCCAGGACATGGGTGGTCATTGAGCAGATCTATGGTTTACTGACAAAGCAGTTGTTTATGTGTCAGTGCTTGGTGACACCTGTGAGGAACACTACAATGTCCAGGACATGGGTGGTCATTGAGCACACCTATGCTTTACTGAGAAAGCAGTTGTTTATGTGTCAGTGCTTGGTGACACCTGTGAGGAACACTACAATGTCCAGGACATGGGTGGTCATTGAGCAGATCTATGGTTTACTGACAAAGCAGTTGTTTATGTGTCAGTACTTGGTGACACCTGTGAGGAACACTACAATGTCCAGGACATGGGTGGTCATTGAGCACACCTATGGTTTACTGACAAAGCAGTTGTTTATGTGTCAGTGCTTGGTGACACCTGTGAGGAACACTACAATGTCCAGGACAGGGGTGGTCATTGAGCAGACCTATGGTTTACTGACAAAGCAGTTGTCTATGTGTCAGTGCTTGGTGACACCTTTTAGGAACACTACAATGTCAAGGACATGGGTGGTCATTGAGCAGACCTATGGTTTACTGACAAAGCAGTTGTTTATGTGTCAGTGCTTGGTGACACCTGTGAGGAACACCACAATGTCCAGGACATGGGTGGTCATTGAGCAGACCTATGGTTTACTGACAAAGCAGTTGTTTATGTGTCAGTGCTTGGTGACACCTGTGAGGAACACTACAATGTCCAGAACATGGGTGGTCATTGAGCAGATCTATGGTTTACTGACAAAGCAGTTGTTTATGTGTCAGTGCTTGGTGACACCTGTGAGGAACACTACAATGTCGAGGACATGGGTGGTCATTGAGCACACCTGAGACCATTATGTTGATGTGTACATTATTATGAGTTTGTTTCTTTATTGGTAAAATTTATAATCATATGCCGATTTCTTGCTACCCATCTTTATTTTGTGTGTCATAACTATTGTTTCCTGGAAACATAACATTATCTTCAACAAATGCCGTTCTGTGGTCATGTATATAGGAATGTTGATGGAAAATGATTTCTGAAATCATGTGAAATGTATAACAATAGATTAAGGAGTCATAGTGTTTTGTTCACACAAATATCAAACACTGTCTGAAATAGTTGTCTGAATAGTGTTTGCATGCTCTGTCTATAAAAGCAATGAAGTAAAAAAATGTAAAGTTTCTACAAACAATATTGGTCTAAATATATTGACTGTATTACTGGGCGGAATAACTCTATGGCAGTGTAGGACACTGGTGTGATGGAGTTTGATAGAGAAGAATGAGATGGGATTTCATGGAGAAGGATGGGATGGGGTTTGACGGGAATGATGGGATCAGGTTTGATGGAGAAGGATGTGATGGGGTTTGATGGAGAATGATGGGAGTGGGTTTGATGGCGAAGGATGGGATGGGGTTTGATGGAGAAGGATGGGGTTTGATGGAGAAGGATGTGATGGGGTTTGATGGAGAATGAAGGGATCAGGTTTGACGGAGAAGGATGTGATGGGGTTTGATGGAGAAGGATGGGATGGGGTTTGATAGAGAAGAATGAGATGGGATTTCATGAAGAAGGATGGGATGGGGTTTGACGGGAATGATGGGATCAGGTTTGATGGAGAAGGATGTGATGGGGTTGGATGGAGAAGGATGTGATGGGGTTTGATGGAGAATGATGGGAGTGGGTTTGATGGCGAAGGATGGGATCAGGTTTGATGGAGAAGGATGGGATCAGGTTTGATGGAGAAGGATGTGATAGGGTTTGATGGAGAAGGATGGGATCAGGTTTGATGGAGAAGGATGTGATGGGGTTTGATAGGAAGGATGGGATCAGGTTTGATGGAGAAGGATGTGATGGGGTTTGATGGAGAATGACGGGAGTGGGTTTGATGGCGAAGGTTCAGAGGTTACTCAAAGATAGGGAATTATCATAGTGGGCTTAATGATGAGATGGGTACCCTGATAACTATTAACACAGGTACCCTGACTGATAACTATTAACACAGGTACCCTGACTGATAACTATTAACACAGGTACCCTAACTGATACCTACTAACACAGGTACCCTGACTGATAACTATTAAGACAGGTACCCAGGGTGATAATTACTGAGAAATAGCCGGACTGGTGACTACTGACACAGATACCTTGAATGATAACTATTGAAACATGCACCCTACTGATAACTATTGAAACAGGTGCCTGGAATTATAACTACTGACACAGGTACCCTGGATGATAATTACTGACACAAATAACCTGACTTTTGACTACTGACACAGATACCCTGAATGATAACTACTGACACAAGTACCCTGAATGATAACTAATGACACAGGTACCCTGGAAGAGAACTACTGACATGGATACACTGAATGATAACTACTGACACAGGTACCCTGACTGATAACTACTGACACAGGTACAATGAGTGATAACTACTGACAGAGGTACACTGAGTGATAACTACTGACACAGGTACCCTGAGTGATAACTACTGACAGAGGTACACTGAGTGATAACTACTGACACAGGTACCCTAAATGATAACTACTGACACAGGTACCCTGACTGATACCTACTGACACAGGTACCCTGGAGGATAGCTACTGACACAGGTACCCTGACTGACAACCACTGACACGGGTATCCTGAATGATAACTACTGACACAGGTAACCTGACTGACAACTACTGGCACAGATACCCTGAATTTATTTCTGTTTCTGTTCTGAAAATCTTTTAATGTGATAACCTTTCCCTTACTGTCAATTACAAATCAGCCTGTGATGACTGTGAAGGTGACTTGATGGCGGGGATTTGACCCGCTCACTCAATCTACCATTGTCTTTGTTGCAGATACGATTCTTAAGATGTGTTCTTTGTATGAAATGATCCTGACGGAAACTGAGATGCAGACACTGATGAGCAGGATAAGATGCAGAATTAACATCGGAGGCCCAGACAGCCAATGTCAGTTGTGGGAAGGCTCAGTTGACAAGGATGGCTACCCTGTACTCAACACGACGTTGCGGACGAAAAGGATGAGACTCCGGGCAAACAGGGCTTGGTATTTCCTGCACAACTTGAAGGAGTTCAGGGATGACTTAACTGTCAGTCATCTCTGCCACTTCAAGTTGTGCATGAATTTATCACACTTGGCCCTGGAGCCCTCAGGCATCAATACGCAACGTAAGACGTGTGTGGACGAGAGACGGTGCTTCCACCATTGCCACTACAAAGACTGTCTGGGTTTCCCGGAGTAAATGTCACTACTTCATCTTACCATGTCTCAAAGTGGTTCTTCCTAAGCCTTCAATGACGTCTGCAAAAACATAACCTGTGACACATCCATCTGTCACTGAATCACTTCGACAGAGACTTAACCAGCAGTCACCTGTGACACATCCATCTGTGTACGAACCACTTCAGCAGAGACCTAACCATGTATCACCTGTGTAACACCCATCTGTGTATGAACCACTTCACCAGAGACTTAACCATCTGTCACCTGTGTCACACCCATTTGTGTATGAACCACTTCACCAGAGACCTAACCATCTGTCACCTCTGTCACACCCATCTGTGTATGAACCACTTCACCAGAGACTTAACCATCTGTCACCTGTGTCACACCCATCTGTGTAAGAACCACTTCGACAGAGAGTTAACATCTGTCACCTGTGTAACACCCATTTGTGTATGAACCACTTCAGCAGAGACTTAACCATCTGTCACACCCATCTGTGTATGAAGCACTAAACAAGAGACTTAACCACCTATCACCTGTGTAACACCCCTCTGTGTAAGAACCACTATACAAGAGACTTAACCATCTGTCACCTGTGTCACACCCATTTGTGTATAAACCACTTCACCAGAGACCTAACCATCTGTCACCTGTGTCACACCCCTCTGTGTAAGAACCACTTTGACCGAGACATAACCATCTGTCACCTGTGTCACACCCGTTTGTGTATGAACCACTATTCAAGAGACTTAACCATCTGTCACCTGTGTCACACCCGTTTGTGTATGAACCACTATACAAGAGACTTAACTATCTGTCACCTGTGTCACACCCCTCTGTGTAAGAACCACTTTGACCGAGACATAACCATCTGTCACCTGTGCCACACCCGTTTGTGTATGAACCACTATACAAGAGACTTAACTGTCTGTCACCTGTGTCACACCCGTTTGTGTATGAACCACTATACAAGAGACTTAACTGTCTGTCACCTGTGTCACACCCGTTTGTGTATGAACCACTATTCAAGAGACTTAACCATCTGTCACCTGTGCCACACACGTTTGTGTATGAACCACTATACAAGAGACTTAACCATCTGTCACCTGTGTCACACCCATTTGTGTATGATCCACTTCACCAGAGACCTAACCATCTGTCACCTGTGTCACACCCCTCTGTGTAAGAACCACTTTGACCGAGACATAACCATCTGTCACCTGTGCCACACCCGTTTGTGTATGAACCACTATACAAGAGACTTAACCATCTATCACCTGTGTGACACCCCTCTGTGTATGAACCACTTCACCAGAGACCTAACCATCTGTCACCTCTGTCACACCCATCTGTGTATGATCCACTTCACCAGAGACTTAACCATGTGTCACCTCTGTCACACCCATCTGTGTATGAATCACTTCACCAGAGACTTAACCATCTGTCACCTCTGTCACACCCATCTGTGTATGAATCACTTCGGCAGAGACTTAACCATATGTCACCTCAGTCACACCCATCTGTGTAAAAACCGCTTCAGCAGGGAGTTAACCATCTATCACCTCTGTCACACCCATCTGTGTATGAACCACTTCACCAGAGACTTAACCATCTGTCACCTGTCTAATACCCATTTGTGTATGAATGACAATACCAGAGACTTAACTATTGATTACCGGTGCCACACCCGTCTGTATGTGAACAACTTCAGTAAAGACATAATTATCCATCAAACCATCAGAATAACGTTTTGCTATCAAAAACCATAAGCATCACCTTGTCCTATCAAACGCCATCAGAATCGCCTTGTTCTATCAAAAACCATCGGAATCACCTTGTGCTATAAGAAACCACTTATCCACTTTGAATCAGTATATGTGTTCCTAAGGTAACTTTCCCACTTTGTGTAGGTCTAACATTTTGTAATATTAGGTTGTGCTGTACCAGCTGAATCACCTTGTTCTATCAGAAACCATGTGAATAACCTTGTGCTGTCAGAATGCACCAGAATCACCTTGTGCTATCAGAAACAATCACCTTGTGCTATGAGAAACCAATGGAATCACCTTGTGCTATGAGAAACAATGTGAATCACCTTGTGCTATCAGACACCATCTGAATCACCTTGTGCCATCAGACACCATCTGAATCACCTTGTGCTATCTGAAACCATCTGAATCACCTTGTGCTATCTGAAAGCATCTGAATCACCTTGTGCTATGAGAAACCATCAGAATCACCTTGTGCTATGAGAAACCATCGGAATCACCTTGTGCTATCAGAAACCAATGGAATCACCTTGTGCTATCACAGACCATCTGAATCACCTTGTGCTATCAGACACCATCTGAATCACCTTGTGCTATCAGAAACCATCTGAATCACCTTATGCTATCAGAAACCATCTGAGTCACCTTGTGCTATCAGAAACAATCTGAATCACCTTATGCTATCAGAAACCATCTGAATCACCTTGTGCTATCAGAAACAATCTGAATCATCTTGTGCTATCAGAAACAATCACCTTGTGCTATGAGAAACCAATGGAATCACCTTGTGCTATGAAAAACCATGTGAATCACCTTGTGCTATCAGACACCATCTGAGTCACCTTGTGCTATCAGAAACAATCACCTTGTGCTATGAGAAACCATCAAAATCACCTTGTGCTATGAGAAACCATCAGAATCACCTTGTGCTATAAGAAACCATCTGAATCACCTTGTGCTATCAGAAACCATCTGAATCACCTTATGCTATCAGAAACCATCTGAATCACCTTGTGCTATCAGAAACAATCTGAATGATCTTGTGCTATCAGAAACAATCACCTTGTGCTATGAGAAACCAATGGAATCACCTTGTGCTATGAAAAACCATGTGAATCACCTTGTGCTATCAGACACCATCTGAGTCACCTTGTGCTATCAGAAACAATCACCTTGTGCTATGAGAAACCATCAAAATCACCTTGTGCTATCAGAAACCATCAGAATCACCTTGTGCTATAAGAAACCATCTGAATCACCTTGTGCTATCAGAAACCATCAGAATCACCTTGTGCTATAAGAAACCATCAGAATCACCTTGTGCTATAAGAAACCACTTATCCACTTTGAATCAGTATATGTTTTCCTAAGGTAACTTTCCCACTTTGTGTAGGTCTAACATTTTGTAATATTAGGTTGTGCTGTACCATGTGAATCACCTTGTGCTATCAGACACCATCTGAATGACCTTGTGCTATGAGAAACCATCTGAATCACCTTGTGCTATGAGAAACCATGTGAATCACCTTGTGCTATGTGAATCACCTTGTGCTATGAGAAACCATCTGAATCACCTTGTGCTATCAGAAACCATCTGAATGACCTTGTGCTATCAGAAACAATCTGAATCACCTTGTGCTATCAGAAACAATCACCTTGTGCTATGAGAAACCAATGGAATCACCTTGTGCTATGAGAAACCATGTGAATCACATTGTGCTATCAGACACCATCTGAGTCACCTTGTGCTATGAGAAACCATCGGAATCACCTTGTGCCATGAGAAACCATCAGAATCACCTTGTGCTATCAGCACCATCTGAATCACCTTGTTCTATCAGAAACCATCTGAATCACCTTGTGCTATGAGAAACCATCAGAATCACCTTGTTCTATCAGAAACCATCTGAATCACCTTGTTCTATCAGAAACCATCGGAATCACCTTGTGCTATGAGAAACCATCAGAATCGCCTTGTGCTATGAGAAACCATCAGAATCACCTTGTGCTATGAGAAACCATCAGAATCACCTTGTGCTATAAGAAACCACTTATCTACTTTGAATCAGTATATGTTTTCCTAAGGTTACTTTCCCACTTTGTGTAGGTCTAACATTTTGTAATAATAGGTTGTGCTGTACCAGGTGAATCACCTTGTGCTATCAGACACCATCTGAATGACCTTGTGCTATGAGAAACCATCTGAATGACCTTGTGCTATGAGAAACCATGTGAATGACCTTGTGCTATGAGAAACCATCAGAACCACCTTGTGCTATCAGAAACCATCAGAATCACCTTGTGCTATAAGAAACCATCTGAATCACCTTGTGCTATCAGAAACCATCAGAATCACCTTGTGCTATAGGAAACCATCAGAATCACCTTGTGCTATAAGAAACCACTTATCCACTTTGAATCAGTATATGTTTTCCTAAGGTAACTTTCCCACTTTGTGTAGGTCTAACATTTTGTAATATTAGGTTCTGCTGTACCATGTGAATCACCTTGTGCTATCAGACACCATCTGAATGACCTTGTGCTATGAGAAACCATCTGAATCACCTTGTGCTATGAGAAACCATGTGAATCACCTTGTGCTATGAGAAACCATCTGAATCACCTTGTGCTATGAGAAACCATCTGGATCACCTTGTGCTATCAGACACCATCTGAATCACCTTGTGCTATGAGAAAACATCTGAATCACCTTGCGCTATCAGAAACCATCTGAATCACCTTGCGCTATCAGAAACCATCGGAATCACCTTGTGCTATGAGAAACCATCTGAATCACCTTGTGCTATGAGAAACCATCAGAATCACCTTGTGCTATAAGAAACCACTTATCCACTCTGAATCAGTATATGTTTTCCTAAGGAACTTTTCCCTTTGTGTAGGTCTAACATTTTGTAATATTAGGTTCTGCTGTACCAGCTGAATCACCTTGTTCTATCAGAAACCATGTGAATAACCTTGCGCTGTCAGAAACCCTCAAGATGGCCTTGTTCTATGAGAACCATTGTGCTGTCAGAAACCATCAGATTCACCTTGTGCTGTCAGAAACCACCTGAATCACCTTGTTGTATCAGAAACTACCAGAATAGCCTTGTGCTATCAGAAACCATCTGAATCACCTTGTGCTATGAGAAACCATCGGAATCACCTTGTTGTATCAGAAACTACCAGAATAGCCTTGTGCTATCAGAAACCATCTGAATCACCTTGTGCTATCAGAAACCATCGGAATCACCTTGTTGTATCAGAAACTACCAGAATAGCCTTGTGCTATCACAAACCACGTGAAAGCGTTGTGCTATAAGAAACCACTTATCCACTCTGAATCAGTATATGTTTTCCCAAGGTAACTTTCCCACTTTGTGTAGGTCTAACATTTTGTAATATTAGGTTCATGCAGAATTTCATTACGTACCTTACATAAAGATTTATTGTTTGTGTATGTTTGAGATGTTGAATGGCAATATTGGTCCTTTTCAGTCAATGTTTCCTGTAGATGTTTTTTTTTAAAAAAATAGCTCAACATAGCTTGTTTCATTCATTGATAGGTCACGAAATTGGTTCTAATTCTAGATTTGTTAACTAGTCATCAAACTCATATGATTTTACCATGTTCATCAATAGAATCGTTGAGACATATAATACACCCTTTTTATTCCACGTTGCAGTATATACTGGACACAAATAGATAGGGATAAATGTAAATTTTGAAATTATCAATAATGAAGTATTTATCCATTGACACACTGATATCAATCATAAAAATACCAATATCCCAAACATATTTTGTCCAGTATATATGGGCTTACCACCACTTTTGATGGAATTGTTATACCAAACTGATTTGCTTACAGTGTCTTCAGTAGTTGTTTCTGTAGAGTCAAAACAGGTCAGTATGTGCTCCATAATAGCAACATCTACATCCCAAAACTGTTATGAATGTTTGGCGCAATAGTTTTCATTCACTACAGATTGAAAAAATATGTTTGACCACTTAGACTAACTATTAAATAATCTAGTAACCCATCCTAATTTCTGAGGTGCAATTTTCCACAACAGGTGCACTAATGCCACCATATTCTGGCTGTAGTGATATTATCTCCCTTCTCTGGTTTAAACTTCGATATAAACTGAAAACATTTTTTTCTGAAAATTTTCTGTTATATGCTTTGGTGGAGTAGGTATACTGCTGAAAAGATGATTAATCATAGGTAGAAGCAAATAATTTTAGGTAGAAGCAAAGATTTTTAGGTAGAAGCAAACATGTTTAGGTAGAAGCAAACATATTAATACTACATTTCTGCCAAATGGTGTTAATGTTCTCTTTGCCTATTACCCGTGAAGGTCCAGGGTAGAATAGGCTTTCAGCGACCCATGCTTGCAATATAAGACGAATATACTTGGCATAGGAGGTGACTAACGGGATCAGGAGGTTATACTCACTGACTTGGTTGACACTTCATCTGTTCCCAATTGCGCACATTGATACTCATGCTGCTGATCACTGGATTGTCTGGTCCAGACTCGATTATTTACAGACCACTGCCATGTACCTTAGATATTGGTGTGTGTGGCATAAAACTAAACTCACTCATTCACTCACTAACTCTTTACCAACCATTTCTTTTTCTACCTAAACAAATTTATATGTGTAATTTAGGCTAACCATATTATCTAATTCCACATCAAACTCAATCCCATGTAGTTTAAATTGTGTCTGTGTCCAGTCAGAATTCCAATCTTCACATACTTTATATCTAGACCTTATCTTTTTACCCTATCCATATCAATTTAGTTTTTTCAAGCATTAACGTTTAACCTAAAAATCTAGCAAAACACGATAAGGTGTTCATTGTAGCACAGAGACTTTTTTCCACATCCATCTAAAGTAAGTGTAGATTTTAAGTGGCCTATTTTAATTCCTCACCTACTATTATTTCAAACCATTATTGCTAAGATGTCAGCACAAAGAATAAATATATATGGCGATATTCTGTCTCCCTGATGACAACCTACTGGGACAATGAAAAAGGGTGGTTGCAAACCCATTTACTAAAACACTAGATTCAAGGTCTGCAGAAAAGAGTTTTATCCAATATTGAATGCTTGGCCCAATGTTGAAAATGTGTAAAACATCCTTTTCAAAATCAGTAACAGTATACTGGTATCTGATACAACTACTGTGTAACATAAATTATATAATAGGTTACATCACCTATATATCTACCTTTCCCAAATCCTTTCTGATCTTCATGAATGATTAATGGTACACTTGGTTTTAACCTATCAGCAACTGAAGCCGCTGCTAACTCATAGGTTGTATTTAAAAAGGAGACGGGTCGCCAGTTTTTCAAATACATTTCACATTTATTTTCTTATGGTATACAAGTAATCAATCCTTACTTTTTTCATATGCATCAGGATACTGTTATATATGCATAACTTAGGGTATTAATCAAATATTTCTGGAGATCCATCCAAAGCATTTGTAAGTATTCAGCTCTGAAGCCATCTGGGCCAGGGCTTTTATCACTTTCATTTTTTCCCATGCTTCAAGCGCCTCTTGATAAGTATGTACACCTTCCGAAGTGAGTGATGTTTGATGATCTGGCCGTGGCACTAAAGCATCAGAAAATAAATTCTCAAGGTCAGTGTGTACAATTTTCTGTTTTTGTATTATTTAATGTAATACTTTCTTACTTCTTGCATAATTTCACTTTGTTTTGTTTTGAGGTTTTTGTCGTTTTCTGTTTTCTTTTGTGTTACTTTTGTTCCATTCTCTCAATCGAGAATTTGGAAGGATTTATTTATAAAATGTCTGTGTTCTACATGGAGGAAGTAGTGTGAGGGTTTTTTCACCTTTTAGATCAATTTGCCATCAGATCGCACAAAGAGGCCTTCAGTTCTTATTTTGTAAAATTTACTAGTTCTCAACTAGTTCCTTTAAACTGTTCCCTTATATACTCTGCCTCTCTATCAACCTTTTGTTTCTCCTAGCTTACTCTCAAGACAGTTTAATTCATTTTTTTCTTCCTATGTGTATAGATAAAAAAGTATTGATGCTCCATTTTATTTATCAGTAACATTCCCCATAGTAATTGATCATTAAATGTAGACATTCTTTCATCCTCTATTTATATTCTTCTAGGGTATCACTTATTCTTTTTATAATTTCGACATATTTTGTATCCTTTGTCAGTGAATTCTTGAACTTCCAAAAGCCCTTCCCACTTTGTATACCTGACACTGTAATTGTGAGTGACACTTTTGAGAGATCTGAATTAATACTTGGGTGTATATTACTTTCCTCGACAGAACTGAAAGCATTATGGGAAAAAACAGTTTATTCGAGCTTGCTTTCGTGGTTGTTGCCAGGTGAACCATCTCTCAGAGGGACCAATTCTCCGGTTGAGTCTTTAAGATAGGAAGTCTATTGTCTGTAAAGAATTCCTTCCTTGCTTAAAAGTTATTAATATGTTTATACTTAAAGGTATCATTATCAGGATTAATCACCAAATTCCAATCACCACATGTAACAATATTTAATTGTTCTGATAT
The DNA here is from genome assembly GCF_037392515.1 of Haliotis asinina. Taxonomy (NCBI): domain Eukaryota; kingdom Metazoa; phylum Mollusca; class Gastropoda; order Lepetellida; family Haliotidae; genus Haliotis; species Haliotis asinina. The sequence continues at coordinate 11,676,380 of NC_090295.1, read as the reverse complement.
TTCTCTAACATTTTTATGAATTCTGGTTTATCAGAGTTTTGTCCATCTAAGTTAATCAAAGTATATATCTTATCATTGATAGTCACATCCACTGCTACATAAAATTGCTGTCCCCCTTGCCTTATTGTTAACTGGGCTTATGTACGGTAGTATTCACTATACATCCCCACTGTATCCCCATTGTTGTGTTGTTACTTGTTCCTGGACAGCTGTAACATGATCATCATGAAGACAACAGATTTGAGCCTTTTTCTTTCTCACGAATCTGAAACTTGTATCCTTTTAAGGTTATTATTAAACCCTCTACAATTTAATGATAGCATTTTAATTTTTCCCTTTGGGAAGTGTTCCGCCCGTACACCCCCGCTCTTTTTACGTAAAAAATTGCTCCAGGGGAATATGCCAACACTGAAAAAAAGTTCATTGGATCGATTGATTGTTTTTCTACCTGTTATAGATTACTAAATGCATATTTAGGGTGAGCTTAGCATGTCCGTTTGTAATTTTGGTTTTTGATGGGAGTTGGGGTACGGGCTGAACTCTCACTATGCTTCCGTTTGTTCCAAACCGAAACCGCCCTCATTAATGACCATATTTACATGAAAAAAACACAGTGTCATGTATCTCAATGACTAGCGCATACCGGGACTCCATCGTGTTCAGACATTGCCATAATGTTCACTCGGTGTCTCCTGATAATAAGTAACGTTTTGCTGCCTCAAGAGTCACTTACACTGGAAACAAAATCACGTGTAACTGGTGGCCTTGACCTTAATACAATAACATCCGGTTTTAGGGTCACGTGTTATTTATAAACAAACCAACGTAGTCAGTGGGGAAGGAAAGGTTCACCTTACTGTAAATCAGGACCTGGTCGAGGAATGACTGGGTAGGGTTAGAACTTGGTATGTCCCACACTTCACTAGCAGTAACGATTAAAATCTGAGTAAAATGCTGGTACATTTGCGTTCACAAAGAGACGCACGCACTAACCGATCCGCGAGTTACATTACAACTGGATGTTATCACCAAGCTTGACAGTTTTCTATGTCCTTTCTATAGTCATGTATCACACGAATTCCTCTCACATATATTCGTGTTTTAACCTTGTGTCCGGTTTTTCGCACGAAAGGTTTTGCTGCATTTCTTTAGAAGGACTGGTAGATCAGTACCGATTGTTATTTTTCTCTGTTTTAACAGTGAAGTATGTTTAACGCTCGCTTGCAGCACACCTTGTCATCTGCCGTGTGCACAAATTTAATCACTATAGGTTTGGGGGAATTCTTGGTGTGCTCATTTGTGATGTGTGGCGGTAGGCGGTGTATGTTGACAACATCCAATGACGTGGGCAGGCCCATATCGTGTAACAGTTTTTTACATGTTGATTTGGGTTCTCTCATCAGGAATACCCTACACTAACAGGTTTTGTTTACGGGAATACAGTTCGTACCTTAACAGCTTTGTTTCCATCTCTTCCATGCGAGTTCAACCGGCAGACTATCATTTGTTTCATCAGTGTGCTAACACATACCTTTAATTGTTACCCGTGAGATGAAAAAAGGAGCACCATACTTTCTTAGCAGATTACTGACCCAGGTTGTGTCCGATGAGCAACTTGGTTGAAACGTCAAGAATGAGTGAAGGATTGAGAGGGTTTCACACAACTGTCACTGGTGTGTAATTGAACCCCGGTCTTCATGGGAAGCACGCTTCAACCACTTCAGGTCTGTACCCGGGAATCTTTGTACAGTCCACCGGCAAGTAATGGTATGCACAGGGGCTTGTAACGGCAAACACTGCCATCAAGGTATGTACTGTCACTAACGGGGCCTTGGAAATACATGTGGGCAGGGGTTAATTAATTTGTTACACAGGTCTTCAGCTGAAGAACGTTTCAACCACTTAATGTCTAAATCTGTACTCGGGAAACTTTGAACCCCCCACCCCACCAAACAATGGTGTGTCCAGACCAAGCTATATTCCACGCTGCCTCCTGAACTGATTAACACTGATGGTTTCCTTGTGCCAAGAGAGCTATCATCTATACTTGACAACTCTACGTGGGTAAAAATCTAGTACACATAATATCTGCCATTTAGGAGGTAAAATTAAGAGTCTTTGGAAAGCTTATAGGAAACCGGCGAGTGACAAGCTTAAGGGAGAGGATTGCACCACACACATGTCTACAGTACCATTTCAGTATCATTGCAAACAATGGTCCCTTCTAGTCGAGGCGAATACAAGATCCAGTTGATTTCCTCTCACAGGCAGATAAACGTATCAGCCTGTTACAGGGTAAGAACGTTGCCTGATAGACATACGGAGATTCTACCGTCAGTGTATTTAATCAGGGATAATCTACAACAGGGATAGGTCACTCGATTGTTCGATTACCATTTGTACTAATTAACGTGTGCCTCATCATGCTCCGACGCACACAGTGACTTGGCTCGTTCCCAGCGCTACTTCAGCTGTGTTTACCAGAACTGCAGCCAGTTTATTGTATCAGTCGGAATTTTACAATGAATGAATGAATGAATTATAGTAAGAATTAAGAGCAAGAATTATGTGAATGAATGAAAGGAAACAATAAAAGAAAGAAGTATATATGTGAATGAATGAAAGAATAAATGATACACCGCGGCCTTCCCTCCCACAACATGTTAAATATTGCAAAAGTATCGTGAGAACACATGTGTTAACTCCAGCTGTTCTTTTTAAAAAATCTACTTTGAGACATTTTGTTTACATTAGTAAATAATTCAGATATCTTATTGCATGTGGTGAATGGAATGGACATTAACAGAATGTCAACTGACACTGTCACACACCCCTCAAAAGCAGAACGTGTAAAACTGTCACAAAGAGTCCTTAACACATTTCCAGATTTGTCAGATAATAGGATCAACAAGAAAGAAAGAAGTTATGGAACTATAACCCACAAGCATCAATGGCGGATCAGATCAGATCGGCGATATGTCATATTTTCTACACACCTCAAATACACCCTAACATTTTGTTTTCGATTATGAAACTATCACTATTACTTGCAAACACATTTCACCTGATAGTACATTTCGCTCATAAGAATTAAAAGTGTATGTGAAAGATGTTTTTCAAGAAATAACTCAATCAACGGCGTGTAGCATTTCAATGGCGGATCCACTGCCACTGTGAACTGTTCACTGAACTCAATATTAACAGTGAACAGTAGGTTTGACGTAGACACTGGTGTAGAGGCACACTCAGTCTCGGTTATTTCAAGCATGTCAGTGGGGCAGCATAATCCTTCACTGTCCACGCCCAAGACTCGTGATATTGCTAACATACAGCTTAAAGCGGCATGAAACCAGAGTCACTCACTCACTCGAACATGCCCAGTTAGCTGCACAGTACCAGGAGACACCCATTACAGCTATCGTGGCCAGGTTGTCAGGTTGTCATTATATTCGACTGATTGCGGCATAAAACACGATTCATCTGTCATTGAAGGAAGACAGCCGGATCTACATGACATGTCTCCTCACAGCGAAACACAAACAACAAATAAAAACGATACAACAACGATGAATGTGTCTTAATAAAGGCACCGATAACATGACATCATAAACAATTAACCTGTGTCTGTGTTCTTGACTGGTAATGTGGTACAGTGTGTAGCTTCCCATTCTGTTGTACGAGGGGATAGCGGTCACACTTGGACATGTCAGCTGCTTCGATCAATGTTCATGATGTGAGTCACAGGATTGTCCGGCCCAAACCTTATTACATTCCAACAAGCATGGGTTGCTGAGGACCAACTCAAAACAAAAAACGTACGAAGGGTTGCTGTTGTTCGGACAATGATCCCAAGGCACCAAGGGTGTACATACTGTTATACGGCAAGCTTAGAATCCAGATGTCTCTCTCAGAGTGGGCCACCTAATGGTGAAAAATTGATCTTACGGGTCTTATGACCTGTTGAATGACAAAATGAATTCAACAAATACTGAAGTCATTTGTCTCTTGAGTTCATTATTATCATGTTCATGGTTCAGGTTAGAGATGAATAACACATGAGCAAATATGGCCGGCTATATTATATCACTACACACATAGCAACTAGCAACTTAGAATACGAGATTAATAAATATATGTTATCTCAGTATAGTTCCACATACGCTGCGGCTTGCGTAAAATAAGAAATTAATCACGAATACTCATTTAATTTAGAGCTGTGAATAAATACACGTGACCACAAATATATATAACTCGAATGTGTAAAAGTAACCAGTGTCCGTATGCAGTGTAGCCGTGACCACAAATACAAATAACTCGAATGTGTAAAAGTAACCAGTGTCCGTATGCAGTGTAGCCGTGACCACAAATATAAATAACTCGAATGTGTAAAAGTAACCAGTGTCCGTATGCAGTGTAGCCGTGACCACAAATACAAATAACTCGAATGTGTAAAAGTAACCAGTGTCCGTATGCAGTGTAGTCGTGACCACAAATACAAATAACTCGAATGTGTAAAAGTAACCAGTGTCCGTATGCAGTGTAGCCGTGACCACAAATATAAATAACTCGAATGTGTAAAAGTAACCAGTGTCCGTATGCAGTGTAGCTGTGACCACAAATATAAATAACTCGAATGTGTAAAAGTAACCAGTGTCCGTATGTAGTGTAGCTGTGACCACAAATATAAATAACTCAAATAACTCGAATGTGTGAAAGTAACCAGTGTCCGTATGCAGTGTAGCTGTGACCACAAATACAAATAACTCGAATGTGTAAAAGTAACCAGTGTCCGTATGCAGTGTAGCCGTGACCACAAATACAAACAACTCGAATGTGTAAAAGTAACCAGTGTCCGTGTGGAATGTAGCCGTCTCAATAAGTGAGTGAGTGAGTAGGTTTTAACTGTTCTTTAACAATTAGTTCCAGCTATATCACTGATGGTACGTCAGAAACTGACTACACACACTGAGTGAGTAGGTTTTAACTGTTCTTTAACAATTAGTTCAAGCAATATCAGTGATGGTACGTCAGAAACTGACTACACACAGTGCACATGTGTTCTAAATAGAACCGGATTTGAGACGTAACGAGCGACAGCTTTACTCACTAGGCACCGCCACCTCCACCATCAGAAATGGGCTCCAAACACTGGGCGTGTGGTGAATGAACGCTCTAATCACTGCGTTGCCCCACCTCAGGTATCTCACGCACAAGACACTTCTCTACAACAATTTATTCACATTTCACACCAAGGGCCGCACACTCTCAGATACAAATAATAAGTAACCAAAAAGAACATTGAACGAAGACTAGTATCAAGAGGACTCTATTTATTGGTATGAACAGGCGTCAGTGGTGGGCGTGAGGAATGTTAACGCCGTGTGTTCGATGGAGAACAGTCTCTCTAACTACAGGTGACAGAATCAGTACAAAATCTATTTAGCAATAGTCATAGAATGCTTGCCCAATAGTTATTCAAAGAATCAGCCAAGGGGTGAATTATGATATCTAACGATATATAGCCTGCGATGACGATATACTAAAATCTCATTATGCTGTGTATCACGTGGTCAGATTCAAGTTTTGGAATTCATATGCCAGTCCATATCAATATGATGAAATAGGTCTTCCTATTTTTGGCAAATATGAGGTTTCTATAATGCGTAATCCTCCTTCTGTATAATCTTTTTTTAAGGTACTCCATTTAATTTTGTCATTTTTGTCATTCCAAATAAATTTGAAAAATAGTCTTTCAAGGGAAGAGATAAATTCCTCCTGTGGATTAGGTAATGAACTGAAAATGTGAACCAATTTCGAAATAGCCAATGTTTCAATTGCAGTGATTTTGCCAATCAGTGTCAAATGTCTTTTTCTCCATGTTGCCAGTAATCTATTAATTTCTTCAATTCTTTTTCTCGTGTTAATTACCCATACGTCATTCACATCAGGGGTGACTTTTATACCCAGAACTTCAGATTCCTCTCTTTGCCATTCCATATTGAAATCATGACAAATTCTATCTCTGCTACATGCGTTTGACCCTATCCAGATTGCGTTTGTTGTATCTATATTTATCTTTAACCCTGAAATATTATAAAAAGTATTAATGGTATCAATAGCAGGCTCCTCCGAGCCATCCAGAAATAATTCAGTATCATCAGCATATTGTCCTAACTTATATTCCTGACTATCAATTAGAATACCCTTTATATTATCGTTTTGTCTTATCAAACATCCAAGGATTTCATCTACAAAAAGAAACGAATACGGAGATATTGAATCACCTTGCCTGCAACAGCGTTCATTAGGGATGAAATCGGAGAGGTGTCCATTTTAAATAACACATGACGTTGTATCATATGTTAATAGATTAATCCAGCCTATAATCTTAGGTCCGAAAACAAATTTTAGTAAAACAAAGTTGATAAAATCTTTAGAAACTGTGTCAAAAGCTTTTTCCAAGTCAGTTAAAATCAGCAGACCAGGGACATCTCTATTCTTTGTTTCAAACATTAAATCATATAATAACCTTGTATTTTCACAAAGTGTTCTACCTGGTATAAAGAACCCAGTTTGGTTCTTGTGTATCAAAGAATGTAAGGTGATTTTCAACCTGTTAGAGATACAAGCACTAACTATTTTATACAAAGCATTTGATAAAGTAATTGGCCTCCAGTTCTTTAATAAGGTTCTATTTTTATTAGCTTTAGGGATGCAAGTAATAACTCCTCTCTTCATAGTAGGAGACATCTTATTTCTTCTTGAAACATCATTGATAAATCTAAGAATCCGAACCTTGAGTTCTTTCCAGAAGTACTTAAAGAAATCTATAGGAAATCCATCAATTCCGGGGCTTTTTGTTATTCTTCATTTTTTGACTGCCAGTGTTATTTCGGTCATGTCTATTTCTTTGTCTAGATTGTCTCTAATTTGGTTACTAAAGACTGGAGTTATTATGTTGTCTAGGTGGGCATCATTGCCACAATTCTATCTGTAATAATCTTATTTATTGATTTGCTAACAAAGTTTCTATTTTCTAAATTACAAAAGTATTTTGTTGCTTTCTTTCCGTCATACCATTTCTGAGTTGAGTTCTTCTTATCTCTTTTTTAATTTGTAGCAGTTCCAATTTTAATTTTGTAAGTTCAGCTAGGAGGGCTTCACTGATATTACGAAAACCTTTTCTAAAGTTGTCTTCACAATCTTTGATTTTAAGTTCCAATTCACTGGTCTTATTTGCTGGTTTCTTTTTGAAAAAGGATGAAAAGGAAAATGATTTTCCTCCGACTTTCATCAGGAAAGTTTCCAAGAATAAGCTGTCATCAGTCTCCACTTTCATATCAGAATCGTCAACATTTTCACCAGTACATTAAGAATCTAAGTATTCGTTAATTGTATCCCTCAAGATTGATCTTACTAAATCAGTATATTCAGGATGTAACAGTAAAGATGTTATCTGTTTTCTTTTCTCCACCAGGTATATTTCCTTAGATCAGGATTTAGTTCTCTCCAGGTGTCTATGAGATCAATTCATTCAGTTTTGTCTAACACAGTATTTCTGGCTTGGGGATTGTTGATATTTTGAAATAATTTTCTAAATCAATGGCAGGATCAATAACCAAATTCCAGTCCCCGACAATAGCTATGGATTCATTATCAACATTACAAATATTGTCAAAAAGTTTTACATAAAAATTTGGATCATCATTATTAGGTCCATACAGATTTGTAAGAAGCGAATCTGTTATTTTCAACGGTTATATCGGCAATTATAAAATTACCATTTTCATCCTCTAATGTTCTGTGTATGGTAAGATCAATGTCATTATCAAAAAGTATAGCCATCCCTCTAGAGTTAGATGTAAATGGTGCAATTATACCCCATTCATTTTTAATCCTATTTACCTCTTCTGTAGCCACATGGATGTCCTGTAAACAAATGATTGAATTTATTTTTTTTACTGTACAGATTCATGACTTCTCTCCTTTTATTTGTATCAGCAAAGCCTCTGCAGTTAGCGGAAATCAGTCAAATTTCCTTAGTTTTATCCACCGTCAAAGGCTAAAGTTGGTTTTTTTTATATTTAAATTAAAGCGATTAATAGCAACAATTTTCATGTAGCATACAAAGGGAAAAGTTGTTTGCGGATAGTCTGTCATCTCAGTTTTCAAAGAATGGGAACAGAGTTTTGCTTTAACATAACTAGTAAGTGGTAGAGAACAAAAATGTAAAAAAGGTAGTGTTGTGAAAATACTGGGCCTGTCCCTTTTTCGAAGAAAACACAAGGAGTAAAAAACAAAAATATGTACAGAAACAGAAAACATAGTTGAGGCATTGACGCTGCACTCTCATACCCAATACAGAAGCCAATGGCAACAAGCGTGCCGGCTGATAAAACCATAAACATGACCTCAGGGTCGAGGTCGAACATAATTGACAGAGAAGATTGACATTGTTAGTCTGACCGACTCACCGTTAACCCCAAGCAGATGCGTTTCCGCTAGCAAGTCACGTAAGCAGTACATAAATGCATACATATATATGGGAGGTGTAAATTTGTCAAAGACGTAATAAACTACTTATCAACTCACGTGAGGACTGTGTATTTACACACTACTCAATAGCTTCCGGGTGTTAGATCCGCAGTGAATATATGCTAAAAATAGAATAGCACGTGGTGATGTTTATAAACACTGCCGAATACTAGAGAAAGGTAGCCTGTGTAGAGGCATGGGTTATGTATAACAGTGCACTCACAAAATGGAGTTGAAGATATTAAGACTATGTTTTCGTATTCGGCATCAGATTTTAGCCACACCCACGTTCCAACCGCAAGGTCTTACTGACAAATGTTTAAGCTGAGGTATGCAGTTTTGGTCTAGCTATCTCTTTTGATACGTTAAGCTGAAGTTAGTCGACTGTACTCATTTATTACCATGTCAAAACACTATGATGTCATCAACCTATGCCGCATCAGAAAGCCACCTGGTTGTTTGGATATGGCATATTGTATCAAAAGTACTTCACACTTTACAAGGACATTTTGATTCGATACACAACAACATCAGGCACGTTTGCGTGTGTCTACGGATATGTTAGAGAGGATGACTGCCTACGTCACTTCCGGAAATCACGTGCTTGTCACATCAACACGCCGCTGGATAGATATTTGGACATCGAAGACCCAGAGCTTCCAACCCTGAAAGAAAAAATGCTTGAGAAGCCGGGGTCCAGGGGTCCAGGGGAGACCGGGTGGGGGGTCAGGAAGCCCTCCTGAAGCTGAAGAAAAGTAGTGTTTTTGACACCTTAAAAGTGCTGTAAAAATCAGTAAAAGGTTTTGGTAGTGATAAATGTATGTTAATTTTTTTTCAAAGCGTGAGATTATCAATGTCGGCCGTGACAGCGTGACAAATATTTAAAAACCGTGGCACGTCTGAAGACCTATCTACAACCACTAACCGACCGAACAAAGCCTTCGTCTCTACGACCGGAACAGGTCTGAAGTGAGCTCGGACAGTGCCACAATATCCAGGGAACCACTCCATATGTGGACCCTTCCAGTTAACAGATATGGTTAGAATTGTTCCCATGCCCCACTTGGTACACATACCAAAGGAATGGAGGACACGTAATCAAAGAACCATGCCCGGTACAAGGATTCCATCATTCATGGGGTTTTGCAGGATGCTTGAAGAGTACTTCTGATCAGTAGCCTCCTACACGGACATGGCCTACACAAACATCGCAAACTCAGGACAGTAAAACTGACTTATCCAAACCTCGTATATGTCCCACTCAATCTATCATACAAAGTACTTTGTATTTTCTTATACTCTATAATCAATATACTGTCATATATAGTGGTACCTGCTTCTCGTATAATTTTTGCTCCCCTTCCCAAAACAGGTAATGGTGTTCTGACGCTGGGACCGCTGAATACTTATTGTAACAAACACAAACGATGTTGAACCAATAAGACAGCACTTTATTCTCATAGTGAACAAAAACAATGTACAAAATTGTTACACATGTTCTATACAACTGAGCCAATACAGCTCATTAGTAAATGATCAGTACTGGTATATCTTCACATCAGTAGGCATCTGTTCCTTGTAACAAATGTCATCGAATATTGAATCAGTCGTGCGTGTGGCTTCAATACACCCCAAACCACGTCGACCCAATGATGACGCAACAGGACGCATGACGTTACACCTGGTCCGTTGCCATTCCTGAAGGGAACATTGTTCCAGTTGCTCAGCGTTGACAGGTGCAGTTGATGGTTTTCTGATTTGTCGATCCAGAGTCCCATTAGAATTCTATCGGATTCATGTGGGTAGAACATGCTGGTCACGGCAACATAACAATAGCGTTATGCAGAAAGTCGTCTGTTAGCCTTGTTGTATGAGACTTTGCGTTATCATGTTGGTAGACAATGCTACATGATTGTTGCTGGTTAACATTTAAGGTAACACAACTCTCACTAAATCCTCGAGCATTCCATCTTGTTTTAGATCGCGCAGAGCTCACTCCATACCATTGTGCTATAGGCTCCAAATAGCGAGGCTTGATGAACGCAGTCAGGCACCAAGCGTTTACCTACTCGTCTGCGAGCACAAATCCGGCTGTCGTTACCGTGAAATTAAAACCTGCTCTTGTGGGTGAATATCACACGTTGCCAATCACGCATCTGCCTCTTGCCTGGCTCTTGTCAAATGACTACTTCGGTTTAGAAGAGTCACACTAAAACTGACGAATTCCGCATTGGGATCGACGTGCTTGAATGCATGCTCTCATAGTCGCCGGATCTCTGTATGTCAATTTATGCGGTGTCCATGTGCCTTCACTTACTTGTACGTCGCTGTTACAAAACGCCATCTCGATTGAATTCTCCGGCCGTGGTAATCAATTCGTAACTGTATCACCTGGTTCCCCTTATGCTGGTCTTTAAACATTCATACCATCTGGTCCCCCTAAATTCCGGTCTTTAAATTTAAATATGTCGACCATCTGGTCCCCCTAATGCTGGGTATATAGAGGATACTAAACGACCTTCCGTGTGAGGACTCTCAGCTTTCAAGTCAAGCAAGGTCTAGTAAAATCGCGACATCAACATTAGCATTGTGACGTCACAACTTTGAACCATTTTCACGTCACACGTCAAGCGGTATTACACTAGTGAAATACTGAAGTGAAAATATGACACTGCTGTATCTTCAACGGGCGAGTAATAATACAAGAACATCTTCCATCTGGTCCACCAAGTGCTGGTTTTTAAATATGTTTACTGTTTGGACCCCCAAATGTTGGTTTTTAAATATATATACCACCTGGTACCCCTAATGTTTTTTTTAAATTATTATATATACCATCTGGTACCCATAGGCCCCTTTTTAAAATGTGTGTATAAATATATATACTGTACTGGTCTCTCTAATGGGTGATTTTAAACATATGTACCATTTGGTCTCCCTAATGCTGGTTTTACATACGGTCTTCCCAATGCTGGTTCCCGATATATATTCCGGTCTCCCTAATGCTGGTTCTGTATGTATGAGAATTAAGGAGACCGAAAAACACGTGTATGCTTTATTTTATGAATATTTTTGGCATCATCCTTTTTGTTGAGATGATTTGGAGTGACAATAAATCATTAAAGTCGGTAAACGTTTTGTAACAGAATATACACGTGGTCTCCCTAATGCTATTTTTAGTTATACTACTATATATCATTTGGTGCCCCTAATACCTGCTTTTACATGTGTGTATAGATACGATTTGGTGCCCCTAACGCTTTTATATTAAACATATAAAATCTGGTCTAACTAATGCTGGTTTTACATACGGTCCCCCTAATGCTTCTTTCAGATGTGTATATATGTAATAAATAAACAAATTTCATAAAATGAAAGAATTATATACATATATATATATATTTTTTAAGTACAGCTATATAAATCTATAAATCCACCTCGTCAAACGTTTTGATTCCATGAACAATCATTGACTTTCGTTTGTTGAAAAATCATCAGTGTACAACATCATTACAAATGCAAAAGTGAGCACAGCTCACATAACCTCACCTCCCACTTTGGAACATGGAAATGACTGATAATGATATATGTGATCAGCAGCTCACAAGATTTTCTCGACTTTATTAAATTTTAAATACATGTTAGATAGTTTTGCCATGAACCCCTTTAGGCATGTATGAAACAACTATCCAGAATCAATCAGGGCAGTGGGGTAGCCTCGTGGTTAAAGCGTTCGCTCGTCACGCCGAAGACCCGGGTTCGATTCCCCACATGGGTACAATGTGTAAAGCCCATTTTCTGGTGTCCCCCGAAGTGATATTGCTGGAACATTGCTAAAAGTGGCGTAAAACTAAACTCACTCACTAGAATCAATCAGAACTTTATTTGTACTTACTACATGAACAAAACGACCCATGCAGATACAGAAAATATATCACATGTTGATAAGATGAAGGAAACTACTAATCTAGATACAGAGAATCTACCACATATTGGTACACTTGGCGTGAAGAAAGACCATGACAAGTTAACATCACTTGGAATAATTACATTTTGCAAATTAATTGCACATGGCATATCTGTGGGTCATTATTTACTTGTGTATTGAGTTTGGTGAACCTAGCATGTATAGTTTTGGTGATACGCTGTGGCCGGGTAACCATCACACATACTTTGCACCAATTCATGTTTCTGTGGAAACAACAAAAGAAAATCTTAAAAATTGAAATAGCAAAAGGCACATCAATGGGTTATGGTTAAGAGTTTGTGAAGTTTAGTGAACCAGCATGTAAAGTTTAAGAGATATTCTCTAGACAAAGTTTCAGGACAGAAGGATGGAATGATGGGCAGGACGGAATGAACACTATGGACCCTGCTAATTCCTAGTGGGGGTATAATAAGTGGTCTGAATAAAACTTAACATGGAATGTGTAGAGGGAGATGTTCTCTGGATAATTTAGACCAATTAGTTTATGCTATATACCCCTGATGTACCCACACATTAAGTTTATATGCATTTACCATGCAATGTTATTCAACTGTTAGAATTGCGAGTTGTGCATATATTTTTTCCTTAAGAAAATGATGACCCACCGTAAGGTCAGAAAATCAATAAACTGAGCCCATGTGTACTATCCAACCTCTCTAGAAGATAGCATGTAAAGGTCCGTCACAGAAGTATATGGCAACCAGACAATAATGTACACATCAATTAATATACTGTATTTTAGAAGCTTAACAAGTATCAAAAGCTGTTGTCAATTTTTCAAATGTGTATAGGATGCATATACACAGGCTTTCCATGGGGAGGCATCTGTTGTTATTATTAATAAAATCACCAAAGACTGAGTTGCTGTGCCGGAGGTATACAAATTTACATTGTCAGCACTTGACTTCACAAACTCAAATGATGATCTGATTTGCCAACACACTAGACTGAAAGAATGGATTTTTAAGTGATTCTGTAAAAGTATATTTTCTTTCATCTTCAAAATTCTTCTTACCAAGATTTTGTATGAAAGATGTTTGAAATTCGTCTTATTTTCTCACTTATATTTGCTATGTTATCAAATAATTTCATTGTGCTGACAACTGAAAATTGTATACTTCCGGCATAGCAACTCAAGTCTTCAGTGATTGCTATTTTATCAAACAATTCGATTGTGCTGACAACTGAAAATTGTATACTTCCGGCAACTCAGTCTTCAGTGATTCAATGAAAACCAACAAATGCACCTCCACAGAAGCCTGTGCACATGCCTCCTACACACATCGGTATCATGGACAAAGGGAAGAAATAGTCACGGAAGGGCAGGGTCTACAGTACAGCTTCAACTTTGCTCAGCTGCTTTATTTCCCGGCAACGGAAGGCCGAAATGTTGTTCCTGAGGACCGCCGTCATTGAGATGCATACAATTCACGTATACATTTTCAATTTAACAAATTTAAAGTTGGCTATATGAGATGTTTCAGGTTTTACACTGACCATAGAACATTGATTCCAAATGTTTATCTTTAGAATACTTCAATCACCATGCAATTCAAAACAACTTAAGGAAGTAACAAATACACATTTGATTCCTGATTCTCAATTACCATCAAAATTAGCTAAGATACATAGCGTTCACTACAGGAACGCTATGCCGCACTTCCACAGGCCCCAATGGTGGAAATCCTTTGTCGCACTTTTGCGCACTCGTTACGACTATTGCGCACGAAAGACTTATGTGGATAGCTTCTTTGAACTTATACCTACATGTGCGTCCTAGTTTCGTTATCAAAAAATCAATGTTTGCAAGCCATCAAACATCTCAGTCGATCACTCGCATGTGAGTGGCGTCATTGTGAATCACGTGATGCGTTCCCACCCGAAAATAGTAACACGTGTTCTACACCTCGTTGTTTGTTACAACAAATTTTCATACAATCTTAAAAAATTGAAAGGATTTTGTGGAGACTTTCGTTTCCAATTAACACTGACTGATCCTGCTCTTTCTCACTTAGTAAAATCGTTTCCAAAACAACCAAGAAAAATAAAAAGGCAAAAAATCTGCAAATAGCAAAAGGCACCACTTTAGACTGATCCTTATTTATTCCAATTTATGCTGAAAAGTAACAACCGTTTGAGAGCTATGTGCATGTACAATTTCATATACTCATCATTGTTAAAGTTCTCAATATAAGTCTGTAAAATTTGCACCTTGAAAAGCATACTTTTCTGAACTAAAACTTTTTTTAAAACCATAAATGGAAATTAGAGATAATTATTTCGATAACTCAATAATTATATAGTTCCTTCGTTCAATGTGTCTTATTAGTAAACTATGTTTTGTAGCCAAACTTTTAGGAGTAGTACAGAAACACCTATGCACTGTCAAGGTGGCAGCAATGATCCAATGTAATGAATATTGAAGAAAGCATTGTAAGCTCCAGAGCAATTACTTTCAAAACAGTTGTTGAAAGGGTTGGGTGGTCAGTCAATCTTGATTGGGAAAGAAAGTCTCCACATAATCCTTTTTATTACCTAAAAATGTATAAAAATTTGTTACAAACAAGCACCGAGGTCTGGAACAGGTGTGTTACTGTTTTAGGGAGGGAATCCCTTCGAGTCACGTAATTTAAAAATGGCGCCGCTCATGCGATCGATCGACTGAGATGTTTGATGGCTTGCAAATATTTATTTTTGAATATAATGATAACGAAACTAGGGCGCATATGTAGGTATAAGTATAAAGAAGCCAAGTTTTTTTTAAAAGTTTTTCGCGAAAGTGCGACAAAGGATTGCCACCATTGCGGCCTAAGGAGGTGCGGCATAGCGTTCATGTAGTAAATGCTTTGTACCTTATCTTCCTCAAAATTTGTTTCTTCGTCGGTCATCTCCTCCAGGACCCTCTCTTTAGATCTTTTCAAGGTCTCAGCATTCTCCTGACGAGCTTTCAGGAGGGCGGCCTTCTTACGTGCAACTCGCACACTTTCTTGAACTGAAAATTATTTATTGATCAGTAAATCACATTAAATGCATTTTGGTCATCTGAAATAGAAATAATTTTATGTCAAATACAATCCATTAACTCTACATTCTATTTACTGATTTGTAGTCACAATTATGTGAATAATGAACTTTTCTAGAAAATAGATAACAATAGTACTGTGTAAGATAACCTTTTCAATTTAAAAAGCAGAACTTAAAAAAATGTGAACAATATTTACAGTATACCTAAACAACTGAAGTTGATATTGTTTATATATTGTTTTCTCGGCTCCATGAACATGTTGCTGACTTCGTTTCCGGAGCACAGCTCTAAAACCATTTCACATCTTTCAAAAGATCATGGCAGATATACGAGACAGATCTTGAAATGGGGACTTTTTTCTGATTACAGATATATGGCATTTATATTTTTCATGAATTCCATGGAAATAATTCAGACATGGTCTAAAAGAACAATAAGTACAGGTTTTTGTGCCTTTTGCTATTTACAGAATTTTAGCATTTTCATTTTTTTGTAATTTTCCATGGAACATTTTGGTGTTAGTCTAGTGGTGGGGCAGGCTTCGTTTCTGAAGCATAACTCAGAAACCGTTCAATATTTTTTCTGCTAAACTTGGTAGATATATGCGACAGACCCCAAAGTGGTGCCTTTTGCTATTTACCGGCTTTTGTGATTTATTATTTTTTCGGATTCCATGGAAAATGTTTCAGACTTAGTCTCAAAATGGAGGAATGGGCTTCTTTTCCGGAGCAGAACTCAAAAACCATTCAATATTTTCTGCAAAACTTAGTAGATATGCGTGGCAGGCCCTAAAAGTGGTATTTACAGGATTTTGTGATTTATTATTTTCTTGGTTTCCATGGAAACATTTCGGACTTAGCCTAAAAATGGAGGTATGGGCTTCGTTTCCGGAGCAGAACTAAAAAACATCCAATGTATTTCAGCAAAACTGGTAAATATATCAATCGGAACCTAAAGTGGTGCCTTTTACAATTTCCAGGTTTCAGTGATTTATCATTTTCTCAGTTCCCATGGAAACGTATTTGAAATGTGAGAGGTGTGTTTCGTTTCCGGAGCAGAACTCAAAAACATCTTAACATCTGTCAGTAAAACTTGGTAGTTAGTGGCAGACCCCAAAGTGGTACCTTTCCGTATGTCCTTTTTCTTGTGATGTATTATTTTCTCGGTTCCGTGAACATGTTGCTGACATGTTGCATCGTTTCTGGAGCACAGCTCGAAAACCATTTCATATCTTTCAACGAGACACATCATGAAATGGGGACTTTTTCGGATTTACAGATATATGACATTTACATTTTTCATGTATTCCATGGAAACGATTCAGACTTGGTCTAAAAACACAATAAGTAACTGTCCGATGATTTGTCCTTTTAAATATGTGGGGGATGGGGGGATATGTTATCTTCTGACGACTCTTGTTTGATATGATAAGATGCGTTACTGTCGATTATATGCATTGAATCTTTGGACAGAGAGTCCAAACAAACATGAAAAATTTTACATGAACAAACTTCTCATGAATACTTAATGAAAGATTACAAAGACTTTCTCCACCAAATCTAATCACAAGAATGCCTACGTGCATTGAAGATTTGAAGAATTGGAAGGCTTCAGAGTTCAGGTCCTTTCTTTTGTTTTATTCTGTTTGCTGCATTATCAGATTTTACCAGATGAATATCTAACACACTATCTCCGTTTGGTTGAAGCTATATTTATTCTTTTACAAAGGTCAATTACACACAAACAGCTTCAAGAGCTAAGGTGCTTATTGCCAAGTTTTGTGCATCTGTTGATTTCTTATATTCAGAGAGAAATATGACATCCAATATGCATGCACTCCTCCACTTACCTGAGAGAGTTGAAGATCTTGGACCTTGATGGTGTCACTCTTGCTTTTTCTATGAAGGTTTAAGTGGGGACTTGCGATCATTGTTTTTTTCATGGTACACAGTAAGTACAATTTCAATTTTCCGTGGCAGTAGTAATACATAAACAGCTACCTCAATTATGTGCCCTTATCCCAAAATTCTCTTAAGCTGAATATATCTATCTCTCCTTAAAGGAATAGCATCACAGAAAAAAAAACGTCACTTTGATAAAGGATAACATGTTAACTGTAAACCCAATTAAACCTTGTAACTTGTCTGTTGAAATACAACATTTGGTTGATTAATTTGTTAATGCCCCAATAACAAGGTCAGCACAGTTTTACCGCTACTGATGCAATGGTATTATGTTTCATTAAGAAATGTACAAAAATGTTACGAGGAGGAAAATGTCCTCAATTCAGTACATTGGAATGGATCAGAAACGTTACCTTGGTCAGATTCAATATTACCTAGTGTTATTCACTGAGAAGTTCAGTGTATTGTAACTTAATCAAAAGATTTATCAAAGAACTTAAGTGTCATTTACATGTACCAGCTCATTTTTGTTGAAGTGGAAACTGGAACCTTGTTTGATCTCATACCTGTTGAGAATATAAAGAATGTGTGTGTGTTCATTTTTCAGGGTAGTGTGAAAATTGTAGCTCTAATGCAAAATGTAAGAAACAAAGATTACATGTTGTTTCTATACTGTGATAGAAGTTATGGTGCTTTTTAAAACATGCATATGCATGTTTAAGAAACAACTTTACTTTGTTCATTATAATATTGTAAGACGTGTTTATGCATTCTTTTACACTCTTTGATGCCTTTTGCTCTTCTGTAATTTTATGTGAATATGTAATTGAATCCATTACATTACTGTAAACATTATACCTCACATTCCCTCAAGATTTCTCAGATCTATTTTGGAAGTACATGAATATAGATGTTTCTCTATTTCTTCCCTCATTATGTTCAAAATAAAAAAAAAAGCACGGACAAAAACTTTGGAGTCATTCATCATTTTAGGTAGTTTTCCTGTACAAGTTAGTCTTGTTTCTCAATTATGTACATAATTAATTGAAATAAGTAGGTTTGTTTAACCTTTATTAGTTTTAAAAAAATATTACAATAAACTATTAAAATGATTATTGATAATGAACGCAATCTTAACACAGAACATATCTTGTTTTTGTATGAGCTGTTTAGTTAGACTCCAATCTCTTCCAAGTCTAGAAAGTACCAATATAGCACCCTCTTATTTGTTAGACTCCAATCTCTCTAAAGTCTAGAAAGTACCAATATAGCACCCTCTTATTTGTTACAGAAAAATTATTTTTTTTGCAAGTCCAAGTACCCAAGACAATGTTTGTGGCTAAAACGTACCATTTGGAGTGCCCCTATGTTTCCATGTTTTAACCAGTGTTATAAGCACACTTCGAAGTCCCCATGGTATTTGTTTCTAATGAGCACCATTTGGATCACCCCTGTCTTTTAACCAAAGTTTAAGAAGCGACCCTGGAAGCCCCAATGCTATTTGCTAAATTTTAGTGGGTACCATTTGAAGAGCCCTCAACTTTTAACTTAAGTTTAGGAAGCGCCCCAGGAAGCCCCCATACATCGTAGTGGGGCGCCTCGAGTGTGTAAGGGTTATCATCACTTCTTAAAGGGGCACTGATGCGGAGGGATTTCTGTGGACTTTTGGTTTCTTTTGTTATCGTTTTTCTCCCGTGAGTACCTGGATGATATCCCAGAATTCTTGACTGGTTCGTGATCTCTGCTGCGCCTCCCATATGCGCAATTGTTAGTTTATGTGTAGACTGGTCAACAAAGATGAAGTCATTTTACTTCGTTATTATGAAAACAAATCAAACACCCTGAAGTTAACCCATCTGCCAATGACATAAAAAAAAATGTTAGGACTAAAAAAAGAACGAAGTTAATGTAGCCCAGTGGATAAGTGATCAAATTGTGCACTTTGTGTTACAAGCATGAAATTTGGCATGATTGTAGCTTATACCCGTCTTATGAAATAAACATCGAGAAGCGTCACAGAGTTTTATATATTATCCATGAATTGAGGGGAAAAGTGAAAAAAAGTATATTATTTCTACTATTTTTGTCATAACTATTTAAAAAAATTTCTACTGCTCATAAATCATATATCTAATTATAGGATATTCATAGCTGATCATTTGTCATCCATAAATGTGTCTGTATCTTTAATGGTTTGGTCTGTGGAATCCAATTTATATTAAAACTACTTGAAAATGGGACCTTTGACAGCCATTTTTTTCACAATGGTCGCCATATAGACTACATCAGTGAATACGCATTTGATAAATATATGATGGAACCTTTTTTCATCATTTCCTAAAATATTCAAAATGGCATTTTTCATTTGAGAGTTGTGGAAAGGTGCTTTTTTCGAGAAAAAAAATCAATTAAACATATACAAACATAAAAACACGATGAATCAAGATGTTTGCAAGGACAGCTGAAAGCTATCTGAGGGAATATATCAAGTTTACTTACATGTAAAGTATGAATTTGGTAGACTTTGGATCAACTTTAAAATCACATTGAAATCAATACAAAAATGTTTAATTGCAACATGAGTGCTAAAATGCAGTGGCAGGTTACTTGACTGCACTTGTATCTAGTTTTACTCATAACATCAGTTACAATCTCCTCCACATTTGCACAGTGCAGTGCACTTGAGAGCTGCCTTTGAGCATCTGCATCGGTTTCAACATTTTTTGCACATGAATTTCAGCAACTCCTGGCAGCTCGTCGATGCCTCCGGGAGAGTTGTCCAGAGGTCCAAGTTGGCCCATAGGGAGTTGTTGCCAGCCCCAGTCCAAAGGGCTCGGTAAATCCCGTGATTTCTTCAGGGCTTGCCCCAAACATAACTCCCTGATGTACAGCTCTCTTTATGTGTTGTATTAAAGCTGATTTTGTAGGGGCTATATTCTAAAGTGTTCTTCCCTTCATGGCAAACAAGTGCTTTCCTGCCTCATTCACTTTCATGAGGTTGCTTGCTCTGTCATACAGCAGCACAACAAATCTTTCAAGCTGATTAATATGTGCAATACTCATATCAGTTGGTGGACAAGCGAGGGAAAGGAAGGTGGCTGTAATTTCAGGAAAGGTGTTCCATACATTCCATGAAGTTTTCCTTCCAATTCCACCAAAGGATGACACACTGTCACAGCCTGTGAAGTATTGGAAGGGATCTACTTTTTATCAGGACCCATATACGAGTTCATGAACTGCAATGTAGCAAAAGTGTTTTCCGGTACCAACCCCACCCACACTTAGTCAAGATCAAGAGCGCTTGCTGTAGCAATGGCTAACATAACTACATCAGTGTCAACAGTACGGATGTAAAACCGCTTGCATCACACAAGTGAAGCAGCAATCTTGTATCTGCCTCTTCATGGTAACAAGGTACCAATTCCAAGAGGTCTCCTGGTTGATTGGACACCACATTTTCGCAAATAGTGCTGATGATTTGTTTGTCTGTTTCAAATAAAGCTGTTTTCTGTGCAAGGAAAGCAAATAATTCATTCTTGTTGTCATCACACCCCAGAAATAGCTTGTTCATGAAATGTATCCATTAAAGGGCTCTCCAAGGCTTAATAAATATATTTTACGAGTTTTAATTTCTTTTCAACATTTCAAAACACGTATCATATACTCTGTTAACTGTTTGTTTTAACTTTACTGTCAGAAGGTGTGTTGGCTGTAGATTCAGTTTAACAATTTCATTTATTGTTTGAAGTACTTCCCACTACTGGAAAATTCCAAATTCGAAAGTATGGCATCTTGTTTGAAAGCTAAAAGAACTTTAAACATAATGTAATGCAGAATAGAACTATAATTTTCTCAGGTTAAGTTTTACTTTTTAAATGTTTTATTGCAAAGAGATGATCAACAGAGATCCTGTACTGGATTCTAAATTGAACTAGCTGGAAGAGAATAGTATCACGCTGAAAATATCAAGAAGGATCTTGGACAAGTTATTTTGGGGTCATAACATTGTGAAGACCTAAAAAGCGCATTTGCAATTAAATAGTTGGCTTGAATATATATTTCAAAATTATGTATATGTCTTCTGGTATTTGTTAGGACTTTTGGTGACATTGGCAAATTTGATAATTTTTTGTGATATATCTTACTTTTGTTTTCCTTCAATGTTGACATTTACATATAAATCAAAATGTCTCACCTTGCTTGACAAGTCTTTTTCTTGACGAGAAATCTTCATAATAGCCGTAATATTTACATTGTGCATGTAAATCAATGTCTAGAGGTCAAGCTAGATGAAAGGTGACTCCATTGTGTGCATGTAAATCAATGTCTAGAGGTCAAGCTAGATGAAAGGTGACTCCATTGAAAAAGGGGAAATCACTCTAGATTTCCTTGTTGTACTGCTGGTGGTACAAGTCTTTGTTATCAGGGTCAGGGAACGAGGCCTCAGGTGTAGAAAAACCATACAACATTATTATGATGTAAACGTTTATGTAGGCAACATCCATTATTTTCAAAAGGGGTTTTAAAAATACTTAAGGAAAGTTTAAAAAGAATAAAATAAACCATTTTTCCCATCTCCTTGAAAAGCGACTCCCCAGGTAATATAAATATGGTTCTTGAGTCCTCACCGTTAAAGACAGAAACACATTTATTGATGAAAAATGATCAGCTATGAATATTCTGCAATTTGATGTATGATTTTTGAGAATTGGAGAATTGTTTTAAAATGTTATGACGAAAATAGTAGAAAAAAATCCTCCCCTAAAGCAAGGGAAATATAAAAAATCTGTGAGGCCTCTCGATCTTTATTTCACAAGAAGGGTTTAAGCTACAGTGATACGAAATCTAATGCTTGTAACACAAAGTGCATAATTCACTGAAAAAGCTGCACTTGTCCGCTGGGCTAGTGTAGGTTTTTATATTTTGTCGTTTAAACCTAATTAGTTCCTTGTCACATTTGAATGTGTTTTGAAAGTTAACAAAAATAACCCCACACGGTCTGATTATGCTTACAGTGAATTTGCAACATGGTGTCAATATCTAAACATTGTATAGATTGCCAGCGTGATTCATATTTCACACACACCCTATTCGCGACCAGATTCACTGAATGCCACAAGAAATAAATTAAATCAAAATGCAAATATTACATTTAAGACAAACGAAAGTTGTAGCAACAATGTCAGGCGTTTACCCCGTTCAAGAATGTATCCATCAATATCCACAGAAAAAAAAAGATATTCCATTCATCTGCAGCTGGTAAATACTCCTGCTCTATGTCTTGTGTCTTTCAACAGTCTAATATGCGAAAAAGTGACACATCGTTTGAGAAACTTTCACACTGGTGTACATGTATACATAATCTCACTGGTCACCCAGGACAGCACACTTGGCAACTAACTGTATGATGTCTGCCATTTGTTAGCCAATAATGAGCAACAATCAATCGATCAAGGCAGTGGCGGTTAATTCTTTGTAGGTAAGTTGTTGTTTTTACACTCGTACATTACGACAGGGTGTATTCAATAAACACTGCCTTTTTTCACAAATCCGCTGTGGAAGTAAATAATCAATCAGTGTGTTATCGGTTAACCCTTTGATCGATGTATGTTCAGCTGATAAACCCTCTTGCATCACTTACATGCACATATTACATAACATGCACTACATTTGCCACTCCAGACACGAGAAACGCCAAATGGGAACCTGTGCCGAGTAATTGTAATGGGGTTGCCACTATTTATACCCCTTATAAATTTATTAACTGAACATCAAGTGAATGAATACAAAAACGTGTAGGTTCATACCATCAAACGCGAATTACAAGCAAGGAAGATGTAATCTCTGTGTCGCATGCAGCCTGAAAACACTTTTGGGCCGAAACTGTTTTGAGGATAACAAGGGAACCTCGTTGGTACATAAGAAATGCACACAGGTATTTGCTGTGTAAGTAGGTAAATGGGCATATCAGCTTTTTAACGTAGAAAGTTACAGATTTCTCTTCCAATGGCAAAGTTGTTGTTATTCGTTTACGAATTCAGATAAACCAGGGTCGTAGCTACCAAAATTTACGAATGATGTTTGATATGACAGCTGGGCCAATCCTGAAAACTATCTAAATATAAAGCTTTGCAACCTTTCGGACTTATATGAAACAAATCGCTTGCTACGTGTAGACATAATATTTTCACATGGCATGATTAAGTTTCGCGGTAAAAAGCACAGCAATAGGATCAATCACTATACCATCCAGGCATCAAAAAAGTACTGCTGGGATATTTTGTTTTAATCAGATAAGGAATAACATCGATATTTTTAAATAGCAGCATGTGATGGGCATCCAGCCTCCTCACTCTTTAGTGTGAAGAAATTCAGCTAATGTGGACAGGAACCCATTCCCTTTGTCCGTCATGGTTGAGGGAGCGGGTGCTGACCAATTTGCTGCTTGATTTCGTAATTAGACCATTGGTGAGAAACATTACTTGAGACTCTCTGTCTTGTAAGCTGGAAAATATAAGCTCTGATGAGGAAAATCTCCAGGAAGATAGAGCAAGTTCAGTGATCGAACTTATTGATGAACTGAGTGTTTTTTTCAATGCCGATGATGAAGTGGGACGGAAGATAAACAAGGCTCTGGGTAAATCAGTTAATGATGCTCTTTGAGAGTCTGTGAACCAGCCTTTCCTCAAAGCAGTCGTAGACAAGTACATGAAACCACGGAACTGCAAGAATCTCACCATTCCTTGAGTTACAGTCAGGTGTGGAGTGAGGTTAAATCCCCTGTGAGATCCAAGGATCTTAAGTTGCGAAAGATTCAGGCGATTATCTCAAGTGCTCTCCGTCCGATTTTGTCTCTGACTGACGAGATACTGACAGCAGCGAAACAAAAAGACTCAGCATCTATATATTTTGAAATCCATCATATAATAATAATATTATTATAATATGTATTATATAAAATATTAAAGAAAATATCAATATGAAACGTCGTCTTTGCAATGAATTCACAGAGACTGTCCAACACCTTGTCAGTGGATGCCCTTCCTTGGCACAAACAGCATATCTTAAGTGACATGATGGCATGGCTCGCTGTTTTACTATCGTCTCTGCCATGCTTTGACCCCGAGGTCCATCCATGGTACGACCCTGAACATGTCCAGGGCGTCCTGGAAAATGATGCTTTTAAACTTCTCTGGAATAGGCCACTATACAGCCTCAGACGAAATCCAGCCAACAAACCTGATCTTGTCCTTTATGATAAAACTAATGAAATTATTTATATCATTGAACTTTTTGTCCCTTTTGACAGCAACGCGGTTGGCAAGATTTAGGAAAAGCATGATAAATATGCGGACCTCGCCTTTGAAATGTCTCGCTTGCATCCCAAATACACTGTCGTCAGGCTCCCCATTGTTCTCGGTGCCCTTCTGACAATCTGGGTAATGCAGAAGGCTGCAGTGTTGGGGAGCCTCCATATTATCCGGAAAGTTCTTGGTGGGTTCAACTAGGCAGTATTTCCTAGGAGACGTCCCATTCGCTGTCTTGGCTGCGTGTAGAGGGGGCGAGGTCCCTGAGCTGATGATGAGCTTGACCAGCCTGACTGTGCCAGGATCACCCAAACCCTCTGTGCTGCATTTCTATCTTAATCTGTGAAAAATAGCAATGAGGGTATTTATACTGCGCAATGCTCCATGCCACTTAGGGGCATGCTCAAAGCGCACTCAAACAGTTACAAATAACATATGAAAAGACACATGAGAAAAAGGGTCGTAAATACAATCTTCGAGAAATTTATGGTTTGTATCGGCTGAAAAGGTGTGTTTTGAGGTTACGCTTGAAAGCTTGAAGAGATGGAGCTGCACGTAGTTTGGCTGGAAGAGAGTTCCATAGTGCAGTTGCAACAGAAGCGAAAGAGCGAGCACCAAATGTTATCGAAAAGTAGGGGCAGCAACTGTAAATGAACATAATGAATTCCAGTGCACCATGTTGACACTGCTCTGTTTAGACAAGTTTTCAGCCATATCTTAATTTACATATGGGCAATGAAAGTGGAACCTCCCTTCATCGGGTCCTATCGTTTTTATAATGCACTTACGCATCTGGACCCACTTGCAGAAAATGATGTTAGAGCTACAATTATTGTAAATCGCCATCCACTTGCACAAAGTGATTGTAGACTAAGATCATTGTAAGTTACAATCAAAACTTACAATTGGTCGGAACCGATTGTAAGGAGATAAGATGTCAGTAGCAAAATAGCGTTAAAATTAATGTCAGTTTCACGCAAATAATTAGCTTTACGTTTGGGGATTGCTTTTATATTGCATAAAACTGTATGATTCGCCTCGACACTTCAACAAGATTTTTACGCAAGATGGGAGTGGTTTCCCTTTGCATATTATGCCGTTGCCGTAAAATCTGCAATGCCCAAATACAATGCATGTTCTGTTGTGACAGAACAGATCTGCACATGTTTCTTTTCAGTTAATGATTTTGTCTTAGTTTATCATTGAAATTATCTACAGTTAGATAACGTACAAAATTATAGTTTTTTTTCTACTTGTAAAGATTGAATCTGACGAGAGACAAAATTTAATCTATGCATTTTAAATATAATTACGAGTATTCTTCAAATGGGAAAAAAATACTTGCTGGGGTATGTGAAATTTGCATAAAACTGATTTTTAACGAAACTAAAAAACTTTATCAACAAAATAGCATAAAGTAGAAAAATTAAAGAATAACCCCTGAGGTACGAGTGATTATACATGTTACCCTCCACGTTATCGAATCCGTCAACGTTATCATTTCCTTCAAAGATTTGTGGTTTGTTTTTGTTGTTTTTTTTTGTTGTTTTTTGTTTTGTTTTCATTGAAGATCTGCAAGGTCTGATTAAGAAAGGAATGTCATTTAGGTGCAGTAACAAGTTCCATGTTCTATTTGCGCTACATGCTATGCGCACTTGAAGACAGGAGTCGAGTTTTAACAATTTCGGTCTTAGTTAAGATTGCGATCTTAAATCAACTGTGTTAAAATCGTCTTTGTGCAAGTGGATCAGAGCAATTGTAAGGTGTTTATAAAGGGGCCTAAGATTGATTGTAACTAAGATTCCTCTGTGCAATTGGTCCCTGCTTCTTGTTCACCCTTGTTGCCAGATGAAACAGACACATGTGCAGCAACTGTCAGTGAACTCCAGTTAACCATGCAGCCGATGTCGATAAGGTGTATTTTGGGTTATTTTGTCAGCCAGGTATAACATTTTGCATGGGCAGTGAGAGGGGCTCTCTCTTGTGTGTGTTGTATCCCTGTTCATATTGCAGTTAGACTTCTGGTTTTTATACCACATGTTGCCACGTGATATAGACACATGTGCAGCAACTGTCAGTGGTGGGAATGAACTCTGGTGCACCATGCAACCGATGTGGATAAGGTGTATTTTGGGGTATTTTGTCAGCCAGGTATAACATTTTGCATGGACAGTGAGAGGGGCTCTCTCTTGTGTGTGTTGTATCGTTGTTCAAATTGCAGTTAGACATCTGGTTTTTATACCACATGTTGCGAGATGATACAGACACATGTGCAGCAACTGACAGTGGTGTCAGTGAACTCCAGTGCACCATGCAACCGATGTGGATAAGGTGTATTTGGGGGTATTTTGTCAGCCAGGTATCACATTTTGCATGGACAGTGAGAAGGGCCCTCTCTTGTGTGTGTTGTATCGTTGTTCATATTGCAGTTAGACATCTGGTTTCTATACCACATGTTGCCAGATGATATAGCCGCATGTGCAGCAATTGTCAGTGGTGTGAGTGAACTCTGTGCACCATGCAACCGATATGGATAGAGCTCATTTTACTTATGTTATCAGTCATTTGTAACGTTTCTCCGTCTTTTTTGGTTTATAATTGGTATTCATAATGCAATTACAGCTTTGTGTTTTGTACCACATGTCAGATGGTACAGGCACATGTACCAGTTGTCAATGCTCTGAGACAAGTCCAATGCACCATACAACCGATGTGGATTGTGTTCTTTGATGGGTAATTTGTCAAGGAGAGGGTACACATGTGCCCATACAATCTGAAAACATGTGGTACAATAACCAGATTTCTAACTGCACTGTGAACAAATAAAACACCAACAAACGGGGAGCACTTCTCAATGTCCATGCGAAAAGTTATTAGTGGCAAAGAAAATACCCCAAAATATCCCCATCAGCTGCTTGGTGCACTGGACTTCACTCAGATCATTGACAGTTGGTGCACATGTGGCCGTACCATCCGACAACATGTTGTACTAAAACCAGAGGTCTAACTGTATGATGAACAGCGAAAAGACATCCACTCACTACAACCGTAGCTCACTCATTGTGGCTGTTGTGGACGTCACAGCGGGGAGTCCTAGTAATGACATATGCAATCGCAATTATTGCTTGCACATAAAAAGGCAACACATACCAAAATCTCAGTTAACTGAAGAGAAGGCTAAAGAACTTTAGATATAATGCTGAGCTACGTGTAAATGTATCTCTTATTTCATCATCATTTCTTTCTTTCATCGTGTCGTTCTTTGGTTGTGATGGTAGAAAAGGCCTTCAGCAACCCATGCTTGCCATAAAAGTCGACTATGCTTGTAAGAGCATAGTGGTCAGGTGCGCTGACTAGGTTAGCATATGTCATCGCTTCCCAATTGCGTAGATTGATTCAATTCAATGTTTTATTGTTTTCAAGGCCATATGACCCATAACACACCGTTACATGTTGTATACATTAATTGCTAACATGCGTATCAAAGATATTCTCCTCTAATGTGAAAAACATTATTCAGATATTTTCCCAACATAATCAAGAGTCATCAGAAGGTAACATCCCGCCGGCCCTCACATGTTTGAAAGGACACATAATCTGAGAGTTACTCATTGTTTTTTAGTTTGAATTGAGTTATATGGAATTCATGAAAATTATAATTGTCATATATCAGTAACCAGCAAAGTCACAATTTCAAGATCTGTCTCATATATCTGCCAAGATCTGTTGAAAGATATGAAATCGTTTTTTGAGTTGTGCTCTGGGAACGAAGCCCACCCCTCCATTTTGAGACTAAGTTCGAAACGTTTCCATGGAGACCAAGAAAATAATACATCACAAAAACCTTTGAAAACCAAAAGGCACCAATTTGGGGGTCTGCCACACATATCTAGAAAGTTTTACTAACAGATATTATGAAGTTTTTCACTTCTGCTCTGGAAACGAAACACACCTCTCACTTTTCAGACTAGCTCCGAAACGTTTCCATGGAAACCAAGAGGCACCACGAGGATCTGCCACACATATCTGCCAAGTTTTACGGACAGATATTAAAAAGTTTTTGAGTTCTGATCTGGAAACAAAGCCCACCTCTCACTTTTCAGAGTTGGTCCGAAACGTTTCCATGGAAACCGAGAAAACAATACACCACAAAACTGGTAAATAGCAAAAGGCAGATATGTTGTAGTTTTTGAGTTCTGCTCCGGAATCGAAACACACCTCTCACTTTTGAGACTAAGTCCAAAACGTTTCCATGGGGACCAAGAAAATACTAAATCACCAAAACCTGAAAGTTGCAAAAGGCACCACTTTAGGTTCCGATTGATATATCTATTAAGGTTTGCAGAAGAATATTGAACGTTTTTTTTTTGAGTTCTGCTCCGGAAACAAAACACACCTGCTACTTTTGAGACAGTCCAAATCGTTTCTATGGAAACCGAGACACTAAGAAATCACAAAAACCTGTAACTAGAAAAGACACCATTGCAGCTTCTGACTGGTATATGTACCAAATTTTGCAGAAATATATTGAACGTTTTTTGAGTTCTACTCCGGAAGCGAAGCACATCCCTCCATTTTGAGACTAAGTCCGACACATTTCCATGGAAACCAAGAAAAAAAAAAAATAATAACCCTGGAAATACCAAAAGGAACCACTTTGGGGCCTGCCACACATATCTACCAAGTTTTGCAGAAAAATATTGAACGTTTTTGAGGTAGGAAGCCCGCCCCACCATTCGACTAACACCAAAATGTTCCATGGAAAAACAACAACAAAAAAATTAAAAATGCCAAAACTCTGTAAACAGCAAAAGGCACAACTATAGGTTGAGATCATTACATTTATCAAGTTTGGTCTAAAAATATTGAACGGTTCCTGAGTTATGCTCCGGAAATGATTACGGACGGACGGGATAAAAATATCTAAGTGAAAGAAACAGTTCAGTTGATTTTAGGAATAAATGTTTTACTTGTTTACCTTGCCACGTTTGAAAGACAGCTAATTCACGTATCTTTTTGAATTAATCAGAATTTCTGTGGAAAGCATTTACTTTTAAAAAGTCGAAAACTTGGAAGGCTATGAAAATTATCCAGTGTGTGTAAAATAGTTTTGTTACTTCAACACTGTACAATGTCAAAAACTAAAAACGTATATTGATACCATTAAACAATAAACGATATTTCTTGCAAGATGGAATTCATTGTGATCCCCGATTACATTGAATACTTCGCATGAATGAGAGCTGTGGGGCAAGATATACATCTTTCGCTTCTTGCTCACTCTGGAGTATTGGTTATATAAGCACTGTCACGTCACTAGATTTTATCGACTGGTATGAAAGTGTGCGGGGTAGCGATCATCACAAGGTCCGTTTCAGTGCTAAACACCCAAGCGCGAGTCACCTTTTGAACCAATCGATAAATATGTTATATTTTTTGTTCACATTGCAATCAGGGTGGTCAGAACACTTAACCTGTACAACTGGTCCGTTTCAAGTAACTCGGACCCAGAAGGGCGAGAACATAAGGCGGAATACAGGACCCAACTAGCAAACAACAACCACTAGCACCAACATGAGTCACTTGACGTACTTTCCATAGACGTACATGCTACTTCAGTGTAGCATCAATAATTGTCATGAAGTGAGTTTAGGATTGATTTTTGTAAAATTTGACAGGCAAATGTGAAATCATCTCTTCATTGCGCATATAATTTCAGTTCAATTTTATTCCGACCATTATTTAAATAATGGCACCACTTTTATCAGTTTACGCATCGTTTCACAATGCACAAACCCAATGGCCGCCATGTGAAAAGGAGTTCTCGGCACTGAAGAATTTTTGATTAACTTGTTTGCCATTCGATAAATAAGCAACGGAAAATTAAACAGAAATTATGTGATTTTAGGCAAGATGTTTCATCACAAACTTGCAAACTTCGACATGGATGTTATGAAATTTAATTCATGAAAAGTATTTATGCTAAACTAAATTACTTTGTAAGTCTATGCCCGGGAACACATGTAACGTCAAGTGGCCCAAGTCTGCTAGTTTTCTTTTAATTATCCACCCGACATAACTGTTAGGATGCTCTTTTGACCACCCTTCTCAGCCACAGTAAGACTGTTAAAGTTACCTGTTGCTGAACAAATCAACCAATATTCCGTTGCTGGATGAAATGACAAATGTAGACGCTTCTGCGAAAACAAGTCGACAATACTTGATTTTATGATTCACCTTTCGAGCCATATCTACGTCATGCCATGACAGTGAAGGATCGAGTCAAAAAATTTTGCCATTACCCACACAAATGGCGCCATGTAGATGTAACAATATTTTTAATTAGGATTTCAGGTGAATTTACATGTAGTTTATTTAAATGAGAGACATGGCAGTATAATTGTATACTTATTATTAGAAGTGCGTTGTGTACATCTGTGGAAAGATCTGAGTTAGAATTGGTCTTTGTAAACCCATGCACGTAAGAGGCAACTACAAGGAATGGCGCTGTTTTGGCACACACGTCTCATCAAATCCCAGTAGAGCAGGTTATGCTGGTGATCATTGGATTGTCTGGTCCAGACTCCATTATGTACAGACGCCGCCATATAACTAGAATATTGGTAATGGTGGTGTTAAACAACAAACAAACACACGTGCATACAATGCAACATAAAGTTAAAATTAAAGCGCTGAAATGGCTGTGTGTTCTTCAGAGTAAGCCCAATCGTTTGCACTTCTTCCCACTGAGCTAGGGTGATCGTTATGCTGTGCATAACATTACTATGGAGTCACTGTCATTTGCTTTCTTGCGTTTATGGCTTATTTCCTATATATGCCGCTTTGTCGAGGATTAATATCTATCCATAAACATTTGTTCCCGCTCTTTCAAGACTACTGACGGCACAAAGTTGGTTCCCACATAGAATAATATCAACATTAGACTTGTGATGATTAATCGATACGCAAGTTATCGCGATTCAAGAGCTGTACGATACGATACATCAATACGATTGTCGTGTATCGATTCAACACGATACTTATATACCTAAAAATAACCCTATACCATACCTGAAAAAAATTAGTCAATTAAATCGTTACGATAAACAAGTCGACAGCGAGGGACAATCATGTTTCAGGTTGCTATGCAAAGCCAACTCTTGCAGTATTTACAAGTAAAAAAATGGCGGATGGGGTGGACACGATGAATGAACAGCCACCTTCAAATTGAAAGATATTATGGCTTTAGAGATTTCCTACAAGAGTATCATGATTTTATTCCAAATAGAAAATACATCTTCTAATTCTTTGGAACCCTACCTTGCATTACATGCAACAGCTGTTCTGATATATTCATTCCACAAATGTTTTGTGAAATGCAAGTGCAATAATTTCAGACTTGACTTATCTTGACAAGTGGTTGTTCACTATTTTTAATGTTGTTAAGTTATCATTAATATTGAATCTTGAATGATGAGCAACTGCCACATCTTTCAAAATCTTTGAAAATGTTGTGAGTTTAGCAGTTTTATCATGCTTCTATTTTCATATTGTCATGGACATGCTCTGACTAAGATAATTTGCACAATTTTTTTTATTATCTGTGCAAAAAAGACAGTTGTGCAAATGTTGATCCCTGCTGTTCCATTGTTTGGGAAAACTCAACTTTACTAAAACATGCCAAACATTTTTAATAAAATATCTTTCATGATGACATGTTTTATTTTTCTTGGTAGAAGAATACCTTCCCTGAAATGATAACATAACAGCACATTATTTCCAGTACTTTTATTTTTCTGCATACCAGGACAAAATATCATGATACGTATTGTATCGTATGTATTGGACAACTAGTATCATGATACATATCGTATCGTGGCATGGGCGTATCGTCACAACTCTAATCAACATATGTATGTTCTTTCACATTTTTTCATAAGATTTTTTGTATTTTTGAAGGAATGAAAAAATCATATTTTTGAGTAAAATTTTTTGTAGATAACTTTGACTGCAACTTCTAATATCTGATGGAATGGTATAAATCCAGGTGGGGTCCATGTAGGCATCAAACGCACTTTAACCCCCTGGATGCCACAGGGACATATATATATGTCCTTCCTCTATATACCTCACTTGGAAGTCCATTAAAATTCTAAATATACTACGCATATATAAACACTTCCCAGTTTTGAATTCTGCGGAAGATTCCCTGTTTCTTGATACCAGCCACTATTATCTCAGACCAAGCTAAAGTGCTTAAAATCGCCTTTCAAAATAGGCTTCATCGCACATGTCGCCATTTTTCAAACTGTACAAAATCGAGATTCACAGCGTTATTTGCTGTATGTTTTGAAATGTGAAAATCGGATAATTACTGGGAGTAGTGAAGTTCAAAAATAGCCTATTAATGATCACTGACATCAAGTTTTCATGTAACCAGTAATGGCAATTCTGAAACGTCACCGATGTTCCCAGAATCGGTTGGGATGTTTTCGAATATACACTTACACGAACGCCGAAGTGCGCTTTCCGCCGTATTGGATAGTGTTTACAAAATCACGTTTCGAGAAGGCCGGTATTGAGACGCCTATTACATCATGTATACTTCATAGTTAGCTGCGACAGATGCATCATTGAATTCCCCACGCATCTTAGAATCAAATTACAAATGGTCTTTGTCACAATACCAACTGTCTAGACAAAAATGTAAACAAAGAAAAATTCCAATTTTACACTGCGTAGCATTTTCGGAAAGTTTCCAACATCCAGCAGTCTAATCATTGCTTACAATGGCTTAGTATATTCAGGGGAAGAGTGTCGTAGCAAGAAAAAGGAAATGGAAAATAGATACAATGAAAACATTTTCTAATCTATAAGAAACTGTCAAACATTTAGTGCAGCGTGACGCCACGACTGACGCAAAATCACGCAGAACGACAACGGTACTTATCGGCATTTCTGGATTCTTCCGTCATTTACAATGTAAACGATAAGAACATATAACAATACACGGATAGTCAGGATAATTCTGATTACTTACATCTCACATTTATATACAAAAGATCCCTGAATCAAGCAAAAAGTCCTCGCAAACCCCGTGTACCCTTCTCAGCGAAGCCGCCATTTTGAAAGAAATCGGTCATCGGTAGTGATGTCACACGTCAACATTGTTGCACATATTAGGCAATGGTTTTGAGGTGAAGGTCGGTTGAACAAGAGTAAACACAATGCCCATACCATTCCGATTGCAATTTTAGTATTGTGATGTATATTTTGCGCATCGTTCAGATATTTTTTCATGAAATTGATTTCAGTATCTACATATATCCATGTTCCACACCATATCACGTGTGGATATAAGGTATGCGTTTTTATTCTTTGAAAGCTTTTGATTGTTTGACTAATATTTACATGGGAAATTGACTCAGTAAGTGTACTATACCACATTTTAAGCCTCTACTCTAGTGTTGGAAGATCACACGTAGCCATTACTGCAACATGTGCTTTAGTTCCCATGATGTGCAATATTCAATACGTTGGGACAAATATTGAAGTTTCATATGAACAGGTTAATAAACAGCGATTTAATTCCAACTTATAAGTAAAACGGATAATATTAATGAAAATCATTTGTACATTTTATCAAATGTAGGGGCACACATACTACTATTGAAAGGAATTGTCTAGTTCAGTGTATTGGTTTTTGTCGTTTTTATAGACAAAACAATTATGAATCTTAACTGACCAGTTGCGAGTTTGTCAAAAACGTTTCATGATTCATTATCATTTTTTTCGACAATAAAGTCAATTCAAATTGGATTAAAATATATCTGATGGCAGAATATCTAACTCAAACAATATTTATACAATTGTTAACAATTTATAAACCAGGTCGTGTCTTACTTTGGACAAGCCTTACGTCCATATTCTAATACTTCTGTACTGAAAAAGTGAAATAATGTCATAATCATAAGAAGAAAAGTCTATTTCCTAAATGAAGTTGCAATGAATAGTCAGGTGTTGTGAAATTTTCATTTACGCTAAATTAATTCCAGACATGTGCGCGTGTTGCTCACAATAAGATACGTAGTAATTGTTGATATATTCAGAACACTATTTCAGTGGTAAAACCACTTATTTTATATTTTGGCTAAAAAGTGTTGAATTCTGACACAGAAGCCGAGATCTTTTACACATGGAGTGGAAATAAGCTTACATATGTACTAATCAGCAACCAGAGTCGTCTTTCTTCCCGACGTCACAAAATGCACAAAACATGCCGTGACGTCAACTAAAATGTCGCATTATTTTCAGTTATTTCATTACATTTGAAAATGTGGCTGTTACTCAATTAATAATGATGCAAAAGTAATCAAAATACATCTACACAAACAGGAGAATATGGGAATCTAAGAACTAAATTACGTATCGGATAGGGACATCAAAATCGCTATTACCTGCTCTTTGATGTAGTACACTGGCATCTTTTCTTACAAATTGTGAAACTACCTAGAGGTATCCTCTCACATTGGGGAACTTTGTATTGGAATATTTTGGTTCACTGTGAACAAAACATAACGAAAATATACTGTATGTATCCACAGCAAATTCTCTCCATGTGATCTGAGTTACATTGACCTAATGTAAACCATAGCGGAGTTATGCCCCCTTATCTTTATACGTGCATGACCTCTCAGTGAAGTTTGACGTCATATAAGAAAATCGATTTTTGACATTTACTGTTGGTCATTTTTGATTTTGTGAGTGTGACGTTACGCATTAGCACATATACCCATGTCATATACACTTATGTCGTTCAGATATCAAGCTGTATTTTCTTTGCTCACACTTTCCGTAAAGATGCCAAGTAAAAAAAGTCGTAGCAGAGTGCAATTATTGGTGCACGATAAGAAACGGAGAAATTTACTGTTTTTTCAACACACACAAAAGTTTTGGACAACCTTTACCAGTGTCTGTTTCTCAAACCCCTGAGGTAGTTACTTATATTTATACCATGGGATAGGAAATTAAATATTCTACATTTCTGTGCCATTTTATGGCCGTACGCAGATCCAGGACCACGCGAGCGCCTTTCTCGCACAACGTTCACTTTTCAAACCTTACGAAAATGTGCGCCTGAAAAAAACCCTCGGCATCCAGGGGTTAAGTCACCATGGTCCTTTATGGTGATCCAAGTTCAGCTGTTGGAGTATGTTTTCATGGTATTCAATAGTTGTTTTTTTTAATATTGACATACTTGTTTTACATTAATATGGGCGATATATACTTGCTGTTGTTACTGTCCTTTGTTTTTCATAATTTAACGTGGCGTTATGAATACCGATGTGACATTTTCAAACAAGTAACAGTCGACTGTGCAGTTTCTGTAACACAGAAACTTTTAATGTGTTCATGTATTTTTTCACTTCCCAGTAGTTACAGGCTCTTTTGTTTGTAAACAAAAATATCGTAGTACTTAAATTACACAGGAACACGAGTATCCAAAGATACTCATTGCAAGAAGAACAAAGAAAATATATATCTAGTAATACATAGGTTGAGACCCGTGAAGGTCCGAGTTAAAATACTGATGTTCAGTAACCCCTGCTTGTCGTAATAGGCGATTAACGGGATCGGTTGGCACGGCTCGCTTACTTTGACAGTTGTTGACATGTGATTGGTTCACAATTGCGCAGATCGATGCTCCTGCTGTTGATCACTGGATTTGTCTGGTCCAGACTCAGTCAAGTATTTACAGACTGTTGGAACATAGCTGGAATGTTTGCGGAGTGTGGCATAAAACAAAACTCACTCACTCACTCGTGTTAGAAATGTGAAATGAATTGTCAAACATGCCAGGGGTCACCCCCCTCCCACCCCCCGCTGGTTCTCAAGTATGGCGCTGGTCACGTGACTTGGTAGATCGAACGTTCAGCGTTATATAACTCGTTTTTAGTATCTGGCTCCCTTTAAAGATCACCCCGTGCCAACATTAATACTCGAAAAAAAGGAGAAAAATTATGGCAGTTCTTCCACTGCAAATTGTATAACATACACAGACACACTTGGTAGAAAACTCCATAAAAAATTTACAAGATATCTGGCAAAAGTCCTCTGAAATGTGGTCACATCAAGTGACACTCTAACCGGCCACCGCACCAAGGTCAGAGGTCAAATACAAATGTCATGACGTCACCATCGCCTGTTCTGACGTCACGGGGTTATGATCGGCTGAGGGTTCATATTGATCATTCTGGTGCAGTGATGAGGCCGTGCCTATGTCTAATATTGTAAGTTTGCTCTCTCGTTGCGTCCCAGATATTGCTATTGTTGTAAATTCAACATATTTATTTACAATTAATCACTGGTTTAATTAAACCTCATCACTTTCTGAAGTACTCCTCCCATTCATGCGATAAAAATCCCATTTTCTACATATTTTCCTATGGTTGCAAAATAGGTTGTGTAAAATATATTTTTCGTTTTCGTAGAATTACATATATATATTCACAACCGTTCAAAATGTGATTAAAATATTACTAAAAACGTTCAAGAAATGTCAGGTGAGAACCCATCTGATTAAATTTGGTCCTGTTTGAAAATACATGTCATACAAATATAGAGTGGATGTCTCACAACTTCTGAAAGTGTTGAAATCAGAGACTATTTTGCGTTTTAAATGTGCGGAATTTTTAATGTCACTCTTGCATCAATAATTTCATGAGCAAAAACATTTCTTGAAAGAGTGAACAGCTATTTTTTCATTAAGTTTAATTATTGTGAACAAAGTTCTTAGCAACCAATAACAGTACTGTATGGAGGCCCATGTAACTGGAAGGGGAGAAAAAGAGGTCTTTCAGTTTTTTGCATATTTTGTGGTGGGCTTCACACTACATGTGTAGGCTTATACATATCCCAATATTCCTTGCTGTATTATGTAAACTCATCTGCTGCAGAGTTCATCAGTCAGTCGCTGGTTTTCAACGCCTGTAGGGATATTCGAACAAGGGGACACCAGAGATGGGGATTCGAACCTGGGTTTTCGACGATGACGCGCGAATGTTTAACCACTAGGTTGTACCACAGCCCACCTCGCAATTGTTGAGACACAGTTAGACAATCTTATATTCCTGATTAAGAGCATCACTCCTCAACCCTCACACCTCACCAGCTTCCCGCACAAAGCAACAATCAGAAATACACAGAGGGGAATATTGACGGCGAAGGACAAATAATAATGAAAATGCTAATAATAATTGGCTCCTGGCAATACATGTACTAACGGCCTTCCGACTTCCCACACGGTTCTCTTTTCTTATACTGTTTCTCTGGACACCAACTGAAGCGTCCATTACAGTGTGTTTGGAGTTGTGGATTCGCATGACAATGTATGGAGTTTTGTGAAAGTAGTTCTCGTTTTTTACCTAATTTGCATATTTATTAGATTTGGATACCAAGTTCATTAGATGGGTTTATTGCACGATAACACTCTCCATTATATGATAAATTGCTATAAGACAGTGATCTGATAGCTCATGTAATTACACATAATTAATAGGATATGTTATATTTCATGTATATCAAGTCTGATTTACGGGCTACCATAGAATTTATGATAAACCAAGAAAAGTCTGTTCGGAACCTTGCCAATCCATAGTGTTTCTGGATTTTGTGTTAAATTCAGTTCACATGACGATTTCCCTCAAAAGAGAGAAGGTTGAAAATTTTCAAAAGAAATACAAGAGCATTGCTGCAGAAGGTGTTGTGTCAGTTCGCAAAGTTGCAGAACTCATAGGGATGATGATTACTTATGCAATTGCAGTTCCGTTTGATTTGCTGTTTACAAAACAGCTTGAAATAAACAAGAATCTTGCCCTCCGGTCTGCATATGGCAATTTTGAGGCAACAATGTACATATCTTAAGTCAGCAGACAGGATCTCAGGTTGTGGAATGACAATATTGTAAATAATTCAGCCCCTATTTCAAGAGGATTACCGACCCAAGTATTAACTATTGATGCATTATCCAGAGGTTGGGATGCAGTGTTACTCAATGGCAAAGTGAAAAGTGGTGGTGCTTGGTCAGATGATGATTGTGTGTGCTCAGATCATATCAATTACCTTGAACATAGGGCTGTTTTGTATGGACGTCTGTCGTTTGTGTCAGTTTTGAAGGAAAACCATGTGCGTTAGAAAACTGACAACTCAACAGCAGTCGCATATGTCAATCACTTTTAAGGCACTAAATCTCAAGCTTGTCATTTGAAGGCTAAAGAAATCTGGACGTTGCCATGGCAAACAACATTTTGTTATCAGTTACTTACTTATCAAGTTATAAAAATGTAGAGGCCGATAGAGAAAGCAGGAATTTCCAGGATGAGACAGAATAGATGCTGTGTAAAACTATATTTGCCAGAATTACTCAGGTTTCCTTGGTGGAATCCATAGATCTTTCAAGCCTCCCGTCTAAATGCTGAGGTACCTCGTTACATGGCTTGGCGATCAGATCCGGATGCACTTTTAGTTGAGGCATTCAAATTATGAATTCTATGCCTTTCCTCCCTTCAGTGTCCTGGAGCTTGTGATCCAGAAGATCCAGGTGTACAAGGCATAAGGGCTGGTGATTTTACCGAATTGGCCAACCTTGAGTTGGTACTCGCCAGCAATGAAAATGTGTGTCACAACACCCAGGATCCTTCCCAAAGGAAAGAAAACTCTAGGGTTGCCTTACAAGCCACAGATGTTGCATCCACTCCACAACAAGAGAACTACTTGTGTGCCACTTGCCGGGGAGGGTCTTCAGAAACTTGGCCTATCCACTAGTTTCATTTCCATTATAATGAATTTTTGGCGGAGTGGAACCCGTACACAATATCAAACATATCTGACTCAGCGGGAGCAGTTCTGTAGTGCATTAGGGAGAAATGCGCTTGATCCACACCTAATATTAGTTATTTCCTTTCTCACGGAGTTGTATGAAAAAGGTTGTGGGTACAGTGTTATTAATACAGCCGGGAGTGCATTATCTGCTGTTTTGTCGTTACGTTCAGGCATACCAATAGGACATGTTCTTGTAAAAAGATTTTTGAGAGGAGCTTTCAACTCGAGACCATCTTTACCCAGATACCAGGAAACCTGGGATGAGAATTTAATACTGACATTTCTAGATCAGAAGGGTTTGAACAGCCCGTTATCCTTGAAAGATTTAAAATTGAAATTCGCCATGTTATTAGCACTGATTACTGGTCAGAGATCCCAAACCTTACAGTGCCTTAAAGTGGACAACATGATTGTTAGTGCTGACAAAGTCATTTTTTAGAGTGACTGATCTCCTAAAACAGTCCAGACCAAGGTTTCACTTGTAATCCATTGTATTGACTAATTTAGAAGTAGAGAATGTATGTGTAGTCAAGTGTTTGTTAGAGTATTTAGAGAGAACCGTTGACCTTGGGTCTACTCCTCAGTTGTTGGTCAGTTTTTCCAAGCGACACAAAGCTGTAGGTACAGAGGCTATCGCCAGGTGGCTAAAGACTGTGATACGAGACTCTGATATAGATGTTATCCCCTTCCCTGTACACAGCACCCGGTCTGCATCAACTAGTGCAGCCTCAGGTCGGGGTTTACCAATCCATCAGATTATGGATGCCACTGGGAAGGTCCTCAACATGTGTTTTAGCAACGTTTTAAGCAAAACCGGTCTTACCCCATTGTTCTTTTGATAGTACAGTTTTATCCTGTCTAAACAAGCTGAAGGCTAGGTTCTTGATAGCTAATGTACTGAGCAGATTCAGCTTAGGTTTCCCATGTGTTCATGTACTGATTAGAGTCAGCATTGTCTGTGAATCTCCAATACATTCACCTGTTTCCCATTATTGAGTTAGCATGTTTACAAAATTTACAAAATGTCTGTTCCCAGAGCTGACTAGGTTGGCTAGAAGGTCAGCTGATGTGCCCACTTAATATTCAGTTCATCATGTTAGTCTCATATCTCTTTGATCCTTAATCCTCTCAACGCTGCCGTCGAACCCACTCGACAGAACAGTAGCCTAATGACATCCCTAAACATAACTTGCAACTATTTACCAAACACGATTTACGTGTGGCTTGAATTACGTATGGAATGAACAAAGTCTCAGCTTGCTAAATATATCAAGTTTAAGAAGTTTTTGTACCTCAAAACGAAACTCCCACGAGTGAAAAAATGTATTAGCTAATTTTATCGGCAAAACGCTCCCGCACCGGCCATTGTTTATGTGGGGCGCTTCAAGTTCAGCTACATACAGTCCGATTTTTTCATCGCAATGTTATCATATTTTTAATTGACCAAAATCTGTTATTTTCTATACAACGAAATCAGAAACAAAATTTATTTTCAACAAGTAACCACTTCATGTGCAGATATTAATCGCAAACACGAGAACGGTTGTTACATCATCGACTGGCTGACATGGAAACGGTCATGGCAACGGTGGTAAACAAACACATCAACATGTTTTGAAAATCCGTTTTTCGCCATTTTAGAATTTTTAGTTTCGTTTTCCCGATTTCAGAGACATATTTATCAGTTATCTTCATAGTAAAAGCCTAATATTCACAATTGGATTTTTGGACAAAATTCGTGAACACATCGGCAATGACCAGCTGGTGACGTGCGTGAATGACACGTGTGGGCGTGGCTAACTCGCTAATTTGTTGTTGAATCACGTTCACACATAACCACATGTCCTAGCTAATAAAATTAAAAACGATTGATAAAATCTAAAAGATAGATGCAACGCAATAAGGGCCAAAGGTTGCAATGACCAAATGATACATATATCTAAATGATAATGCAGTTTTTCCTCGATTGTGGAAACCGGACCACCACGCCTCTCGCTAAATATGGTTCCCTTCGAGAAATTTCCCGAATCATTTTCCTACCAGATAATTAGGAAATGACGTAATTAGCAATTATAAACAGCCTCACTTGTTTACTTTTCGAAAAGTAATGACCTGGGTTCATAGAAATCTCCCATAGTCTTTAATATTTTCTGTAGTTTTGTGACCCGAAATAGATCTAGAATTTAGATTTGCATAATGGCTTCCGCTATAAAAGATTTTCGCGAACTTTTCGGAAACTCGGATAGTGAAGGTGAAGAAGACTTTTTCGGGTGTGAGGACATGGATTTAGAAGAAGTTGAAAATTTGGACCTTGGGAACGATGAAGGAGAATTTTTGTAGGACCCCTCAGTCGGAGTGAGGGAAACGCCATTGCTACAAGATTTTGTCGATCCATCTGGGCCAAGAAATGCAGGTGAAAATTTGAATGAGTATGATGCTTTTTCACTCTTTTACAGTGATGAATTGTTTGACTTGCTGGTCACTGGAACGAACAGGTAAGCAGCACAATTTATAACTGAAAATATGGACACGTTGAAAGTACATTCACGTGCTAAGAATTGGAAACCGGTTGACACCTCTGAAATGCGGGCTTTCATTTCTATACATGTAGGGATGGGTTTGTCCATAGAACTGGAGAAAGACAGGAATGCCAACACTCGCGAGATTTGCGTGACATCAATACAAAGAGGTTCCGTACGCGATACTTCACAGAGTTTGGGTTCTTAATCTTCCGATTGACTGGTGCGGCAATGGCAGAGTCTTCTTATGTCATGGATAAGCGAAAGAATAAGTAAGATCAATATCTATTGTAAATGAAACTAAAACTGTCAGAAAAATTACTGAAATAAAGATCAGCACTAACGGTCGGATGTATGCCTTGATAAGGAATGACAGTTAACACTTGACGTGATTTCCTGACTTCGTGATTTTTCACGTATTGCATAAATTATATTACGATATCAGTTGAGTTTTTGTTTGAACATCGTTCACCCATGCAGGTTCATTTGAAATCATTTCGGCATGAAGTACATAATTTCAATTAAAATTTTCTGTCAGTTAGTCCATATCTTCCATGTACCAATGCGAAGGGTGAAGCATAGCCGAGAGCCGCGATGCGTATATAGGACCGCACCGCGGCTTTTGGCTATCTGTATTTTCAAGCAAAATAACCCGAATCTTTGAGTTTGAAGCGTAGTTCACTCCCAAATCACGTGAGAATTCACAAGCATTTATGGGACGTTAAATAATGTACATATGCGTCTATGGAAAGTACGCCAAGTGACGAACACTTATGTCCAATTACTAGATCTACTGTAGATCTAACTTTCATGGTTGTTAAGCTGGCAATCTTTAAAATATACAGCCTATTTAAATCGCTCTGAATCAGATCAGTAATTATTTCGCCTT